>NC_135481.1:87254822-87854822 GCF_052094955.1 Ictidomys tridecemlineatus
GCATTCTTGATTCATGTGCTGATTCCTAAGTTCTTAAGTAAATTTTATTTACTGTAAGTCTTCTCCAAGAAGGGAATTCTTGCTTTCCAAGGCAGCAATTGAAAGGAGATGAAAATATAATTTAATAATCTTTATATCACAGAAAAGATTTGAGAGCAGTTACTCTGTTAGTAGGAGAAATTCATCACTCATTAAATACAGGGCAAGCATGGCTATACATAATAATTTTGAGTGCAATGCAGTCTTATAAATTTAATGTACACACTTTATTTAAATGATGCAAACAGCCATATGAAATTGCATATGATTAGAAAACAGGATGAACTCATTTTGCCTCCTGCTTGGTTTCTCATAAACATGATTACATAATATTGTTATGCACTGTTGTTCATAGATGTCTTTTTACATAAAGGGTAAGTATCATATTACTTTAACAGATTATTTTTGGAGTTCTGCATGTTATTTTTGTTTCATCAGATATGTGCCCCCAATTTGAAAAAAAAACGTTATTTCAAGAAAAAGTGAAAGTTTCACAACTTGTCATGTTAATTTTGAAAAAATTGAAGTGTAGTACATATTACTAGATAGGATGTCATTCCACTGGTCTATATAAACAAAAAAAGCAACTGTTCTTGAAAATTGAAGCATTACCTTGTATAAGTAATAAAGTACATCAAATCAGATTTGTAAATAAAATATTGTTTAAATCTAAAGTATTCAATATTTTGATTAGATTATTTTTTTAAGGAAAAATATTTAACGTGTATGTGCCGAATTTTTTTTTAAATAGTTTTTTATAATTGCAATGGAAGGGCAATTGTCTCATTACAAGTGGTACAGAAGCCAATACTTGGGTTACCATAGATATATAAACAAGTGAAAACTGTGGAACAAGTTTTAAGCTCATTTTGGAAAAAAAAAACAGTTCTGTAGAAATGCATATTTGTATTTGTTTCTCTAATAAATCTGCAAATAGCTTTAAACACAAATTAGTTTTAATTATTTAAATTATGAGTTCTGTTAAATAATTTAACACCTGTTTTACCTTACATTTTGTGAAAACATTGTCCCATGGAAATGAATACAGGCATATTGTGGAAATCAAGGTAGGTCTGCATTTATTTGAAAAGATCAGGTATTTAGCATTTAAGTATTTTCTTTACCTGCATGAAATTATTAAGTCATTTATGTAAAATACAACACTTCTGCTTTCCCCAAAATTACATGTTTAGCCACTGCCCAAATCAATAAGGACCAATTTTCATCTACTTAACTCAATATCAAATAAAAGATTAGCAAATCAGTGAAGTCATATGTTCAAATACTTGAAGATCTAAAGATTAATTCATACCAATTATAAGCTTGTTTACATGAAGCAGTGAATGAATATAGATTCTTCTGAACTACAATGCCTCTGACATCTTTAATGTGATTACAAATTATGATTAAAATTGTAATCCCAAAATATATTTTCCTTGAATTGTGAATTTATAATAATACATGTTGAAATGTTTTAGGATAGCATAATCATCTATTTCTTTTGTTAATATAGTCTCCATTTTATTAAAAAATGCTTTGAAAAGAATAAACAAAAACCGTTTATTTTTTTATCTATCTTTCTGCTTGAGCAAATATGCTAACCTTTTGTTGAAAGATTCATTGAGTATTCCAATTCTATAGAATCAAAGAGTATTAATTCTAATGAAGTCCTTCAATTTCACAATTTATTTTTATTTGGTAAAATATTTGGGGGCATCTGGTCTATGAAACTTTTTTTATTGGATAAGCTTTTTCATTGGCTTATCCAATATTCAAACTGTTTGATCGATAACAAAAATTAGTAATTGTATCTTTTTTTTTCTTTAGAGGGATTCTTATAACTTAAATTTTAAAGTAACTAGTTCTCAAAATTTCCACACCTTTAATGTTGTATCATTTGCAAGATATATATTAATGTAGACCAAGTTCTTGGTAGATGTAATAAAATATTTCAATATACTTAAAACATTGGACAGACTTAATACTTTTATGGTATTTTCAAGTTTTATGTTACCTGTTTGGGGAGATAGATGTTGAAAACTGCTTTGGTTTTTTTGGGGGAAAACCATAGACCAGTAGTGAGATGAATTCATGCTGAAAGTGTATTATAAAATAAACCTTTTAGAGTTTAAAGCTTAGTCAAGAATGAATTGTAATTTTAAAAAGGATATTGACATAAAAAATTAACTTGTATCATGTTTCAAAATTAAAAGAAAACAAAACTAACTCTTTTGAATTTAATAAAGTCTAACCATACTATGTTCTAAATATCTTGAGAGAAAGATTCTCCAGTCAATTCTGGGCTGAATATATTTTGTGGGATTTAAGTCCCTAGTAAAAAGCATTTGCTAATGAATTCACTGGTAGAGTTCTTGAACATTTAGATATTACATCAAGACTGTGTGTGTGTGTGTGTGTGTGTGTGTGTGTGTGTGTGTGTGTGTTTTCATTTCTGTATTTTGGGGGAGGGGGCTGTTTACACACATGTAGGCCAAAAAATAGAAACAATTATTAGGAATATTTGCATATAGACAACTAATGGTTGTTTAAACAAGTGATTTGAAAGCCCAAATTATTACATGTTCTCATCATTTTGTCAGTAAGAAAGAAAAACCTGGAGGTTGAATTTCCTGTGAAGTTTGAGTCATGATTTTCAGAAAATGTTACTTTCTATATACTCCACAAGATTAAATCTAAATTAGAGAACTTAAAATTCACTTTTTAATCTTCAAACTCATAAAACTGGTTTATATTCTGGCAGACAGTATAACAGAATCATTGTCCATTGTCTTAAGAGCATACTTTTCATTTCAAAGCCTTTGGGAATTGCTAATTCTGTTATTTCTGAGCATAAAAATTCTTACTTTCAGCAAGCTTTTATTCTGTTTTTAATTAAAAATCCTTATAATCTGTCCCATTTAGAACCTATTGTATTTAAAACCATCTAATAAAATAGCTTTTAAATTATGCCATTTCTTTTAGTTGGTATCTCAGTTTGTTTATATTTCATGCATCAGTTTCTATATTTGTTTTTATTTACATATAAAATATATTTGAAGGTTTATAGAATGGTACAAATGATGAATTTTCTGTCTTTAAATTTCTGGAATGAATTATGTGTACTGTTGGATCCATCAGTATACTAAAAATAAAATATCCCATGTACAAATTTTGAATCTGTTTAGCATTAAGTTTCCATATAAACTTCTTCATTGAGAACAAATCAGATACACTAGATATCTAGCTTGGACAGAAAAAAAAAAAGGAAGAAAGATGGAGAATCAGGCTTTTGAAGAGTGACAGGATAATAAAATCCAAGAATTATGAGCCAACCAAGGTATGTCATGTGAGCATGCAGAAGTTAAAACCAGTATAACATTGTCTCTGTTGTGCATTTTTATGTTTGTCATACCCTCAATATTATTTTCAAGTGAACACAATCATTCAGTATTCCATAGCAATGACCAAGAATGTACACTAAGCAAAATATCGATGGAATGACATAGAATGTAATGATACTGGAAACCCTTATTACAGTATGTTGGTAACTTTGCCCTGATATCTTTGTTAAACAAAATACAGATTAACACAGACTTATTGGTTGTATTCTTCATTTTTACTAATAGATGCATCACTTTTAATCCTGACATGAATAAATTAGGGAAGGACTTTCATCAATTTTTAATGTGTAAAGCACATTACATCTGAGGGCACAAAATTCATATTAAAATTTTAAAAATGCAGATTCAAAATCTTTACTCTCTGAATAGTAGATCTTAATTCTCAGTTGAGATCCTATATTCTATGTATATACTGATCTAATTTTGAACTGAGTGGATTTTTTTCACCAGCAATAAGAATGTCATCACTTGTCTATGGTAAAACAGTTAAGACTAGTATAATTAAGCTTATCACACCTCTTTTTATATCAGTTTAAATGTTTGGGAAAAGCAAAGTTACACTTGCAATGTTATAATATTCAGCATATTATTTTCTTTCTCATTACCATAGGGTTTATTAACATTAACCTTAAGTATTTTTAAAAATTAAACTTCTAAATTTAAATTTTTAGGAATATTTCTTAATACAAAAATAGGCAAGAAATTTTTCTCAAATATTTTTAGAAATGTATTTTCATAAATGATTTCCTAATGTGATATGATTACAGTAGTTATATATTATCTCCTGCCATATGCAGAAGGCACATTTATTCTTTTTATTCTCACAATATTATAAGGGGCAGGCATTAATTTTAATCTTTTTAGTAGAAAATGAAACAATATGGATCTACTGATTCTAAAGCCACCAAGATGAAATTAATGGAAGATTCATTACATTTTACTGAGAACATAAAAATTTCTAACTCATAATTAACAATGCATTAGAATATTTTTTAAAATGTAAGCAACTTTAATGCAAGTTAAGTGACTTTGTCTCCAAAATGTTGAAATAGTATGAAGTGTTAAGAATCACAGTTATCACATACAACAAAATATTCTAATTAGCATGTTGCCCTTTACATTGTAACTTTAGACCTATAACAGTGAATGTTGCCTCTGGAGAGATACCTTACAAAGTGGAAAAAAGAAACATAATCTTTATGATAACTAAGTTTTTTAAAAAAATAAATATGTTCACGAAATCACAACAACATGGTAGGGATATATTAAATTACTTGAAATAAGTGATGTCTCCTTATCTGTTGAATGCATTGTGTGGTCCTAAAGAAAATTCACTGCATTTCTTTTTCTTTTTCTTTCTTTTTTTTGGGGGGAGGTGTTATTAGGGATTGGATTTAGGGGCATTCAACTACTGAGCCACATCCCAAGGCTGTTTTTGTATTTTTTAATTTAGAAGTAGGGTCTCCCTGAGTTGCTTAGTGCCTTAATAAATTGTTGAGGCTGACTTTGAACTTGTGATCTTCCCTGCCTCAGCCTCCTGAGTTGCTGGAATTACAAGTGTGCACCACTGAGCCCAGCTGCATTTCATTTTAGTGCTCGCAAGATCCAATAATCTACATGATTTCAACAGTTACTAACTACTATGTTGCTCTTAGAAGTTAAGGAAAGTTTTGATAACTTTAATTTTTAAAATATGCATGTTAAACTATCAAAGAATGTGCATGATATGAAGGAAGTAAATGGTGGAAAGACTGATAATATTTATATTAGATAATTTTCCAAACCTATATAATAGAAAAGTGAATCAATAATGCATGTCAAAAGTGTTTAAAGTTTTATTTAAGAAGTATATATTATAAAACCAAAAAAAGAATTAATTAATCTGCATCAATTTTGAGTGAATAGATTTGGAAAAATAAATGCCCTCATAAAATACAGGGTACTAATCAACACATTGCTTCTTAACAATGCTGTTGGGGATCTAAATTTTTAAAGCATTCACAAAAGGTGTTTATTTCTTAATTGGATAAATTCTTAGTACTAAATTGTAAAGATTATTGTAAAACAATCATCAAAATATAATTAATGTGTTTTTATAGATTAAAAAGTTGTGTTATAAAAATTCAGAAATGGCATTTTGAGGGATCTTTTAATATGTGAGTAAGATCCTTAGGAATACTTTTAAATTCTGCAATAATTATTGTCTCTCATGTCTTTTTTCTTTCTCAGACACAGAAAAAGGTGTGAATAGTCTCTTTGACTGACATTTACCAATTGAGCCTTTTTTCTTCCTAGTGATAAAGTGCATTCTTTATATACTTTATTTTATTTTCAAAATAGTTGAGTATCACTTGAACCCTGTCATATCTAATTCATTACATTTGACATAGTCAGAGATTATTTCTTTGTAGGCAAATTATAAAATGTAAGTCCTAGAAGTGACTCAGTTGTTTTGAAGGGATTATTTTAATAGCCTATTTTCTGTAATGTTTTTGTTTGTTTGTTTGTTACCAGTAATTGAACCCAGAAGCGTTTACCCACTAAACCACATCTCTACCCCTTTTTATTTTTTATTTTGAGACAGGGTCTCACTAATTTGCTTAGAGCCTCACTAGGTTGCTTAAGGCTTTGCTAAATGCTGAGGCTGGTTTTGAAATTGTGATCCTCCTCCTTCAGCCTCCTGAGTTGCTGGTATCACAGCCATATGCCACTGTATCAGGGCCCTATAATGTTTTAAAGTTCAGAGATACAATGACAGAAAAAATATTTCCTAATATTTTCATCAAATTATGCTGTTTTCTAATTGGGAATAGCCTCAGCATTGCCTGTTAATAATACATTCATCTTTATTAATATGGTTTTTCAGGAAAAAAGTGTACAACCACTGAAAATAATAATAATCAAATATGCCGTTAGCTTTACACTTTTGAATGATAGTAAGAACTTTAGGATTTGTGTCACCATTTCATAAAGGACATTAATTCTTTTTTCTAAAAAAATAATTATCAATCATAGTAGAAATTTTGAAGCAGGAAAAATGCCATTGTTTTAATTTCAGGTGTTTTACCATAATTGACTGTGCTTGTTCTTCAGAGGACAAAATGTATAAATCATTTGATTATATTAAATTTTCTGATTTTTATCCCACACTGAGACTTTTGTGCTGTCCTATGCAAGATATGTTATATCTAGCCTAAAATGGATTAAATTTAATTCTCTAAAATGAATAATACCCAAGATGACACATGATAAAAATTTAAAAGTTTGTAGATACGTTTTTTGAATCTCAAAGTCATAGTAATAAGTATCAAGGTCCTGATTTTCATAAAAGAAAACTTTTAACTCCTTTTTGAACTTATGCTTAGTATTAAAAATTTTAACTAAAGAACATCAGTTAGAGAATATAAATCTCACAGACCTAGCATGATAAAGAGGAAAAATTAGTTCTTAGGTATACCGATACAGATTAGAATCCATCTTGCACTATACATTTTACCATTTTGCTTAACTCAAATGTCTTGTATAGACTAGGATCACAATCACCTCAGCATATAAAGATTAGATGATGTATTTGTTTTAATTATACCTATATTTTAGTGACTAAATTAAACCTCAAGTAGTAAGAGGTTTTGAATATCAATTGTCTCTAAAAGGGGAAAGAAATTTATAAACTATTGATCAAAAGTCTAGTAAAGTTTGTGAACAAATTTACAAAATATGTGAGCCTAATAGAACCTAAGATAGAGCCCTAAATTTGAAAAAGAAATTGATCCCATACAGAATAGCCCAAATATAAGCAAAAAATAAATAGTAAACATTTCATCTTACCCTTTTACTGATTACAGTTCTATTTGGTTGATTCCATAAAGTAATTACAATAAATTGTTTAGTATATGGTCAATAGAATTCCTTATATTAACTAATAATAAATGGCAAAAATCCTCTGACGTCATTAAATAGTAAAAAAAAAGATTTTCTAAAGATATGTGATAACTTGAATCATGACTTATTAATCAAAGAAATGAAAATTTTAAATACAATGCAAGGAGTTTATGAACACTTAAGGGAAACATTTTTAAATATATTTTCCTCTGTCCATAAACTTCATTACTAAATGGGAAAAAGTGAAAACTTGTAATATTCTAAAGATTGATAATAAAAAAAACTTGCAATCAATTGAAGGAGCTGCAAATAATAAGTGAACATCTGGCAATTAATTACTTTTATCTGAGAAAATAAGTTCAGTGAACCAATAAGAAGTTCATTGGGTTGCCTATTAACTAGTCATCTTTCAATTTAAATCTTCCATAAACCCCTCCAAGAAAAAAAAATACTGCATCTTTTTCACACAAGGAATAAAAAATAAAGTGCTTAAGTTTCATGAATGATTTTATTATACTGAATAGTAATAAAAACTAATACTAACATGTTTTGGTTATAAGTTCTTAATGTTTTATATATCAAATAATTTCCCTGCAAATTCATTGTTAATAAAGTTAGTATGTAATAAAATAAAAATAAAAAACAGAATATATTTAAAAATCCTAATGTACATGCTTCATTAAGTGTAGAAAGATATTTGATTTGAAATGTATTATAACTTCAAAGAAAATACTCTTGACAGCTAATGAAAAGATTTTGAGGTATATCAATTTTTCTTAATGGAAGACTTGTAGGGTATATTAATATTTAGGTCAGTTAAGTATTGTAAACAACCAAAGTTCATACAAAAGAAACTCAGAGGGAATAATGGCAATCTTCATAGGGTACATCTTATGAAACAATTTTGGCCATACCACATACCACAGAGTGCATTTGCTGCTCACATAGATAATTTAGGTTTAAAGGACTCTGAAAATTTCAACACTTTTACAATATGATCAGAATTGTAACTTGAAGTTTTCGAACTCCTTTCACACAGCATCAGTTTTTATTGTTTTCTTCATGATGAATTCTTAAAATTGACAAAACCAGTATGAAGTTTAATTCTCTTATCTCAAACCTTATTGATGACTTCCTCAATATTAACAGTAGGAAGAAGGGCAAGATGGACATAACAGTTCTCTCCCCTGGAGCATTTTAATACATATAACATTACATTGTCGATGTATTCAGAAGGTAGCTATGGGACATTTAAAGGCCTCTTGGTTAAATCTAAAAAGTTGTCCTCAGGGTTTCTTTGCCAGGATAAGAACAGAAAATCCTACAGGAAAAAAATGACACTTCAGTTCATATTAACTGGGCCTATGAATCTTCAAAATATCTGCATTTTAGTGAGTTGCTGATTGTAGGATATTTAAAACTCCATTGAGAATATATTTTTAAAAATTCTCATTCCATTTCCCTAACCTGATTTGAACAATCAATACCTTTGCTAAAATTGGCTCTCAAGCTTAGCTGCCATATTCTACCAAGAAGTAATTATCATCATGCATATGATTTAAGGTACAAGGCAAAAATTTAAACCATGGTTAAGAGCTTTTATCTGCTAAAATACGTTTAACTTTATTTTGGGTATAATGTACTACTAGTTTCAAAGAAATCTAATTACAAAATCTTGCATAGTCTGAAAATGTTTTTTGAAAGACATACAAGGATACCCAAGGACACAGAATTGCTTTTTCACTCTGGGCAAGAGTTACTTACATTTATGCACTCTATGGAGGTTAAAGGAAATAAAAGTTCAGTGTGTACAAGAGCCTAGCTCTGTTGAGATTAAAGTATATTTGTTACTACTAAAACATTTTCTAAGGCCAACAATAATAGAAAAGAAGCAAATATTTGAAATTGAGGGAAAGGACAAAATTTCTAAGGTAATATGTTATTAATAACTATTAGTATTTTAAAACAATAGGATTTTAATAAGTAATTTTTATTCTCACTAAATTGAAATGTTAACAATAGAAATCCCAGAAAATTTTCATTTGCTATGGCCTTGAAATCATTAAATTGAATATTGTTATTCATGTTCAAAATATGCTACTTTTCAAATGATAGGAAAAGTTCTCTGAATAAAAAGATAAATGAAGATGCCATTAATGGGAAGCAAAAAGAAATTGAATCATTCTCAGATTGAACTGTGAATCCTAGTCTAATTGTGCTTATTACTATTTCTGATTTGCAATAAGCAGTGATACTCATCTCAGTTATTTTTGGTAGATAATTATATTCATTAAGAGAATAGGATAGGAAAATAAGGGTTGTCCTACCCACAAAGCACCAGCTATTTCCACACTTTAAAATTATTTCTTAATGGCATGAATTTTAATATAGTGAACAATTCTTGTTATTCTTGCCAACAAATACAATTCTAAAACAAGGTAGTTTCAAAACAGAAATTATACAATAGAATATGGAAGTCTAAACAGTCTGTAAGTGCACTACAGGTAATGATGCCAAATAATGGAAGGCTTATTTTTATTAGAGTAGATTGAGAGTCTGTAGTCTTCACTGTCTTAAGATTAACATACTGAATATTTTAAGAAGTGACTCTGAAGTTTTGACCATGATTTTAAAAAGGGAAGGGGTGATATTTTTGTGATATTTTTTAAGGAATACTTGTGATTCAAAATGCTTTATCATTCCTTGGGTATTTAAAATGGAAATTCTCAATATAATGTTTAGAAACACTGTCTTTGATTAATCAAAAATGTGTTTTTATATCTCAGGCTTTCGAGGTTAATAAAACTTTAATCCAGAGATCTTTATTTACTTGTTCAGTTTCAGGAAGCTTGTTTTGTCAAATATTTTTAAAATGCATATCAAGTTTATTATCAAACAACATAAGGAAACACCTTTTGTTATATTTAATAAAAGAGAAAAGCCATAGCATAGGCATGGTACATGAAAAAGTGACTCAGCTTTATTTTTCTTGATGTGTAATTTCTCTAATTTCTCTATCTGAAAATGATGTGAAAATTCATTAGGAAAGAATATATGCACGTGTAAAAATGAAATACAGTCCATGCCTATTGAGAGAAATAGCAGCTCTTTATTGGACAGTGAGAAGAATGAAAATTGTTCTACAGAATGCACAGAACAAAGATGAAGATGATAAAATCAACTTGCATTTATTTGCAACATGCTATAGAAAGTTCAAAACATACTGAAGTATTTAATTCATTTCCTTTTTTAATAATAACCCTTTAGGTTAGCAAAATGTCCTTCAACAATCTGCAATTTTAAAGCATGCATCACATATCAGATTTTTATGCGTTAAACAAAAAATTATATATTATTAAAATCTACCCCTAAATTTGGTTCTCTAAATTATGTATTGCCATTCATTATATGCTGTTTTTAGAAAAGCCTACACATTAAAATATCTGGAATTAGGAAAGAATAAATTTTCTTTTAGCACTACACCTTGATTTGTAATATTGAACTTACAAGAGAAAATTAACAGATAAAAATGCTTTATGTAGCTGAAAGACTCAATATAGAGATCAAATAAAATGTCTGACAGTAAATGCACGTAATCTTACACATCTCACCTTTTCACCAACATGTAAGCTAGAAGAATGGTGTGTGTTGATATATTCAAAATTTAGAAAAACAAGTTAATTCTTCTTATTTATTTACAAATTCCATTTTAACTTGAGAAATTTATCTCAAGTGTTAAATATTTGGATCATTGAATCTTGGTTTTAAACTTCACCAAGGAAGATAATAACATCTAAGGTAAAGATGTTGCCATTTTATTTTGTATAAACTGTCAATTTTTTTTATTTTGATTGAAATTCAAAATAAAAACAAAAATTACATTGTGTATGTTCATAATGTGAACAGCAACCAATTTGAAATATGAACTCCAGTATTCTTCCACATTTTTAAAAGGCAAAAAAACACTAATTTTAAATGTGAATCTGTGTGTAACTATGCACATATGCATGTGTGTCACTGGAAATTGAACCCAAAGATGCTCTACCACTGTGTTATATCCCCAGTCTTTTATATATATATATATATATATATATATATATATATATATATATATATATATATATATATTGAGATGTCTCACTAAATTGCTGAGCCAGTCCTTGAATTCAAGGTACTACTGCCTCAGCCTCCAAAGTAGCTGGGATTACAGACATGTGCCACCACGCCTGGCTAAATCTTTATATTGTACCTAATATTCTGCAACATATATGCTGAATATCTGACAAGGCCAAATCTATGAGTCCTTAGTGTTTATTATAATGTGAATATGCCATACAAGTCATCAAAAATGGCAGTGATATTTAAATGTGTAATGTGTTAAATTTTTAACCTGTTTGATGCCTACCCAGATCAGCAACTCTCAGAAATCACTCAGAATCTGAGAAGGTAAGTTAAAATATGCTTGAATTATGTCCTTTATGGTCTGTAATATATTTATTAGATGTTATTTTAAAGCAATGAATAAATATCCACCATAGGCATAATAAAAATTTAAATGGCTACTTGATGTGATATATTTCACATGGCTTAAAGTAAATTAAGTCATAGAAGAGAGGAAATTTTCACTATGTAGCACACAATGTAGAATCTGATGTTAACTATCTATTTAAGATCATTTTCCTTTTTTTATTTTATTAAACACTCCCACATTTGAGAACATTTCATCTGACTCCACAAAATGACTGGTGGAGTCCTCACCTCACTCCATGCCTTTCCCCTCCCCAACTTTGTCCTAAATTATTATTTCCACTGAATGATATAGTGAAGCATAGTAGGAAAAAATTCCCAGGATTGAACTTAACCAACTGGATCATGATCAAATCCACAGTTAAAAGAAGAGATACTAGAATGTACTTATTATTAATAACCTGTAAAGTGACCTATTAAAGTTATATAATACCCCAAATTATGAAACTCCTGCCTCCTATGATATTGCTTGCATTCCTCATTACACATAAGTCAATATGGTCGTTCTATTCCTAACCAAAAACATGTTCAAATACCTTATGACACTCTGTATATAATCCTGACATTCATGTTTGTAAATTTCTCAACAACAACCTCACCGATCAGGAATGAAAATAAACTTGGAAATTGACTGAGTCAAACACTACTTACTTGATGGCAGTATCAAACCAGTGCACAGCTGTGATGGTAAGTTTTTACGCTAATATCCTTTAAACACAGAGGGGGGGAAAAAGTCCCAAAGTTAAAAATCTTGTTTTAGGAGCAAACTATGAAATTCTGATGTTATAAATATGGGCATCCACATCATATTCACAAATTATCAACTGTAAGAAATATGAATTCATCTACATCTGAGTTTACTCCCTAAACTAATTTCATGCCATAATCTGATGTAAATGTTAGGTATCAAGTTTAGATCTTCATACTGAATAAAAATGATCATATGTTTATTTCCGGACAAAGCTTTGTATTTTCTAATAAATGCTATCTTTCAACTTTGAAAAAACTTAATAATGTCATTTTATAATTCAAGACATATTTCTTAGTCCCTTGAGAAATAATCTGAGAAATTTTAGGAAAATAGTAATTACATCTTAAAAGGCAAATATATTTTTAAACCTTCTAAAGAAATGATTTTTTAAAAAGTAGATAAGAAAAAATTATCAGCAAACAATACCCTTTTTATTTAGCATATTTGCTTGTTATTGAACAAAAAAAATTCTCAGGGTAGCTTTGTGATGATAAAAGTAACTTGCATTTTCACAACATTTTATCACATAAAAGTATTTGCATTTATTGAGCTAGGGTGCCACTTATAGAAGTTCATTATTCACTCAAGTATTTATTAAGCATCTACTGTGTGTATGTTTCTCTCTCTGAAGGACACAACAGATCCTAGATTGAAAGAGATAGAGTACTTACCTGGTACAGTTAGCATTGAAGTTGAGAAGCCAAACAGTAGACTATAAAGAAAATAAAAGTGTAAAGGAATAGAAAATAACACAAGACAAAGGTGGATGGGAATAACTTTAGACAGGGCAGTTAGGTAAGATAACTTGAAGAAGGCAAGACCTTTACAAAGTCAGTCTTCCACATAAGAACCAGAGGTGGTTAGTCATTCCATATCTGTCAATAGCCAAGGCTAGTCTTTCTGTCTATGCTGTTAATTTTTTTTAACTTGATAAGCATTACATGCCTGCTGTATACTGGGCATTTGTGTTAACTTTTCATCACTGTGAACAAAATACCCAACAAGGACAACTTAGAGGAAGAAAAGAGGTTTGTTGTTTGTTTTTTGCCTCAAAGTTTCAGTCCATGCTTGGCCCACTCCATTGCTCTGAGCCCAAGTTGAGGCAGAACATAGAACATCATGGTGGAGGGGTGCAATGGAAGAAAGCAGCTAAGATCATGGCATCCAGGAAGCAGAGGTGAGGGAAGGGCCATGGGAAAGTTGCATCCTCTCAGGGCACCCCCAGTGGCCCACCTCCTATTCCATGCCACACCTGTCTACAGTTACCACACACTGATTAGATTACAGTTTTCATAATCTGATCATTTTAACTCTGAATATTCCTGCATTAATACAGGAGCTTGGGGATACCTCATATTCAAACCATAACAACCTTAGGTTTATTATGGTAAAATAAATCTTGTCCTGACTTTGGAGGAAATGTAAAAGTAGACCAAGGATTATAGTATATTATAGCACTTTATGTAATAAATGTTCCTTACAGGAAAATTACATAATGCATAGAGGAGTCAAAGAAGTTTCCACTACAATACTAGTAGGTGGAAAAATGATCAGGTAAAGTAGGCTGGTGATTTTTTTCCCTGCTGCAGGTCAGTCAGACATCACATGGCAAAGACATGACAGAGTTGTGACTGGAAATCATACCTCCTGATCGTTAGCCAAATTTGCTTTCCAGTAATCGCTACCAATTCATAAATCTTATTGAGAAAAAAGTTCATTTTAATATAATACTCCTATGAAAGGGACCATATTGAAATGCTCATTAAAATACATTATAATCAAGAAAAGAATTTATTTAAGAAAAGTCTGCAAGGAAAAATCTGCATTAAGTGATCTTATATTTAGATATCAGAATTTTAAAAATATGTTAGAAAGTTCTTGAATATTGATATATAACCCTGACATTAAAATAACTTCACATTCATCCTTAAATAGTTAAAAAAGAAAAAAACTTACTCTTTTCCAATAAGCATGAAACCCAGGTCCACACTGAGAAGATTAGCTGTGTTTCCTAAAGCTAAATAGTGTGGTGGATACTTTCTACACAGTGAAGGAGACAAAAATGATTTGAATGATGCATACTTTAGAAATAACTAGCCTTCTTTCAAAATCCAAGGATGACATAAAGCATCAGCTAAAACACTGTCAACAATTGCACACAGACTGTGGGCTACTGGGACCTTACATAAGAGCTTATCTTATTAGTATGTAGAGTATAGGCAGAGACCCTGGGCTATGAATTAGAATGGACCCAAATATTTTTTTCTCTTATACCTTGCTGCCACAGCCCCCCAAATAACATACACTTTTATGTAAGTTCTAGCACAATGCAAGTGTATTGGAAAACGGGGCATTATACCATTCTCATCTTTGTGCAAATTAATTCATCTTACTAATCCTAATGAAGACAGAGATTTGAATAAATAGAATCTGAAGAGGATACTAAATCAAGAGAAAGGACCAAATTAAACAAGGACAGTATCTCCAGAACAAAGACCTTGTAGAGAATTACAAAGTGTTGGGAAGTTGAGACCTGTTTATACCTGGTTGGAGAAGTTTGAAGAGGGACATCGTGACAGAAATTCTGGAAAAGCAACAATAATGTTCACCTTCATATAGTTCCTCTCATACATTTCTTCATGTTCTATTATTGCTTCATTTCCTTTCTTCCAAACCTTTCCATCATCTGCCTCTTTCATTCTTTCTGTTTACCAAATTTTTATTCTGACTCCATCTGTCTCTTTCTTCTGTATTTAGTCAAGAATTTTGCCAGTTAAGAGTTCCAATCCCAAGTGTGTATCTTGTGTCAGAACTCACTTTAGCATAATGATTGGAAAAAAAGGGGGAAAAGGTGACTGTCAGAACTTCATAAGCAAACCAGTCAAAAGTACCTCCACCTCAGGCTTCAGTAATAAATTTAGCCTCTCATAGGAAGCTGCCATTGGGTGGGGGAGTAGAAGGGAGAGGAAAGAAACAGTAGCAAAGGCCATTTTTTACAAGTCAAAGGATGCACTATGAATAACAATGAGTACCCAAGATTTCCCAAGCAATCCACAAAATAGGGTCACACTTGCTACTGGCTAATAGCTGCCAAAAACCACCTTTGAATCGCACTGTCAGTGGCCATATATACAACTCCTCCAGTCACAAAATGAAGATGGAGAATATGAAACAGACAACCAGGGAAGAAAAGAAACTGAAGGGTCATGTCTGCCTGGTCTTCCTTATGGTAACAAGAGATGGCCTTTCTGAAACACCATTTTGTAATAATAAAGATTTGAACATGTAAGTCTTGGAAATATTAGTAAGAAAATACACCTACTTCTTAAAAACAACCCCAAATGTAAGAACTCTCAGGTCCTGGATTTTAAAAGTTATGTTTATTGTTTTGATAGCTAGGTTCAGAATTAAGGAACTCCTTCAACCTTGCATTTGGCTCATATTGCATTGTGCATTCATGTTTGGGAGTAAAAGGAATTGGGTCAGAATTCTACCATGCTTCATTTTACTGCTTTCCTGCTGCTTTTGGAACAACTGATGAGGAAACTATTTTAAACACCCCACTGCCCCCAATTACTATTATAGTGGTGATACATCCCCAAGGAATTTACACATCTCCATTCACAAATCCATTCTTTGGAACACAGGTTCTAGAGCCCAGGCCACAATTCCAGCATGTGTGGACACACAGTGGTTCTGTTGCCTTCTTGAACTACATCAGGCCCAGCCTTTTCCAGTGACATACTTAACTGTTTTTCTAGCACTGATCTCCAGAAAATTTTGCAATTGAATTGTCTTTTTCAGTCCTGCTTCTGCCACCATATGTTTCTTATTTACTTACTTGTCTTAAAGAGCTTAATCAAAATTAAAATTTGATAGAAAACTTCAAAAGAACTTTTTCATCAAAACTGGGTAATAATTCATAACTGAAGTCCTAGTAGGAAAGGAGAAGGGACTTCACCTGGAGAACAGATGACTGACAATAGCTTGGCAAACACCTCCAATTCTACAGAACAATGACAGGTGAGCTACCAAGCACTTGAATTCTGTTTTCAAGGAGAATGAGAAAAGTTGGAACAGTCTTAAATTTTAAAACAAGCTTTCTGGTGGAGGGAGCTGATTTTGTGTCAGAAATATATAATACACTAATATTTTATCATAAGCAACTTCTCAGAATATTTTAAGAACATAGCAGTCATATTGTTTTGTTTTTTGAGTTTTCATAAGAGCACATTTGCCATGGTAATAAAATGTAGTGGTTTTCTAAATTTTATTCTCAAGCAGAATTTTTGGCACCCTGATCATTTTTTAAAGTCTTCCCATGTTGAATTTATTAAAGAATTAAGAAATTAAATTATATACAAGAGGTCACAGCCACACAGGTTTTTTTCTAAAGGGCTGTTTTCAACCATCAACAAATTAGTCAACAAAATCCACTAAGCACCTCATATATTTTAAACATTTCTTCTTTAGAGCAACATCCCTATCTCTCAGCCTTGAACATCATAAGTATTCTATTAATATTTTATGGGTAAAATTATGAATAAGGTGAAGATCTACCTAGGAAAGAGAAGACAGGATATTCATCACAGGACACATTAGAATTCATTGTATATTTTATAATCTTGAATTAAATTGATGTAGATGATGCTTCTTGTCAGTTTATATCTCTTGTTATAACTCATTTACATTTTCAACAAATCCTCTGCTTAAAGCACAAATAATCCTGAAATTAGGTGGAACTGTGGTTTCCTATAGAAGTCAGAGCTAAAAGAGCTTGGTTTTAATGTTCTATTTATATGATTTTAAGATTCTTGGCAAACACCAATGAAGAATTTCAGGCTCACTTTTCTAGCATTGCTAATAAGTATATTCTCTTTCTATCTCATAAAGGTCATTAAATTGCCAATTTTTTTATTAAAGAACTTTGTGATTAGAAAAATTATATAATGACTTAAATCCATAAAACTTTAGAATTAGAAAAGAACATTTTAGAACACGGTGTTAGGAGAACAGCTGTTGGAGGAGTGAATGACTTTGTAGATGAGGAAACTGATAGCAGATTGAGATTACATAATTTTCCCAAGGTGACTTGGCTTCTTCTCAAAGCAGAATAATGGCAAGCCCTTTCAAACAGGGGCTGGAGCAGAGTCTGATGGGTCTTCCTATCATAGAACTTGGTCCAAACCAGAGATCTAGTTTCTATTTTGTGAATTGTGTTATAAAACTGAGAAAAGCTTCAAGAGTGTGCCTTCTTTAATGTTACCAGGAGACATCACCTGTTATTTTCTATCAAAATATATATATATATATATATATATATATATATATATATATATAAAATTTAACTACCTCTCAGAAATATGGTTAAAATAAGTGAGGTAGAATCCAAAGCATTTAATCCATGATAATGACAAGGAAGTCAGGGAGACAAAGCAATTGTCAATCCCATGAGGTAGAGTCCCATGCTTACCCTCCATAACCTCTTCTCCCCATAACATGTTTAGGCAGATCATGTTTTCCTGTAACTGATAGTAATGGAAGCCAAGAAACCAGGCAGCAATTAAACAAACTGCTGCTACAAACAATTCAGAGTGTCCACATGCACAGATTTTCAAAAGGGCAAATTGGCTAGTTCTGCGTGATTTCCAGTGAACTCCAAGGCACTGATACTGTGAGTAGTAACTATAGACACCTGTGTGACCTATGCACAAAGGCGGAGCAAAGTTAGGTTCTCTTAGGGAACTCCCCTGGCATTTAAATCGGATTTACTGGTTCACCAAATGTGATTCATTTCTTGTCAACCTAATGAAGTATAAGCTTTCATTTTCCTTATTCATTATCCTATGAAAACGCCTGCCAAAGACCACTTAGAGGCTTTCCTTTGCTAATGCATAAAACTAAGAGTCTCCTGATGCATTTTTTGCTTCCCAAGAGAGAGCCTACTCCTTGGTAATTCATATCATTTTCTCTTTAGTAATACTGCCTTGTTTAGAATGCATGGTTCATAGTGCAGGATCAAAGTTTTTGTTGCAAAATTTGGGGAGAGAGAGTTATTCGCTGAGGAATGGTACCTTGCAATCATATGTTGAAACATCTTTCACAGGTGTTGAATTTCAAACTAAAATCTATATTTTCCATAAAGAAATACATGTCTCTCACTTTACTCCCTCTTAGAATTATATAAGTTCCCTTACAAGATTCTCTTAAAATCTTTATTTGTAAATCTCCCAGATCTTATTTAGAATAAAAATAAACTTTTCTCTTTTCCCATTATTGTTTTTTCTTCATCTGCTTTAATCCTTTGGATTCTGAATTAATTAGAAAATTTCTCCCTAACAAATATTTGTATAATTTTCTTTTTTTGTACAAAGGTTAAAAAAAAGAAATTTTGAGCTTATTGTGCATAACACCTGGTTTATCTAATTGGCTATCTGTTTGGAAATGGTGTGTGTCCACCGTGACTCCATCAGTTGAAAACTCCCTCTTCTCACTCACCGGGACTGCACATGTCACACAAGAGGTAGAAACTGGCTGGGTATCAGCACTGGTTGTGAGTTCATTTGTCCCTTTTCTGGTCCTCATTACTATAGTTCTGTCAGAGTTGTATCTATCATACAGAATGACATTTATAAGAAATCATTTTTTAAATCCCCCTTTTCAGCAAAAGGATTGTCTTAGCCATTATACATCATGAACACATTCACACCAGAGCAGAAGGGAAACAAGGAGCCTCTCAAATGAGAATTTTAGAGTACACTCAGATCAGCACCATGTATTTTCTTCTTGTGCTATAAAGAACTGGGACCAATGCTCTTTGGAACTCGGATCCTGTCCTAAGGGAAACAGAGATCTATTTTTTTTTTTTAGGGTAAGTATGTTAAAGAGGTAGCAAACTCATGGTTGAGTTGGAGTTTGAAGTGTTACAGGAAAAAGTAAAAATAGTAGAAAAAGACAACTGACAAATCCTAACAACAGGGCATACTAAAGGGTGCTTATAATATAGGTCAAAATCTGTGACAAATCACAGAGAAATTAAACATGTCCCTGAAATGACTTTTGGTGCCACAGCCCACAGAACCTCCTCAGGTAGAACTCATATTTGCCTTCACAGTCCCAGAGATAATAATACTTGTCCTAACACATAGCCAATACTAAAATTACTAAATAAATAAAAAGAAGGAAGGGAAAAAAAACCTAGTCATTGAAGTTTAAAGAAAGAATAGAAATATTTTACACCATCTAGAAGGAGAATTAGTCTGATAATAGTGGCAGTTATTTTGTTCTGTTTTATTCAGAAATAAAAAAGACAAAACCCACAAATTTATAGACAATTAAACCAATTATGTTGTATTAAAACAAAAAAAAAATTGACACATTCATATTCACACATGTGATTCCAGTTGGGGCAAGAGAGAGAGAAAGAGACAGGATCCCAAACTCACGCTGGAATAACACCATCCAAACAAAGCCACCATGGGGCTTGTAGACTTATTCTATTTCTGTATGGAGCTGGTGGAAGGCAAGTCACTGAAACAGAGAAAGTAATTTGCTGTGAAAATAAAGTTTAACTGCATTTTTTTTAAACTCCAGTTTGTGGTTTTACTTGATTATATAACCTTTCACGAAAATAAATTGTATTGTTTACAAAATGTTTAGGTTTCTTCAAGCAGCACAATAAACAGTGAGTAAAAAATTAGATGTTGACAAGTAAATGTTAAACCCTAGCACCATGTTACATCCCAATGATTGTACATATTGATGGGAGCTGTAATAAACACAGTCCATCTGTCACATTTCGCTTAATCTGTTCGGAGTTGAAGCCTCTGTGAAAACCCACTTTCCTCTCAAAGCTGTCAGAGGGGAATTAGGATGCATGTATTCCTGCCCCAATGCTGCCTGTAACCAGCTGCATGGCTGTCATTAAATTATTTAACTTCTCTGAGCTTTAAAACTTGGTCTCTATAAAGTAAGAGAGCTTAAACGATCTCTACGAGAAATTCCCACTCTGGATAGCAGGTTCTGTTTAGAGAAATAAAGTAAAGGACTTAACGCCTAACTACAGATATATAAAGAGCTACCCAAAATTATTAGTCTTTTCTATTCTAGATTTCATCATGTAAATTTGTGGTTAGTTCATCTATTATCCAAATTCATCTTTCCCTCTCTCTTTCTGGCTTTCCATTCTTAGATGAAGTAAGCTATTATTTTTTAATTTGCCCTTATTTTTTCCTCTCATTTCCTGATTGCAAGCATAATATCTCAAGAGAATTAAAAAAAAATCTGGAATGTATTAAATGAGCCCTAATCTTTATCAGAATTTTTGCTCACGGGTCATCGTTGCTTTCAGCAACAAACAGCACATCCCAGGGATGTAGACTAGGTAGGGTTCCCATGGTAGAGGTGATAGCTGTAGCAGTTCCATGTCACTGATGTTGACTTTGATGTATAAGCACTGTTGTCACCGTGGTTCCCGTCATCTCTGCCATCACTGTAATCGTGACTCTCTGCACATCCCACTTCAGTTTCTAAGATGTTTAGAAAGATATTCTGCAGCTTAGGTAAAAGCCACGACTCTTTTTTTTCTGGCAACACAATTACCTTCTTGGAGTTCAAGTGTCCACTGAAGACTGAGTAAGAAATAAAAGGATCATTTGCCTTTGTTTTGGGCCTGTAACTACTCTTAAGCTGTTATGAAATGGATGTGGAAAAATGGCCTCTATCTCAAACAAGTCAGGCGACTAAACCCAGATGTTTTCATAGTATCTGAACAAGACCTTACACAATGGTTCTCTTTCCACGAAGTAAAGAGCAATAAGAAATGGGAGTGTTCTGTATCAGACTTCATGTGGTGCTTCCTGACTTAAAAGGATGGGAGAATTAAGAAATAAGAATAAAAATAACAAAAAGGGTAATGAATACATGTCATTCTGCCCCTGTACATTCCAAAACTCCTACCTATGTTTTTAGGGTAGGACTATCTTTTGGAACACATCAAATTTAAACCAATTTACATTCTGATTCGGATCTTTACCAAAGCCGCTACCGGTTGAGCTTTTCTAAAATTATCCAAAATGACCTTAAGAATTCATGCCCCAAGCTGCTGATCTGACTTTTTCTCTCAATTATTTTACAAAGGCTTCCATTAGTGGTGTGGCAAGTAAAAATCCAGTCATAGTGTATGAGAACCAGCCACAAGGTGCCATAAAAAAATAAATTAAAAAATTAAAAAAAAAAACAAGAAAAGAGGCAGGCAGAGCCAGGATTTCACAGGATGCAGTTTATTGGAAACTTGCAAACAGAAACATGACCCCGGGGGGCAGCAAAACCAGTGGATTGGGTGGGAAGGAGAGGGAATATATAATCATTAGGACAGAAGAATGTACTGCGTTAGTATCAAGTTGTATCCAAGAGGTCAGACACACTCCCAGTGCCAGAGTCTGATTGTAAACCTCCACACAGGAACTCTAATGGTGTTGTTTATTTACAGCATGAAGGGAAACTACACAGGAGAATCTGACCAGGGTCACAAGGGGGCAATCGTGGCAATACAACTCAAGATGGCTGCAGTCAGGTCAAGTGGAAGCCCTACGACATAGCTTCAGAGGCTCCAAGTGTATCTTCTCCCCAGCTGGCTTATGCATGATATACTAATAATATTTTTAGACTTATAAAAACATAGCTTTCCATCCAGTACATTAGGGTGAGAAAAAAAGAAATAAAAGGCATAACATACTGTCTTTATGAGTCCCCCAAGATAATGCTTCCAAATGCTACCAGTTATTTCATCTTCAGTGCAGAGTGCTCCCCTAAAATATACAGCAAGATCCTTAGGGATACAGAATATGTCTTCACTGTATTAACTCTGGGCTTTTCACTTTCTAACCCTCCTTTCCACCATTTGACTCAGAAGTGTGTTTGACTTGTACTAGCTGCTCTACAATGTATACAGTTGGTTCAAAGTAAGTGGGATTTAGCCCTGATTCTATTCATTTTCGATTATCACTTACTATCTCAATAAGGAAGGATGTGAAATAGTCTAAAACTTGCTTTGAAGATCTACAGTGAAAGGGAGATCCTGGTACACCTTGTTATTACTGGAGAACTCTTGGTACCAGCTCTAAAGCTTCTCCTCTGTAGCTCTTCTCTCCAATGCTAGTGAGAGCCAGTGAGAGCTCTATTCTTTAAACTATTAAACTACTGTTTTTTCCTGAGTCATATGCTATTCAAAGAAGTCCTGAGTACTTTTAAGTTCACCAAGTTTTCTTGAATACTGTTTTTAGAATTTCACTGATGGAGGACATCAGGCTGCCTATCTTCTGAGTGTGTTCACAGATGCCCTATCCATCTAGCCAGAATAGCATAACCCCAACGTCACATGTGATTAGCTTGGCAAATATAAGTTGCCTTTAAATATAGGTTTGAGTATTATTCCTCCCAAGGGAAAAAGGCACTGGTAAAAAATATAGAATAACATGATTTTAAAATATAAACACAGACATTAACCTATCACTCCCTTTAGGATAAATGTGGGCACAATATTTTCAAAATAATACTATTAGAATCTGGGAAATTTAAAACCAAAAAGAATAGCTGTATCTTTGACTTCTCTGGTCATACATTTTTGTCTTTTATTTTCAACATCTATTTCCATAATGTCCATTTAACATTGATCTGAAATATCTGATCTTCTTTTTTTAAGTAATAAAGAAGTCTTAAAATAAACAACTTCACTCTTGCTGTTAGAGTGAAGTTCACACTAACTGGGATCATCTAAACTTTTAAAAATCTACTCGGGGAAAATTTAATCGATAATTAAGAGCTTTTAGATCATCACCCCGAAGGACTTTTAAAAAAAATACATGAAAAGCAATGTTTGACTCTTTGCTCAAATTCAGAGAATGAGAAAGAAAAATTTTAAATTAAGTACACAATTAGGTAGAAAGACAATCTTTGTTGCTTAAATCAAAGTTCTCTGAGTTACTGAGATGAATGAATTGAATCATGTGAAAGTCTCTTTCATGGCTAAATTAGCTTTTACACATTAATATTGGACATCTCACCTACAGGATCAAGATTACATGTGATTATTTTTTTCCCTTCAAAGACATTATGCAAATACCAAAAACTAGCCCCTTGGAGGAAGGCCAGATGGATCCCTCTTGCTTTTTAACTGTAAATATACAATACGTAAGTAGGAGCTCCAATAGGCAAATAATTTGTATAAGCTTAACTCACTTTATAAACTCATAAATTACATAAAAAAATATTGTGTGTGTGTGTGTGTCTTTACTCACTTTCTTGAAAGAAGGTTTAAAACTTTCCCCATATTCCCTAAGGAGGTAACTACAAATGTCAAAGAAACACTTTTCTCTGAACCTATGTACCCAGATAGATCTAGTGCCTAGGAGGGTTGGCACTTGTACTATTGGGCCAGAATTCAGTACCAGTGGCCCACTTAAGCCCCAACTTTACAAATCACTTACAAAATCTTTTAAAATTGGTGGGTCTAGGATAAGACCTAAGATTATGTATTTCTAACAAGTTTCGAGGGGATGTTGCTGCTGTTGGTCATGAACCCAACAGTAGTAATGCCTGTGTAGTAAAGTCTGTGCTTCATACAACAGAAGCCCCTGTTCAGTCACAGACTAGTCAAAAGAAAACAGTTTGGGAATCTATTTTGGCACTCTAATGCTGGGTATTGTGGGAATAAAGAAGACATGTATCTTTGCATGAAAATTTTTACAATCTAAGTGCAATTTTAGTTGGATGAACATAAATCAGCAAGTTATATCACATTGGATATAACTAAATATGGAATTTTGTGGTATAAATTGTATGTTCAAGGAAAGAAAAGCATAACTTCTAAAGAAAATAATTACTGGGATAGAGTAGGATTTCAGTCTGAACTTGAAGACACATAGAGCTGAGGCTTAGAAAAAGAAGGACAATTTAAAGATAACCATACACCCAGATCTCAGTACCAGAAATGAGTTGGTTTGGGGCTATGGTAAAACATAAATGCAGCTAATAGGAATGTCTTAAGCTTTTAGGACCAACTGTAATTGTGTGCATTATTTCTCCCATAAAAGTTGAGCTGCTCTGCATAGTGTCCAGTTAGTTTTAACATTTAGGTCATGTTGGAAAGATTAAGGCAGTTTTTCATTTTTATGCATGTTCTTGTCATGGCACATTTGAAAGTCCAAGGATAAACGTTAACAATCAATTCACGAAGGGCACGACTGTACCTCTTTTGTCAACTGTAGTTAAGTGACTCTGTTGCTTTGTTTACTTTTCCTCACACTGTTTTCTAATATGTTTCATAAACCTTCAGGAGAAATAAATTAGTGAGTTACACAACATTAAATTGCACAGAACTTTCTTATCACCACATTAAAAATAATGGGGGGGTGCTTATGAAAATTCTAATGAGAATGGGTTACAGTGATTACTTTCCAAAAATAAGTGAGTGTGGTGCTGGGAGTGAGCAGATTTTAGTTCTAGACCTACATTTTCTACTAACTGAGGTTAGTTCTCTCTGCTGCAAAATAAACAGGCTGAAAAGGTGATGCTTGAGACCCTTTAAAAAACTAAAACCCTTTGATGATATTGCTTATATTGCTTAAAGGACTTTTTCTATGTTTTAAAGCATCATTGGTGGGGCCTGTTCATACCGGGAAATAGACACCAGAGGGTTCACTCAGTAAAGAGGTCACATTTTCATTTCAAGGTCAAGTCATCTTGACAGCATAGTCCAGGGGAAGGTCTGTGATGGGAAGATTCACAACAGAGTTTCCAGGAATAGCAAGCTCCCTGTTTCTATTGAAATATGAAAACACATTAAGGTCATGTCTAGTTCTCAGATAAATGTCTGATTGCTCTTTCAGGGAGTCAAAGTCCTGCCAGGGTCTAGGTGACCTTGTTTGTTATGTGTGTTTGTACATTCATGGACTATGTCAGGCCCAAATATGACCTTCCTGTCTATGTGTGTTTGAGTATCTATGTATGTTTGAGCACCCTGCTCCATATCAGGAACCAGAAGTATCTCTCTAGTACACAAACTGCCTCACATACAATTCTTAAGTAGCTCTCTCTAAAGACAAACTCATCACTAATGATGATCCATCAATTGGTAAGGATTTGTGGGGATCAGTAGCAGAACACATTCTGATAATTATGATCGGATGTGATTAAAAACATAAAGATTTGTTGTTTCTTACTGGTAAACCTGTAAAACCAGGGGAAAGCACAGCTCAGTAGGTTCTAGAGCAATGTAAGGGAGAATGCATCCACATGTGAGGAAATTCTGGACATAAAACTTAAAAAAATTTCAGTTTTGCCCTCCTCAGACTTGCATGTCTCTATATGGAACATGTCAGAATCATCAGGAACTTTTGCACAGTTGTGAAGAAAAGTTATAAACAAATTTGTGGTGAAGGAACACAGGACCAGCCAGAGCCTAGTTCTGCAGCCTGTTGGAAGAAGCGATTTCTTAAATAAGAATCTGTTGTGCTATTAATTAACCTTTGTTGGTATTGGCATTGTGTTCATTTGGGTTCAAGGGAAAGGAATGTATGCATGGGTGGCTTGTATTTTGCAATCTGTTTACAGTTTTTGTTGCTATTTGAAAGAACATCATGCAAAACGGAACTATTAAAAAAATCAAAATCCAAGGGGGATGAATCTGTTGCCTGAGATTTTGCCCAGCATAGGCCAGCACCTGGCCACAAGCCGATTGACGTCAGCTGCAATATTTAACTTCACTAGAAGCCTGGCCAGTGGGGGCAAAAAAAAAAAAAAACAACAGATAAACCCCAGAATTGACTTAGAACTCGGTCAGAGAAGTGTTCTCTGGGAAAGAGCTATTTCTCCCCTTCCTCTGCATCCCACAGAGATGATCTGAGCCTGGAGCCTGCTTTGATGTCAGTAAGAACTTGGCAACCTGATCGGTTTCATGGGGGCAGAATAAGACAAGCAAGAAGCATAGAGCGGAGCCCCTGCCAACTGTGAAAATCTCTAAAACGTAACTAAAACACACACAGGGATGCAGAACACAGTACTCACAGACACGTTTTACAGACGAGAAATGAGATCGATGTGATATCAAGATTTGCCTCTCACAATGCACAGATTCCATTGGAAAATACAGCAGAATGCATGGTTGGAAATGGATCCATTCTGCTTACAGGAAAAGAAAATGATTTTGGTTTTAGAAAGCCCAAGTGAAGAAGGAGTAAGGATGAGAGATGTTGTAAACCCATTAGGAATGCATTGCTTGCCTCCATTCCTGTTTAATGTTTCTTTAAAGCTATAAAATTGCATTATGTTAATGTAATGAACAGGCCAGTTATAAAGGCCGCCAACGTGGTTCCCTCTCACTGTGCAAAAAAACATTCGGTAAAGCTGCTGACTGATCACGTGTCATTCAGCCATGTTTTCATGTTTTCATGACCTGGTGTGGTTTAGGAGCAGTTTATGTGTCACAGAGGTGACCATGACCCCAGAGACTTCCTGGATTTCACCAGAGTGGCCCAGCCCCAGGTGCCAAATTAATGTACCCAGGCCTTACTCAGAACAACCTCAGAGCTCTGATTTATAGAGAAGGAATTGGGGTGTCCATATTGTTTCTCTTTGTTTTAGCCAGTTCCCTAATCCCTCCACTCTACCTCTACCACAAAACAATAAAAATAAAAAGTCACTTCTTATGGTGAAGTGAAAGAAAGAATGGTTGTAAATTGTACATGTTAGTTGATAATAAGGCAGGGGAAATTGTAGAAAATCTAAATATCAGGCGAAGAGGAGCAAACTTCAGACTGGAAAAAAAAATGATTTTTTGATGGAAAGCAGTAGAAAATGGTATTTTGGAAGGATTATCAAGGAATCTATGTGAAGAATTTATTCAAAAGTAGGAGGGTCACAGTGACTAGTTTGGAGGCTGGTATCATAGGCTGGTGGGTGAGTTGATGAGGATCTGCAGGAGACAGAAGCAATGAGAATGGGAACAAGGTCAAAGGACATTTGTGTGAAGACGTACTGGTGACAGCAACAGCAATATATATGTGGTACTTACTTTACTTCCAAAAATGCATATTAGACATAGTCTTATTTCTCTGGGAGGTTGTTTCTGCTCAGAGGAAACAGACACGGGGGTTTAATGAAAGGAGCCAAGACACATGGTCAGCTCTAGAACTAAGATGTGAACCCAGGCAGCCTGTGTCTGTAGTCTGCTCACTTGCTCGGTATGCTATATATACGGATTGAATTCATGGTAAATAGCTATCCCAGTACGATCTGTAAACTTTTATGTGGTGGTTAAAAGAAGCCATTACCAATTTTTTCTCAAAGGGCAGCATGAGGAAGACAATGCTTTGTTTCACTGCTGTGAAGCATGAAGAGCCAGTTGTCACGACCCTAATGCATCTCCTGGGAGAAGGTACAATCTGCAGGTTGGTGGGACTGGTTGGTACTCCCTGACTTTTCCACACAGAGGAGAAGCCAGTGCTCATGAGACCCACTGATCTTCTAGAAGATCCAACTCCCTCTAAACTGATGAAAATGACAGCCATTCAAACATGCTTTTCTGACTATACCCTCTGTAGATGATGGAAAGGAAATATCCACCCACAATAAAATAAGCATTTTATTTGTGGTGTACCAGATTCTACACCACCAGGATCAGATCATAATTATTTGCCCTTAAACAATCTATCATAATTCTACCAAGTATCTGCATCGCAACAGTTCTGCTATTGACTCCATTCATTAACTTCTGTATTGTTCCTCATACAAACAAGCAAACAAAACAAAGCCACACAAAACAAAATCTCCTCCCGCCTGTTGTTGGTTAAGTGACTTGGTCCCATTGGTATTTGTTGACTACTGGTAAGTTTGTCAGAAAGCAGAAGAGTACCAGTATGGAGTCACTGAAAATCTATATTCCTTTATTTCAGGTGCTCTATTATATGGATGGACTTACTGTTTTTCCATTTTTTGTCTTATCCTGATTGGGATTTATTTGCAACCAAACGTATTAATTAGTTCAGACTTTATTAACTTACATTACTCTCTTGACCTTTCCCAGATGTGGAAATTCAGAATCTGACATGCACCATTCTCCAACAGGTTAACAAGAACCACACTCTATATGACTCTGTGCATTATTGGACCCAAAGCCCTATCTCTGGGTAAAAGTTCAGAACCTGAAAACAGAACTGCTGATGGGCAGCTACCACATGGTTAGGTGACCAATGAGTGTGGTCCAAGAGCAAGGCAGAGGTCATTATACAGGAAATGAAGTCATTCTTGGTTAATGAAGAGGCACCAGGAACATGAAAATTGTCCAGCTCTGTGACTCATGGAAAGCCCAGGGACATTAACAAGTCAGATAAGAGCAGTTCAGGCTTATTACTGCTCAAATCTCATTTGTATAGTTTCTATCCTCAAGGAGCTTTTAACCCAGTTGAATTGGGGCAGAAAGGAACTTTTAAGTATCATCTAACCCTTTCCCCAGACTGCCAGTTGAACTACCTACTCCAATATGTGGAGAAATTCTTTTTTTTTTTTTTTTTTTTTTGCCTGAGCAAGGCCATTTCCACATGGGACCAGATAAAAATGGTAAATAAGTATATGTAAATGTAGGCACATGGGTACTTAGATATGAACACCCCTAGGATTTCTGGATGAATTTCAGGTGGCTCAGAAGGATGTAAAAGATGCTAACAAGAGAACGTCATGTGTATCCTCCTGGAATCTGGAGGTAAGTTACCTGGGTTGACATCCTGGCTCTACACTGACTTTAAATCTTGGAGTGAGATTTAACCTCTCTTTGTGTCAGTTTCCTCATCAGTATAATGAGTATAATAAGAGTCCTTTTCATCAATAGATAGTACTGATACTTAGCTGTAACTTTCTTGATTTTAACGATTGTTTTAGTCAGCTTTTTTTTTTTTCTGCTGTGACCAAAAGACTTGTCAAAAACAATTTTAGAGGAGGAAAAGTTATTTTGTGGTCTCAGTCCATAGATAGACTCTGTTGCTTTGGGCAAAAGGTAAGGCAGAATATCATGGCAGAAAGGTGTGGAGGAGGAAAGCAGCTCAGAACATGACAATCCGGAAGCAGAGAGAGAGTAAGCTCAGCTCACCAGAGATAAAATATATACCCCAAAGGTGGGCCCCCAGTGATCTACCTTTTCCAATTATGATCCATTCAAGTGGGTTAACACACTGATTAGGCTAAGGCTCTCATAACCCAACTGTTTCACCTTTAGACTTTCTTGCATTGGCTCTCACATGAACTTTGAGGGGAGACCTCACATCTAAACCAAAACAGTAACCCACAGGAAGTATTTAGTACGGTGATTTGTACCCATACTGCTCCATACATATGTGCTCTCATTGAGAGCACATCTTTAAAAAAGTCTTCATTCCTCCACTAACAGTGATAAAATGTACTGACAGTTTGTCTCTTTCTACATCAAACAGAGATGATGTTACTAGTATTTTATAATAATTAAATTATGTGTTATATGTTTGCTCTCGGTATATATTTTCTTATAAATAGTAAGCACAAAATGAGTGAAAGTTGCTATCGTTGCTTTGTTAACATTGTTAGAACAAAATGGCACAATTTAAAAGTGGGGGTAAAAAATAATGCAGATGAAGACAATGAAATAAGCTGGGAAATTTGCAAAAATCTATTTACAAAACATACACACAAGTGCACCACAATGTGAGATCTCAGTTTTCTAGATGTTGCCTGGTTTGGCACTGTGGCATGAGCCTGTAATCCTATACACTCTGGAGGCTGAGGCAGGAGAGTCAAGAGTTCAAGCCTAGCCTGGGCAATTTAGTAAGACCTCATTTCAAATTTAAAAGAAAAAAGATGCCACTATAAAATGGGAAAACTTGCAGCTAGAGAACAACTATGCCTAGTAAATAAATATCAGTCACTATTAAGGTAGCAATACTCTGTTTACCAAGACCTCAGAGTTTTTTTCTCTGAATCCCACATAAAGACTAGATGGTCTAGAGCAGAAAACAATCTCAGCAGCATCCTTGCAGTAGACTGCTCTGTAAAACCAATTTCTTATGTCAGGTAACAGCACCACCTCAAAGTGTAATTAGTGAGGGTCAAGAATAGTGATGACTAAACATGCCTTAGGTATCTGGCTCCTTTCAGATCTGATTGGATCCCAAGAAAAATAGATAATTTGAAGGGATGATGATTTCTTCATAATGAATTTTATATTATACAAGCAAGGCTTTCTGTCTCTCTCAACTGAACTTTTGAGAAATACTAACTATAAGATTTAACAGGTAGATAGATGACAGAGATACGTAGGTAGGTATGTAGGTAGGTAGATAGATAGATAATGATAGATGATAAGAAAGAAAGAGTCAACAATGTTTTGTACTCTATTTTGAGAATCATGTAATTAATTTCCCTCATTAACTAACTAATATGTTCCAATTCCCTTACTGGAGTATAAACCCATTGCATACTACCATATGCACAGAGAAGACAGACAATATCTGGTCAATATTATCTATAGAATGACATATTATGTACTTGAAGATAATTCAGGTTCCTTCTGGTTATTTTGATACCTTTAGTGAATATACATTATTGTTACTTGGATGCATCTGGTAAGCTATAGTTTTTCATAAATCTTAATAATAGATTTTGAAAGTTGAACTTGTAATTGTGGTTCACACAGATTATTGAGGTAAAATATTTGACCAATTTTCTTTATAGTAGAGACAGATTGCCTCCCCCTACTAGATAGAGTAATGCACACTTTATAGTAAAGCATAGGGATTGTATTGAGAAATGTAACTCTAAAGCATTGAACCAAATATACATATGTAAGAAGAGCTAGAAATATTACTTCTTAAACAAATATTATAACTGAACATGTTAAACTCTGCTAAGCTTAGTTCAAGCTTGCTTAACAGTATTTACCTTGGGGCTGGATGTATTAAATCTGAGATGCAATTCAAGTCAACAATTCATATTCTAAAAGATCATGCTTGAAATTGATGTTCTCTTTTTATATTGTAATTTTAAAATCATTTTAACTGTCCTGTATACTTCTAATAATTTCTAGCTGAAAATGTGATGAACTTTGGGTTTTCACCTCACTGAAAAAAGTATGATCTCATTCTGCCTATCAATTTGCTATGTAATAAGGCAAAATTGGGTGGATCTTTTCAATTTTAGAAAAATGAGTCTAATTTTCATGAAACGATCCGAGGTGCTATTTAATAGGCTTTGACTTGTCAGAAAAAAAAAGTGTAGGGGGAGAAACTGCTATTTTTGGCTTCTCTTGTGCAAATGCTAAGAGCATACTTCATACACACCTCACTACATGGGGACTCTCAGGTGCATGTACTTGTCTTATTCCCCTTTCCACAGTAGAATAGAAGGCCATGAAGGTTCTGTTTCTGAACAACAACAACAACAACAACAAGAAAAACCCAAGTAGAAACCAGGAAAGAAGCTTCCAATATTTTGCTATAGAAAAACAAAATATTTCTTCTTCCAGAATGAAAAAGAATGATTCTGATGCTTTCTTATGCTCACAACCACACTGCCAAGTGGTCCAGGATACTCAGATTCATTTCAGGTGCAAACTGAGATAGGAAAGAGTTTGGAGGTGCACTCTCAGAAGCCAGCTTTCTCTGGTTGAATTGAAGTCAGGGACAGACTTATTAGGATTTCCTAAGCATAAGCATATATTTATATATTTATACATATTTGGGTGTGAGGAGGGATACGTAGAAAGTTTTTTTTGTTTCTGTTTTAATTTTTCTTTAGTGTTTATAAGCTTGTGGTCTTAATGAAAATCATTAGCAGGTTCTAAATCTTCTTTCTTAAACAAATTTTTTGGTTTTTATAAAATCTGGGTTCTTTTTGGTATTTGTGATTTTGTTGGACAAGGAGTACACATGGAATACATGAACAGCCTTACATTGTTAGAAGTAAAGACTGGCAGATTCACAAGTATTCTTTGCTAAGCCACATGTGAAGTTACAATCATGTCACCCAGAGGTCTTGTACTAACCCTTTTATGCCTGTGTCCCTCCTACCTTGGAATTATGACTCTAAATAATTGTGAAAAAAGAACATGTAATCTTTTCTGTTAATCTTTATCATTGTTACTATGTAGAAATCCATGATTGTTTTTTCAAGAAAATGGGCAAATACACAAAGAAAAAACTGAAGTGTTTCCAGTATGATCCTTAGTGGAAATATTTTATTTTATCTGGTAAGTAAATCCTACCCAGTTTGAGGAAATGATCAATTATAGATGGCTATGAAGAATTTGGGCCTAGTTAGAGAAGCTGCATACAAAAATGGTAAATTTAGTGGTAATAGGTATTTAATAACTACGTTTTGTTCCAATTATCTATTGCTGCTTAACAAACCATCCACGTATTATTCATTTAAAACAGAAATATTATAGTATTTTTCACAATCCTGAGGACTGGGTGGCTGGGGATCATGCATGTAATTGTCATCAGACAGATGGAAGGTGGAGCTGGGAAGACTGAATTGGCCTCCCTCCCCCATCTGGAGGTTGGTGCTGCCTGCTGCCAGTCGCCTTCATCATCCTCTTATTCTCCAGTAGACTGAAATAGGCTTCTCTGTCTCCACTAACCTCTCAGCATTCCAAGATAATGAAAGAGGAATCAGTAAGACCTGTTGAGGCCTGTGTTCCAGAGTCCACACATTGTCATTTCTGTAACTTTATGGCCAAAACAAAAATCATGCTTGGCCCAGATTTGATGAGTGGGGAAATGGATTCCACTCTTGATTCCACGGGAGGACAGTAATGGTACAATTCATTAGGAGCCATTGTTCTGATAATCTACCACATTCCTGAATTGATAATTTATTGAATTAAAATGACATTTCATAAGAGAAAATTTTAGATTGTTAGAAAAAAAATCCTGCATTGTAGACAGTTTTAAAAGGTTAAAAATCTCAATAGATGAGACTCTATCAAAACTATGTTAGCAATGGCTTCTGAAGGAGCAGTAGTCTGTTTCTTGAAAGTGGCCAGTGACCAATGATAGGTGCTCCTTCTGCACTTACTCAGCACTTAGATGACTCTCAAATTTTTGTTAAATGAATGAAAGTACAAATAATGATGCACAGTTCAATTACAAGTACAAAAAAATGAAATCAGGTACACATTTTAAAATTGATAAATGTAGCATTTTCCTTCAAGGATGAAGAATGACTTTAAGGCAAAATGACAAAATTATAGATTCCTACTAACTAATAAGCTACACAAAATTTACACACCCCCCTCTGTTTTAACGTTCATACTAAATGCCTCATCTTTTGTCACATCGACTTAAAAAAAAAAGCTTGCTGAACTAACCACCATGGGGGAAAAATAATTTTTTAGTTACAGACAGAAGATTTAGGGAAAGGAACATTCTTTTGAAAAGTGTTCTATTAAAACAGAAAAATACAGAAAAGTAGTAAGTGTGGTCTTCTTTTGGATGATATCTGTATCTATATGAATATTTCTATGTGTGTATATGAGAGAGAGAGAGAAAGAGAGTGTGTATGTTAGGTACTCAGTGGCTGAGCAATTCAGATGTTTTAGGTATTCCCAGTAAAACTTGGTGATAGGACGTCAGATCAGATACTCTTGATCCTCATCCCCCAGACGCTAAAAAATAAAATTGTCACTCTTCTAGATCTTTAAATCCTTAAGTAGCGATACAACAACACGTGGGCAATTGAGAAAATATTTACAAATAGCTAAAGTCCTCTGAGTGTGTCAGGGCCATGGAAAGTGGCCAGGAGTAGCAGAGTCTGAGTCGTGCTCCCCAGCTGGACAGCTATTATGTCATGAGATTAGCTCGTCCACTGAAGCACAGACTCTAGCTCACTATCATATCCTGGTTCTTCAGGGGTCAAGTCTATGAATCAATTATATCCTTCCAGGAATTTATTTTTTTATTTTATTTTGTTGCTTTCTGCTGAGAACTGAGAACTGGCTGATGTAGGAAATCAAATATTTTAATGTTTTCTTCATTTAATTAAACCCTTCACACTGATTTTAAAGTGAGTGATTTTAAAGTAGATAAGTTGAATGAACATCTGAAATCCTACCTAATTTTGAAATCCTCATCTCAGGAATTAATAAAAATGAATTTCCTGAAGGATTAGATTTTTTTCAGAGGATTTTTTTCCCCCTCAGAATTGAACACATTTTTTTTTTTTAAAAGCTGTTGCATCCACTTTTAGAGATTTGGGATCACTAAGCACTAACGCATTACCCTGGATGGGGCATTTTCAATGAGAGGAATCAAAGTAAGCAAGGTAAGAGCAAAGCATCTGTCTCATTACTCAGTCTTTTAAAAGCAATGCATCTTACACACAATTCAGGACAGCAGAGTATATACCATAACTCCATCTTCTGAGACGAGACTGCTAGGCAGGGTTGAAGCTAGCCGGGGAACCGCCACACTTTGCACCTGTGTGACCTGACTCACTTCCCATCTCTGTGAGTTCATTTCCTCATTTAATACTCTATATACTGTAGGGTTTCATGAGGATTAAATGAATTAATATCTGCAAAATAAATATGCTTAGCACATTGTTGTCACTAAGCATGTTTGCTAAATAATTAGGATGCAAAGTAAATCCTGTAGACCTGAATAGTCTTTTATATTATAGTATCTGACCTCAAAATTGTTATCAATAACAACAAAAAGTTTTACTTATTTCATAAATATAAGTTAGGCATTAAAAATTATGAAGTGCTTGCTCTACGTCTGTGGAGTAAATTCTTCATTTATTCATTCACTGAATAACACAGCGAGGGCTTGTTGTGTGCCAACCACTGTGTTTGGCACTGTGCTTGGCAGGAAAGCCAAATTTAGAGTCATGGTCTTCAAGGAAGTTTCAGTAAGCATCACTTACATATTCTTATTCTTAAATAGGATAATGTTTTTTCAAGATAATGAAAGACATTAAAGTGAGAAATCTAATCTCCTTTCTCCATCTAAAGCAAGAGTTGACTTTTTTTTTTTTTTTTTTTTTGCTGTAGAGGATTAGATATAGTACATACTTTTGCTTTGTGGACCATATAGTCTCTCTTTGTTGCAACAATTCTGCTCTGCAGTAGTATCACCTAAGCAGCCGTAGACAACACACAAGTGACAAACAATGTCAGGTGGCAGGTCGCATTTGACTCCTGGGCCACAGTGCACCAACTTTGGCCTAATGGCTTCTGACTCCCTTTCTTACCAGGGAGTTACCCCTGGATCCTGGGAGAAGGAAAATAATGGTCCATTTTCATTTTCCTCAACACTTTTGTTTTGTACTTTTCAACTCTTCTGTTCACAGGTCTCAGTCAATGACTTAGAACATCGACAAAAACAGAAGAAAGGATGAAGAAGTCGAAACCTATAGATACCCTTTCAAGGTTTCCACAGAACATTGCAAGCAAGGAAAACCTCAAACTCTGAGCTGCACATTTCAATATGTTGCTAATCATGATTAATTCCTTTTGTATTCATTGTAGGAACATTAATCATGATTAATTAATTTGGTATGAATGTGGATATAACATTTAATTTCTCCCAAATTTCAGGGGAGCTTATTTCAATGAATTATTGAACAAAAATGAGTTGCAGAAGGAAGGAAAAAAGAAAGTGCAAGATGAAACAGTATAACTGGCACTGCATGAATGCTATATTAATAAGTGATGGGTTCAGTAGGATATAAATATACTATATGGGTCTCTTAGTAATACCTTACACAATGAATGAATATTTGTAAGAATACAAAAATACTCCAGAGTTAGAGAATGACACATCTCAGGTTCAGGCAAAATTATTGCTGGTCCTCTACCCCTTGCCTCTGATCCACTTTCCAGAATCTCTGACAGGGTGACATTTCTCAGTTACAGTAGAGAAAAATTCTCAGCTGAAACCACTGATGCCTGAAAGTGCTTCTTTACAATAATGCTTTATTTTATAAGGTCAAAACAACTGTTTGTCATCTTCCCATTCCCTGTCTAATATGCATACATTAGTGTCTTGGAAGAGTTCCAATTAGTGAAAAAATAATATTATTAATTGATCTGTACCTTCCATCTCCCTAGTGCCAAATCCGTGTTTTAGTTTTTAAAAAGCATCTCATTTCTCTGAGTAATAACACAAATTATATAAGAAATTATCACATAGCATAGATTGAGTATGGAAAGATAAGAAATGTGCAAACATTAAATTCCACTGTATTACCCCAAACCAACCATATTCTTTTGCTAAATTTTACTGGAAATGATAGTTCATTTCTTCCAATTTTCTGCTATTCTTGGTGACATTTTAAGGCCAGGCCTACTGAAAAGTTGGAAAAAGGAAAAGAGAGGGACCCAGATTATTCAACAACAGAATTAAGAATACCATTGTCCTCCTCCCTCCCTCCATCCTTCCCTTCCTGCCTCTCTCCTTTCCTTCGCTCTTTTCCGTTTGCCTTCCCTGAGATTTAGCTAAGCTAGGAACTGCCATACATTTCAAGACCATAGTGGTAATTTAGGATGCTCCATGCTCAGGATGGGATTCCTTTATTTCTCTAGTTCATTCACATACACCCCATGGGATTTTTTCTCTTGGTACATTATCTGTCATGTTGGACTGTGGTTGACAAGCATATTTACCTCCATTTTTGAACCATGACCTCTTGGAGAACAGGGTCTATTTCTAATACTAATTCATTTTATATCACTTCTCCTAGTATTATGTCTAGCCCACAGCCTGACCCATGGTATGATGCATGTTAGTCTGTTTTATTGCTATGATACCAAAATACCAGAGGCAGCAAACTTTCTAAATAAAAGAGGTTTATTTAGATGACAGTTCTGGATGCTTAAAGTCTAGGTATCTTGGTCACCTTGTGGTGGATGGCAATGGCAGGAGTACAAGTGGGAGGAAGAGATTATATTGCCAAACAGGAAGCCAGAAAGCCATTTGGGGGTCAGGGTCACATTTATAGTAACTATCTCTCTTAAGAGCTCAGGGGCCCCATGAGGGCTACCTTAATTCCTTCAGAAGATAGCACCTCCAATGACCTGAGGTCTTCCCACTAGGCCCCACCTCTTAAAGGTTCCGCAACCTCCCACCTCGCCACAGTGGAAATCACACTTCCAATACCTTTGGGGGACACACTCAACAATGGCAAGGAGGTGCTTAGCACAGGTTTTAACCAATGATGACCTCACTTCCCAAGTACTGGTTTGCCTTCTTTCTATGGTCATGGATCACATCTCCCCTCTACCTAGCCCAGGCATAGATACAGAACAGTATAGAAAACCTTCCTCAGGTAGCATTTTAGCATAGTAGTGCTCAGCTCAAAAACCTGAAGTAATTTGATATTTCATATGATTAGAATGTCTGGATTTTCAGGCTTGGTTATCTGTTACTTAGCCTCGTGAAAATCATTTCACCTACTGTTCTAGTCAAAAGAAAAGATACATCCGGCCCGTTCTTTTCCTCAGGTGATTGATTTCTCCACCTTTGTATTTCAGCATTTCTCTTACGACTCTTATTTCTTGATAAAACAAAACAAAACCACAGCAGCAGCAACAGCAATAAAACTACTCAGACTTTCTGTTCTGGAGCTCTGTCCTTTTTATTTCTTATCTGAAACAACCCTTTTGTCTTTTTCAACTCTGGTTTAGTATGTGCCCTTGAATGTTGCTTTGTTTGCTCTCATGCTCACTGCATGGATGTTTTTTATTATATTATCTCTATTAAACATTTTAAGATAGAAGAGTGAATAGAAAACACTGGTCTTTTACCTTTTTGTTGTTGTTTTGGACCAGCTTTGGGGACAATATCTCTGCTCTCCTTTCTTATTCATGTGATTTGGGAGAGATTGATCCCACCCTTGACTACAGATGTGAGCCCTGACTGGCACATTTCCCCTGGATGAAGGATTGGTTCAAGGATGGGGGGTGTAATTGTAACATAATCTGTAGTTTATGCAAGATATTTGTTGGGATTCTAGGAAAGAGAAATTTCCTCTTTCTGAGAGCTACTGGTTGGCATATTGAAGAGGTGCCATCGAGTACCAACAGGGAGACATGCTGGTAACCCAAGAGGAGAGGCAGAGTTGCTGTACCACAATGTGGAGCCTAAGAGTAAAGTTCCTGTGTAACACATAAGGTTGCAGAAACTGCAAGAAAGCATGCCTTTGGCCATATCATTTAAACCTCTGGAGCAAGCTTCCGCTGAAGCCAATCTTTGTCTTTTTTGGTTATGTGAGACAATAAATTCCCTTTACTGTTTTAGCCAGCTTGCTTTGGCTTTACTGCCACTGGAAATTACAAGGTTCCTTGTTAATATGCACAGCATACACAGTGAACCAGCACAGACTTGTATTTGAATCTTGACTACGTTACATTACAACCCAAACAATCATATAAACTATCTTGGTTTTCACATCTAAAAAAATGGAGACAACATCTGTTCTGCAGAATGAATCCAAGCAATAAAAGATATCTGCAAATCTCCTGGCTCAAAAAGGGGTTCAGCAAAAGTTAGTTGCTATGGTTAGAAGCTATTAATTTATAACCTACAAGGCCTAGTGTTTACACACTCATAGATCTAATTATCTTAACACGATTAACACTCAGCATAATTGTCAAGGAAAATTGTTTAAAAATACACGTGTACAATATTAATATCTGTATATATATATATATATATATATATATGAGATGTGTGTGTGAACACACACAGTATTCTTTGCCACATGTCTGGAGAAGCCATGATTCACTGGAGGTAGGTGGCGAGTAGCTATTTGCAAAGCTGGATTATAAATCTCTGATTTAATAAACCTTTCTAGAGCCACAGAGTTTTATTCCCATTTGACAAAGATCTGTGGAGCTCTTTCCAAGTTATGACAAGCAGCCATTTTTTCCCCACTTTGATGAGCTCCTACTTCTGCTGGGCTATATCTTGTAAATCAGGAGAAATCATCATACAAATTCTTCTGGAGGAATTGGAGATGTCAGCTGATCTTTGCTCCATTAATTTCCAGTTGCTCATTTTACTCAAATTACATTAGTTCCTTCTTGGGGTGGGAGCTGAGTGGAGGGAGGGAGGAAAGGTTTATAGAAAGCTGTATGTGTTTTCTTGACATCCACAGCTACAGTAGGAATAGAAGGAAACATCTTGCCATGATATGTAGTTCAGAAATAATTGAATTGTGGACACTCTTTAAAGACTTTTATGTGAAACTAAGAAACACAAACTTGACTTTGAGATCTTACCTGTCATGCAGCAAACACAAGCTTAATCCTTCTATTTTCAGAGAGGGAACTGTAGTCACTATTTTCCTCTGATGGACTAACACCAATGAGTAGAAAGCAGAAGTGCCAAGGGGCAGAGAGTTGATTGCACAATCATCTAGAACCAGGACCTGCTAAGTATTTACCGTCCTGAGCTGTGAATGAGGACAAGGTGCTGGGGACGTAACTCTGGGTTTATCTGATGGCTTGTCAGCAAATGCTGTAACATTTTCATCACCCAGGCTGACAAGTTTTTGCAGAATCAGGAAATAACTTGTTTTGAGGCGTGCAGATGTCTCTGTGTGTCTTGTAAACAATCTGGGGGATGGGGGAAATTGAACAACAAAGGGCAGCTTTGCAGATCACAGCCCAGGATGATTGCTTGACAGGTTTGTGCCAACTCTACTGGCAAACAAATAGAAACCAGCCATTCCCCTTCTCTGAGGACTCTGTATTTTTAAAGGGGGATAATAAATGCAAAGCTGTGCAAAGCCTGGCTGGGGGAAATGTGAAATCCATCTCCTATCATTTGCATAACATAATCAGCAGTGCTCTGTTAATCAGGCTGGAGGAGGCAGTTGGAACATGTGTTCCATGGAGAGGTCCTGGAGCGGGCCCCAAAGTGCATGCGGCACCTTCCTGAGCTTTACCCCCAGGTGACTGGCACCCGTCTTGACATATTTCCTCCCCGCCTAGGATTACAGACCAGGAAAGCTGGCACCCCATTGTCACTGGTTCTTCCAGGAGAAGAAACGATCAGGCCAGAGTAATGCCTGCCTGCATTACCTGTTCCCAGCTTTTCAAAGACACTGGAATTTGTCCAACTCATAGCTATGTGCATAGTGACATGACCGAGTAGGAACATGCCACACCATTTCTTGCTTTGTGCAAGAATGACTCATTTTTCAAGGATTCAGCTCTGGCCATTTCCAAAGGTGTCTTGAGACCAAGGTAATTCATATCATTGTGATTCTACGGAACAAAGTGCTACTGGGTCCACTTTGTATTAATGTTTCCATGGCAATCAAATACTTGACATTTTATTTAAACTTCTAATCTAGCATGGCTCAGCAGTCTATGAGAGGAAAGTTGGGCCCTAAGATTTCACTTCTGGAACCAATACGAAGCCAATAGGTAGGGTGCATAATTAACTTTTACCATTTTAAAATTCCACTTGCAACGGGTGCTAAACACATCACAAAACTAAAGCTCACTCCAATTGCTCCCTTTGGGGCCTCCTTTTGTTATTCACATTCAAAAGACATATCAAGGGCTGGGCTTCTGAAGGTCTGACCCCCTTCTCTTGCCAGAGCCCTCCACACCAGCACTACCATGCACATAGCAACTCTAGAGTCAATTCAAACTGCATATGATTAAAAGATGGAAATATTCCCCATGGACACTGGGCAATTTATTTGTGAAAAAGATTTAATGAAGAATTTCAAAGCAGACAGTGCCCTACAAAGAAAGCTCATTTGTGAATCTCTATGTTCTCTCTGCTGCCCTGAGCGCATCTGAGGGGAGGAGGAGGGACCAGTGCCCTGCAGCTATTGCCAAGTGTATCACATGTGAATTTCTCAAGATATAAATATTCTCAGGCAGCTAAAGGCATTAGAACAGGCTGTTTTTAGATGGTCAGCCTATAGTCAGAGCTTTGCCTGGCCAAATCAGGAGAAAGGCTGTTTGCCCTCCATTTCCACGTTGTCTTAAGTACTCCGGGCCCCCAGACCTCAGTGACATCCTGTGGCTCTGGGTATCTCAAGATAAAGCCACCCAGGATAACTCCCTATGAAGGTCTTTGCTTCTTTTATCATCACAAAATGACCTTGTCTCATCTTCCTATCCTTTACCATTTGGATCCCAGCTCATACAAACCCCTCCCTCATAGGATAAAGAGTAATAAAGGATAATAAAATCCAGTTTCCTGGGACATTTAAGTTTCAGAATAAGAGCATCTGAATTCAATTTTTCCCTTTCTAACTGACTGAACTTGAGCAAATTATTTAGATTCTTTGGGTCTCAGGCATTTTATGTGTAATTCGGAAAAAAATAATTTCTCACTCATGAGGTTTGTTTTTTATGCCTGCACCAAATAAGATTATGGGCATAAAGCTATTAAGTTTATTTGAAAAAACTGGTTGTTATTTGTAGCAGGGGAAACCCAATGATTCGACATCTTAATTTAAAGAAACTTCCAACAAAAACCAGACAGGAGTCTCCAAAGTATAAGAGAAAACTGGTTAGAGATAAACGTTAGGGATTATACACTTGATCAAAAAAGTTCTAATCCAATTTATTGTATTATCAATCAAAATATCTATAGAATTTTTGTAGAAATTAGCAAACTGACTCTAACATTGACATGGAAGTGTAAACAACCTAGAATAATCAAAGCAGTGGGTGGGGAGTAAGGGGATCAGAGGACTTCAATTGTCTCATTTGAAGACTTACCATAAACCTACAATAATTAAGTACAGTATAGACATAAGGATCAACATATAAATCAATAAAGCAGAATAGAAAGTCCAGAAGTCAACCCATATTTGTATATCACCTTGATTTTTTGACAAAGATAACAAAGAGAGGCATTCAGTAAAGTTGTTTAACAAATGTTGCTGCAACAGTTGAATATCCACACAGAAAAATAAAACAAAGCAAAAAATCAAGAACCTCCAAGTCCTCCTTACATCACACACAAAAATTAATTCAAAATAGGGCATGGTTTAAGGTAAAACCTTCTATGGAAAAATGAAGAAGAGTATCCTCATGAATTGGAGATTGAAAAAGTTTTCTTTTTGATAATAGAGATGGAACCCTGGGGCACTTAACCACAGAGCCCAGTCCTTTTATTTATTTATTTTTATTTTGAGACAGGGTCTTGCTAAATTGCTTAGCGCCTTGCTTGGTTGCTGAGGTTAGCCTCAAATTTGTAGTCCTCCTGCATCAGCCTCCCAAGACAAAGTTTTTTCTGAGGTCAGAGAAAGCAATAACTATAAGAGCTGATTGATCTAGCCACCATAAAATAAAACCCTTCTCTTCTTTTAATCAAAAGAACTAAGTTAAGAAAATGAAAATAAGCCACAGACTGGGAGAAAATGTTTGCAAAATGTATCTGATAGAGGACTTCATGCTGCAAATCCAGGTTATATAAAGAAATCATATAACTCAATGTTTTAGTCAACTCTTTCACTGCTGGGACAAAAAGACCTGAAAGGAACAATGAGAGGAGGAAATTTTTATTGGGGCTCTCAGTTTCAGAGGTCTCAGTCCGTGACCAACCACCTACCTTCCTTGGGGCTAACATGATGATTGGAGAGTGTGGTGGGGGAAAGCAGCTCAAGACATCACACCAGGAAGCAGAGAGAAAGGAGGAGAGACTCCACTTTCCAGATACAAACTATATACCCAAAGGCATGCACCCCAGTGACCCACCTCCTTGATCCACACCCTACCTACCTTCAATTACCACTTAGTTAACCCCATATTAGGGGATTAATTCACTGATTGGGTTAAGGCTCTCATTACCTGACTGTTTTATTTCTAAGTCTTTTGCATTGTCTCATAAGTGAGCTTTTGGGGGACACCTCACATCCAAACCACAATAGTTGATAACAGAAACATCAACAACTCAATAGAAAGTGAACAAGATATTTAAACAAACATTTTTCAAAAGAAAAATAAACAAATGGTTTCAAGTTTATGAAAAAGCACTCAGTATCATTAATTATCAGGGAAATGCAAATTAAAGCCCAATTTAATACCACTAAATATTCCTAAGAATGGTTAAAGTACAAAAGGCTCATGACATCACATGTTGGCAAGGTTGTAATGGAACTCATACATTGTGGGTGGAAAAATAAAATTGTGCCTCCACTTTGAAAGAACTTTTGAAAGTTTCTGATATCACTAAACATGTGGCCTATTACCCAACATTATTAGTAACCCATATTCCACTTGTAGGGATTTATTCAAAAGAAGTGAAAACTGTGCCCATAAAAATACTTCTATATGAATGATCGTGGATGCTTTATTCATAATAGCCTCAAACTAGGAATTCACTAGGTATCTATTAACAGGGGACTTGTCAGTTAACTTATGGTGTAGTCATACAATGGACCACATAGAAATAAGAAGAGATCCATGACTCATGAGCAACAGCTTCAATGATTCTCAAAACCATAGTTAAGTGAAAAGAGTCATATACAAAGGAATATGTACACAATTCTTTTCATATGAAATTCTAGAATTGGTAGAACTAATCTAAGGTAGAAAAAGATTATGTCATTGCAGTTTAAGAGGCACAGATACTCTTCGTATCTGGATAGCAATTTGGGTTAAATAGATGTATGCATTTGTTAAGCACTAGTGAACATTTTCTTGATTTATGCATTTCATTATATGTAAACTTCACACCAAATGAGAAACTTTAAACAAATATTAAACTGTAGTTAATAAAATGCATGCCAAAGTATTTAGGAGGAAATATATTGCTGTCTGCAGTTTTCTTTGAAAGTCACCAAAACCAAGATGGATTAAATTATAGATAGAAGGACAGGTAGACATCTAGCTTTGTGATAAAACAAGTACAATGAAATATTAATAGTCCAACCTGGAGGATGTTTATTACAAAATTCCTTCCCCTGTGTGTTTGAAATTTTTCAAAATAAAATGTAGGGAGAAAATGTTACTCACTGCTCCTATTTACTCAGCAGTTACTCTAAGAACTCACAAAAGGCAATTTCCATATTGCAGGTTTAGATCTTTGGATTGATCCAGTTATATTTATTCATTTTTTTTGCAAATAAGTTTGAGGGGGTGTGTGCTAGATTGTGGATATTAGTGTTGAAACTGGCAATCCAGTAGTGAATGAGACAGACTAGACTGCCTCATAAAACTTATATTCTAGTGGGTATCAGTACAAAACGAGCAATTACAAATGGTGATATGTGTCATGAAAGAATCACAGGACTGAGACTAAAGGGACAGTTGTTAGATAGCATGGAGTCAGGGGCCAGCTGCGTAAACTGAGCCTGTTGGCAAATCTGGGTGAAGAACAATCCAATTGAAAGGCAGGAGGCGTGCATGACTCTGAGCTGAAAGAGCAGTGAGACTGGCCAGAGTGTGCAATACACGTGAAGAAGGGGAACCAGGTAGAAAGAGGATCAGGTGGGTCCCTATAAGTCATCACAAGGCATATTCCAGGTACAGCTGGAAGGCCCTGGAGAGTTTTCAATAAGAGTGTAACATGATCAGATTTAGGTTTGAATATCCATGTTCCTTCTATGAGGAGAAATGCATAAAGAGAATGCTGAGATGTTCATGGGAGACCAGGTAAAGGATGACTGGCCCAGGCTAAGGTAGTAGCTGTGGGAATGGCAAGAAGTGGATTGATTAGTGATGTGTCACATTTAGGGCTGAACATAACTATTTTGGTTATAGTTCTCCAATGAGATATAGAAATAGTTGCAGACACAGATGAAGTTTCCTGCTCTGAAACTGGGAGAGAAATTAGTTTTTTAAAAGTCATTCTGCTGGGCATGGTGGCAGGTCCCTGTAATCCCAGTAACTTGGGAGGATGAGGAAGGAGGATGGCAAGTTCTCGAGGCCATTCTCAGCAACCTAGTAAGGCCATAAGCAATTTAGTGAAAGTTTTTCTCAGAATAAAAAATGTAAAGAGCTGGGAATATGGCTCAGTGGTAAAGCTCTCCTGGGTTCCAACCCCAGTACCAAAATTTTTAAAAAAAATACAAAGTCTTTCAGTCCTCTTAGAAGTGGATAGGACAGGAGAGGTGAGGTGTCTTTGCACTTGTCTTCTACACCAGCAGTGCTGGTAGGTTTTGTTATTACATCAGTGTACTGCATAGTAAGATCTTTCATAAATGAGTTTCAAAATAATGAGAGTCCTGTCTGAGGCTATATTTTAAAAATCAAATGTACAACTTTATCTGTTGATTTAAAAACACTAAATTTCAAAGTCTGTTAAAAAAAATCACTGCTGTAGAAGAAAATAGAAGTCTTTTTTGGTTTGTTTTTGACTAATCCTCCAGATTGCTTGTCAGTCTGTATTAATCAAAATCACCAGATAACTACTCAGTACTAGTCTACTTTGCTCTCATGGCAGCAATCGTAGTATTTCATCTTTAAAAAAAAATTATAAAATAAAAACATCATGACAATCTGGCTCACACATCTGTCACCTCCCTGTTTGCCAGGGCTAATTTGGCTCATTTGGTGAAGTTAGTCAGCCAGACCACATCCCTCAGTAGCTTGCACTTCATCTTCTACCCACGGAATCTTTCTATTCTGAGGACCATCTTCCCTGATACATGCTTGTAGAGTTGTTCTTCCCTTTGAGAACTCTAAATATTATTTTAAAAACTAGTTTTGTTATGGTTAGAACCAGTCTGCCCTGTGTTTGTATGCAGGGAGCTGCAGTTCTCTTTATCCTTCTACTGTGAAGAGTATTCATGTTTGGTTGAAGTGAAAAACTGCTGTCTTAATTGAGCATGTCGGGAGAGAAAGATATTAAACCACTCTGGATATGCAAACTTGTTTTCATTAGGTAATTGCCATTGGAGGTTTTAATGAAGGTAAAATCACTTTTCCTCAAACCAGCAAATGATCAGTCTTAATATAACAGGCAAATAGAAATCTGATTCATGGATGCATACACCATGGCATTATGGCTCCCTATTCTTTGCTATGGGCTCAATGTATTTTTATGCAAAGCACTACCTCACATCTGAAGGCTTACAATGTTCTGAAGGAGAAGGAAGTCTGCTATGGAGTCCTATATCTCACCTAGGAGGACACTGTTATTTCTTCTTGGGAAGGATTTGTACTGCAGACCTGTTCCTCTAATAAAATGTAGTGGATTTGCTCTGAGACATCTGAAGTTTACCTGGACTCCTCCGCAAGCAGAGTACCTTTTTGCTGTACAGTTGAGCGGTGGGGATTGGGAGGGGGAGTGGTGCACACAAGGACTGGACAAAAGTCTTTGGTTTCCTTTTTCCTTGTGGATCTTGTGCGGCAGCAGAGGTCATATCTCCTCCATTGTGCTTGTCTTCAAGGAAGCAGCGAAATTAAGAAAGAACAGGGACCTTCAAGCAGGACTTCTGGGACTTTCATTTTTAACCCAAGTTGAAAACACAAGGGCTTGGAGACCTTTTTGGTAACCCTTTAAACTGAAGTCAAAAGGTTCAAAAAGAAAAGGAAAGTCTATGAAATATATACTAAAGGCAGAAACCACAGTGAGAGAGGGAAGTAATATGTGATTTGGGATAGATGCCTTTGACATATTCATTGATCTCAGTGACTTGCAGAGTGCTGATAGCACTGTGGCCTCAGGGTGAGGCGCCTTGCCAGCTCCCAGATCAAAGGAGCGCCTAGGTGCTGAATCCCTGGCGTACTCCCAAGCAAAAGTGCCTGGAGCCACATTTGCTAATTACAGGTTGTGTTCTGCTGTTTCCAAACAGGGTGAAAGTGACAGAAGTTTAACTGTGAATAATTACACACTTGAATAAGTATGTGATTAGCACTATTTGTTGTGGTTGGGACTGGAGTGATGGGACAAGAATGGAGTGATTGCATTATTTACAGCTTAATTGTAGACAAGTAATTACTTATGTAAGCTGATGGTGTGGGGTCAGAGAGGACCTGAAGAAGAATGCAGATGATCTAAAATTCAACTTTTCAAGCTAGTCACCACCCCCATCTCCCCCCCACCTCTCTCTCTCTTAGACACACACACACACACACACACACACACACACACACACACACACACCCTTAGAGCTCCACAAAGAGAATCTACTATTCATTTCTTGAACGGAATGCTTTGGAATGTTAAATGTCTTGTTCAGTCTAAGCAAAGCAAAGTATCAGCAAAGATGTTTTAAAAAATCTCTGTTTGGAAAGTAATAAATCACAAATGCCACCTAGTGGTTTCTAGTATCCAGTGGCTGCATTATCTGCATCATGTAGACATAGCCCAGTTCAGGTGAGGACTTTTCAAGTGGAGAAGGGAAGGGGTCCCAGTTATTGGACTTGGGTTCAAAAAACCAGGTCTCCAAGTGCACCCCCATGACCTCCCCTTACTTCATTCAACTTTACCAGAACATCAGTCTCACACTTCTGCCCACTTTACACCATTGAAACTTGTAGAAGAGTAGTGGAAATTTGACAATAAATCACTCTGTAGGTTTTACTTTCCCCTAAGACACTAAAATAATAAATGAGGAAGTCAACTGCCTTCTCCTTTGGAGAGTAGACTCATGGTTGTGTTTCCTTGACTGCCACTTCTCATTCACCAGGTGGTTGAAAGCCATTTTCCTAATTACTGCTCTCCTGGTTTTAAGTGTTCATGTCTCTATTTGCATCTGGAGGAATCCTGTTGCACAAATTCTCCCAGGGAGCATGCCTGTTTGATAGATGCATTAGGAGGAGAGGGATGAAGAGGATAAATTATTTGTTAAATCTTTTTTTTTTTTATTTTCACACAGTCCCTTTCTCCAAGCTTGTTTTCTAATTTTGTTAAAAAAAATAAATATTCAATTTTCCTCTAAGTACGCAACACCATATAAGTATAATTTTCTAAACAGGGCTCAGAAAATATTGCTGAAACCCAACAGTACAACCGAGATGTAAAAAAGCTCAATGTAGGGTTTTGTACAAATGCAGCTTTCCCTAGGCAACTGGAGTCTCGGTTTCTCTGTTTGCAACACTTGGAAAAAGTAATGGCGATGCTTCTAACAGTTGAGGCCACTGACTCAGGGTGCTGTCTGTAGGAGGTGGCCACTTTCCAGCTGAGAGTTATGATGTCACATACAGTTTGTCATTTCCTGTTTCATGTCCCTTTTCTTTCGCACTTAACAGTTCTCAGCAGAATACCTGTTTCACTTCTTTAAGGAACAGTCTCCTGCACACATGGCCACTCCTATCCCACTCAGAACAACCGCCTTCATTCTCAGCGTTGCCATCACACTTTTGGATACTATCATCCCCAAATATGTCTAGTTAGGTCAAGTATTTTCTTTCCACAGGGACAACACTTGTGGGAATGACACCAGAAGTCCCTTTTCTTCCCTGAGTTAGAGACATCACCGTTGGAGAGTGTTTTAATTATACTTTTTTATTTTCTTTATCTCTGAGGCTTTGACATTTGGGGTCTTGCTGGCCCTGGAGAAACTGCTCCTCCCAGGGTTAACCACTTGCTAGAAATATGTGAACTGCTTTCATAAGTGAACTGACCCATCCAGAGCCCATACCTTCACCACCTCCTCCATCAGCCCCACACCACTATGCCCTTTTCTAACCACTCCAGAGCCAACAAGTAAACTGGAGACCAGCCCCTATACGCAAGAGCCCACTGAAATTGTGCAGACTACCCATGCTAAGCAAGTTTATACTGCCTGGTCATTCCTTTCCACAGAAACCACAGGAAAGGCTTCTGCCCATACTTTTTCCTCACTTCTTCTGCCTCCTGATGGATCCTGGTGCTTCCCAGTGTAAGGCTCTGTATCATGGGAGCCTCCCTCCTCAAAGGACCCATGAGAAACATCTTATCAATGGCAGAAGTGTCCTGATCCATTGGCCTCTCCATACCTAACTAATAACAAAACTTACATTTTAAAGAAGGTAGCCCTGCCTAAATCTAGGCATGCTTCTCTGCAGTGCTTATTCCAGGACATTATTACTTTCTCCTTCCTTAGAGTTCTTCTGCCAGACACCTGCTGCAAGGTAACACAACCATCTTATAGCAGGGAATCTTCATGTAACCATAAAATCAGGTATGCTGGTGGCCATCTGTTAGCTCCTTGCTATCTCCACTCTGTCAGAGACCCCAGCCCTCCAATGGGAATATTTCTCTCCTAAAGATGGATGAGTGCCTAATCCCACTCCACTCTGCCCACTGAGGAGTATCTCTCTTTCTTAGAGTTGGTTATCCCCACCCCAAAGTCCCATTCTTAAATCCCTGCTGATTCAGAAAGAACTCTTTGGATTTATTCTCTATCCCCTTCGTTTCCCCATTCAGGATGACTCTGTGGTTATAATTGTTTTGAAAAATCTAAGATGGGATCCATATATTGAAGAATGGAGATTGGCCTTCAGACAAACAGCAAAGGGCTTAAATGGAAAAGTTGGTATGAAATGGGAAATCCACTGGACAGTCAGCTGGTCTCAGCTCTATAAGGGACCAGATGAGGGCACATGGGCTAAGTCAGAACTATTTAAAACTTTATGCTCCCAATGTAAGCTGAGAAACCAAATTAAATGATATGATAGGAAGCTAAGCCATAATAAAGTGGGGGAGAGGGGAAGAATTAGTAGATTATACAAAGGGGAATGGCCTAAACCTAAATTGAAAGGAGGGAAGGGGATAAGAATAGGAAAGACAGACTAAATCTAAGATAATTTTTTTCATGTAAACACATGAAAACACACCCAAGTGAATCCTACCATTAAGCCTACCTATGAGAATGTATGATCGTACAATGTTATTAAAAAAGATTCTACTGTCATGTATAACTAAGAAGAACCAATTTTAAAAAATAATCATTTGAAATGAAGTGGCCCCCTCCTACAATTGCTACTTTGGGATAATTCCAAAAGGGTCAAAAAGATATATTCTTCTGCCATGAGTAGAATCTCTTCCCAATGTATTTTTGCTTCCTAGTAGAGATGTATTCAGATTTTGAACCTTTATAGTTTGTCATTAACTTTATTCTTTTCTCCACGACTGCACCTCCTTGGAAATCTGAAAGACACTCATGTCCCAGGAGTGTTCAGAGTAAAGAAAACACAAATCCAGCTAAATTGCACAATTGCCCCCCCCAAGGATCTTTCTTGGGCATGATATTGGGAGAATCATCCCAAAACCATGGAAGCTCATATTAGGTTTTGTGTCCTTTCTGGTTTAGATAGGAAGTGTCCCCCAAAAGTTCATGTGTGAGACAATGCAAAAAGGTTCAGAGAAGAAATGATTGGGTTATGAGAGCCTTAACCCAACAAGTGAATCAATCACCTGATAGGATTGGTGGTAACTGAAGGCAGGTGGTGTGTGCCTGAAGGAGATGGGGCATTGGGGGTATGACTTTGAGGTGTATATTTGTATCTAGTAAGTGAAGAGCACTCTCTCTGCTTACTGATCATCATGTGAGCTGCTTCCCTCCATCATACTCTTCCATCATGATGTTCTGCCTTACCTCAAGCCCCAAGGAATGGAGCCAGCTATCTATGGACTGAAACCTCTAAAACCTTGAGCTCCCAAATAAACTTTTCCTCCTCTATGGTTGTTCTTGTCGGGTCTTTTAGTCACAGCTGTAAAAAAAAAAAAAAAAAAAAAAAAAAAGACTAGGAGAAGTGTCAGTGCCAATCACACAGAGGCTGATTTTAGGTAATTCTTTCCAAATAAGTAAGTGTATAGCACTTTGGATCTCTTCTTCCCTCCCAGATCTTCTCTAGTCAGCATTTGTCTATGATATAAACAATACCTCCATCTTACAAGCTGATGCTGCTAATAAAATTCTGTTCTCACCACAATGCTTTCCCACAAAGCTGTGCTTTCTAAAACAACAAAGAAGATATGTTTTGAGAGTAAACATGTTGAAAGTTGCTGGATACCAACATAGCTCTACCTATTGTCCCCAAATTTCACTGAATAAACTGTGTTTTTTTACTTTCTTCTCTTTGCTTTCTCAAGTTATACCAATAGTAGGTATAGAAAAGACTTCTATCCTAAAGGAACCAAGAGTACCACAATTTTGAAATTAATATGTATTAACTATTTTAATAGGAAGAGGGGCAGCCAGATGCTTTGGGCTGTCTTTTGCTTTATTTTGTAGCCACTAGTGTAAAAAGTTCTATTGCTCATCACTTGAGCAGCCAGCCATCACACATACCAATCAGAAGGGAATGCTCAATTGCTGGTGACTGCAATGGCATACGCCATGTTTAATCATTTACTCTGAATCTCTTTAAGACGATAATACCCTGGTCTATAAGAGAATCAATATGTTGCATTAAAACAGGATTTCATGTTGCATAATACAATATTTAAAAGCACAGTGGAAGAGATTCTCAGAAGAACAATTCATCCCTGAGTAGAAATGAATAATAATTTCTGTGAATTTCACCCTTCTGTTTTGAAAGGCGAAGAGGTGTTCTTTTTTTTCCCGAAAGACATATTTTTGAGGATGTTCTGTTCTATCAAAAGTTGTAAACTACATGAAGGCGTTGAGTTAAAACATTTTTATATTATTATATTAAGAATCATATAATATGCCCAGGAAGTGAGATAGGGTGATTATACTCCTTGTTTTAGTGAATTAGAAGCTCAACATGTCATGAGGTGACATGACAAAGCAACAAGTGAATGTCCCAGGGTACTTGTTGATGGAAATTATCACTCTTCCTTACTCATTTTCTGCCTCTAGTAAAACAGCAGGGTCTTTGGCTTGGAATCAGGCTAAAAGGAGCAGCAGCAGTTCAGGATAGGATGACAAGAAATGGGAGTGGAGACTGGGCCACCTTCCCTCCTGAGAGCTTTTAGGTGGTGAGTCAAAATGGCTCAGCACCAAGCGAATTGAGGATGCAACTGAGCCCACTGGGGGAGTTTCTAGGACATGCATCCTCCAAGATCCCTCTAGGTACTTAGGTGATATTGCCAAGTATTTGGGTTTAGTAAAAAGAGGACTTTACTAGGATTTGGACTTGGCCACTAATTTGCTGACTTTAAAGCTTCAGATTTTAAAAAATTGTATGCAAAGCCGTTTTCTATCCCACAAGGACTGCCTGGGGGTGAGTGAATTAATGACTCAGACATGCTCTGAGCTCCTTGGCAAGGGTCTAATATCCCAAGGTGTTGTTCTGTGTGAAAGATTTCCTGACTCTAGTTGGTTCAACAGCAGTTACATCTAGTGCCAATCTTTTTGAGCTGGGACAGGTAGAAAACTGGGATTTCCTTTGTTCAACCACCCCATGACCTAAGGCAGTCTGGCACAAAATGATTTTGTGGATGGATGAGCATCTGTTCTTATTTACAAGGATGCCACAGAGTACTGCCACGCTCATTTCCTACCTCCTGGGAGTTTTGTGAGGTTTATTGTGATTATTCCAGCAGTGCACCAGAGAAGACAAGAGCTTTGGAAGAATAAAATATAGTTAGTGTTTTGTGGTGACTAACAAGTGCTTTCAATTTGCCATTTAAGTCAGTGATTTTCTTTATCATTTTATTTATGCTGATTATGTGCAGGAGGTCAATATTGGTGAGGCAAAGCATTTCTAAATTATTTATGTTTATTTATATTATTCAATTCATAGGTAGACAATAAGCTTGTACATTCGGTTAGTAGAGATGCTCCTTTGTTGTGATTATTCTCAAGATATTGCCATGTTCCTGCTCGCTCTTCTCTCTTCATCAACCTTTCCCAGGCTAATCTCCTCTACTTTCATGACTTCAGCTGATGTTCTGATCCGAAGACTTTCCATGATGCTCACAGCTGTCAACCCAAATCAAATTCTGTTTTCAAACTAAAATTAGTATTTTTTTCTTTCTAGCTCTGGAATCTTGGAGTGACGGTTGAGTCTTGCCTCTTTCTTGTCTTGTGTTCATTTAATTATCACTCTTGTATTCCATCTTCTTAACATCTCATGTATCCATTTTCTCCACTCTACCTACACTTTCACTATTGTCTGAGATATTGGAAAAGCCTCCTTCTAACACTTCTTCCTACCCAGTCTTACTTACCTCCAATATCTCAGCTTATTTTCAGAACCAGCATAATACCAAAACCCCATCAGACCTAAAATCCTTCAGTAATTCCCCGTTGTTCTAGAGTACAATGGATTCTCCCATCATCTAACATTTCTGCCCATTTTTATCTCTTGTGACTTCTCACCATTCACCTTAAGCTTCCTTCATACAAAAAAACAAACAAAAAACAAACAAACAAAAACACCAAACTTGCACTTTAAAAACAGAGTCATGTTCTTTCCTACCTCTGTCCTTTGGTTAGTTGTTCTCTATTTATAAAATGACTTTCTAGCTGCTTTCACTTTTTAATTAATTTATTTTTTTAACTATTTTTTTTTCTTCAGGATGACATTCAGGAAGTTTTTGGAGAATCAGATGGTCTCTTTTATTTGCATGAAATGATTCCTCTTCTGAGATAGTGCAGTGGCCTGTGCACACATGTATTACAGCTACCATATTCTGTTGTTTTACGGTATTGGCTTATGTGTGTGTGTCCCTCTCCATTGCACTCTGAACTCCCAGAGTCCTGGTTTTCATGTTTTGGTTTTTGAATGGATCTCTTCATTCTTGAATCCTGGCTTAATATCAGCAAGAAATCAAAGTTCAAAACAAGAAGAGACTTACATTATGAGGGGGCAATCTTCCTTTCCCTTGATGGTAAGCATATTTTCCGTGTTGTGAAGAATGACCATCAGAAAGCCAATTCAATGTTATGAAGACATAGGAATAGGATTCTGAATTCCTGTTCTAGAGGACTGAGTGGCTAAATCAACAAAGAGATTTTGTGGATCCTGGGCAAAGTTGATCTGTTTGTCTAGGCTAAGAAGTATATTAGAATTGCTAATACAAAACAAAACAAAAAAATAGGAAAGTGCTTGAATATTCTAATAAAATGTGGCTGAGAGAGGAATGCTCACTCGGTATTCCGTCAGCTTTTCTGCATTTCCCAGTACCCTTGTCATTAGATGAGACCATGTAACCAGTACCAGTTAGTGAAATGTGACATAGGTCATGTCCAGGAGAAGGGAGTGAAAAACCCATGTATGAGTCCTCTCTCCTTTAATGCTAGGGGAACTGAGCAGACGGCACTGTTCATGGTGCATCTATAAGAAGAGAGAGAGTTCTATCTGTTTGGTTAACAGTATGGAAGAGAGACTTATATAGACAATTATAATTAAAAGGCTAAAATGATTTTTATTAAACCATTCTGATTTTAGTGGTTGTTTGTTATTATAGCACAATGTATTCTAACACAGAGGATTTAGACAAATGAGTAAATATAAACATTCTTTATAAAATTTGATATTAGCAATTTAATTTAGATGAATTGATGTTAGCTTTTTCCAAGTATGTTTAGACTTAAATTTCTTCTATAGAATAGTATTGAGAGAGTTCTTTACAGTTCTATCACCTGCATGTCTTATGAATGTAGGTACTGACTTCATTTTTATATCCTAGTCTTTCAGGACATTTATATAATGAATATCATTAGAGAGTAGAAATACTGCCCCAAACTATTCTTTCAAGGAGATTTATATTGGAGAATAGAAATAATGTCCTCTTTTGGAGCCTAGAGTAGAATTTCTTTCAGATTTGGAAGAAAAGATAGTGTATCCCTTTGGAACAATGGACAGTCATGTTTATGCTATATTTAATATAAGTGATATAGAGATCCTAATCACAGATTTCCTCTCCTATAAAGCAACTCATTGCATGGGCAGGTGATATCCAACTCTCCCTATGTAGTCTTGATGAGAATCGGGGCTTGGGATCCTGCCCTAGCTGATACTCTAGCTATTGCTATACTATAAATAATAAAGACCTTTATTTCTGACCTGGTGTTCTCACATCTTCTGCCAGCATTTATGAAACTATGGTAGAAGATCTTGCTAGCCTGCACGTCAAGTAAAACTTTGAATCCTTCCCAATTTAAAAAAAAGCAGATACAAGAGAAATTAAGTTAAATTTGACAACAAGAATCAAACAGAGAATGAAGCAGATAGATCATGGATAAGAAAATGATTTATCAGAGTCTCCGAACTGATGAGATTTTCATTACAATAGAAAGGAATTGATCTGAAAGAGAGTGTTTCCTAGCCACAATAGGTATCAAAATATCTTTCATATGCAGGAAGTTAAAAATCAGGAAAGAGCTAGGAGGGCAATATAGCTTCTGAGTATGCGTGGATTGCTGGGAATTCAAGAATATGAGGCTATTTTCTGGGTAGATAGATAAAGAACTAAGTAGGAGAGAAGAGGGTATACCAAGAAAGAAAGCAAGCATAATCAATTTAGAAAATATTTTGGCAATATATACTTTAACATACACATATCCTAAAATCTAGTGATTTATTTTCTATATATGGTCTCCTAGAAACCCACACAGTATATTTGGAAAGCACAAGACTATTCAAAACAGCAGTTTTGTTATAATAAGATATTGGAAGCAATCCAATTGACAGGAGGATATAAATAAATTGCATTATTCCTCTGCAAAGAATATTATTCATCAGTGAAAATAAATCAACAGATGAATCTTACACTATAAAGAACAAGCCACTAAAGAATATATTCAACATTACACAATTTTTATAAAGCTCAAACCAAATAATTATTAGTATATTAATTAGGGCAGTGTTTTTTATTAAATTATTTATTTTTGTTATATATGATGGCAGAATGCAATTCATTTCATATTACAGTTATAGAGAGTATTTTCACAGCATACATGTATTCATACACATACTTAGGGTAATGATGTCTAATTAATTCTACCTTCTTTCCTATTCCTATGCCCCATCCCTTACCCTCCCTCCCCTTTGTCCTATCTGAAGTTCCTCCATTCCTCCCATGCTACTCCCCACAGCTATTATGAGTCAGCATCCTCATATCAAAGAAAACATTCAGCCTTTGGTTTTTGGGGATTGACCTACTTCACTTAGCATTATATTCTCTAACTCCATCCATTTACGTGCAAATGTAGGGCAGTGTTTTTAAAACCCATTTGACAACCAGAATATATGGCACATGAACTACAATAAGAAATGATTTACACACACACACACACACACACACACACACACACACACACAGAGAGAGAGAGAGAGAGAGAGAGAGAGAGAGAGAGAGAGAGAGAGAGAAACAAATTTACTTGCAGTGTTACACTTACCATGTTTATTCTCTTCTAAATTAAAACCAAACGTTAATAGTGACACATAAACTTGATTTCATCGCCATGACCTATAGTTTGAAAATCACTGATTTGGGGATTCCTACATATGTGGGACCTGTAAATAAAAGCAATGGGATAATAAACACACAATAGAAGATAGTGGAGAATGCTAAAAAATGAGAATATAGGGGAGGAGTCTATAGAAGTAAAAATGAGATTGATAGTGTTCCAGTTTTAATTATGATGTTTGGTTCATTAATATTTGTTTCACTATTTTGTTTAATTACATATTTAAATCATATGCATTATGTCCATGTGTCAGTTACAACAAAATATTTTTACAAAGGAAAAGAAACCAAGGATTCTCGTCCCTTGGGTGTCATGATGACTCAGGATCATCTAAGTCTAGAAGTTGGCATACATTTGTGAATCATTCAAATGTTGAAAACTGGTTTTCTGTCCCTGAATGCATTTTGAACATCAGATGACTACAGACTGTCTATACTTCAGTACTCTTTAACAGAAACTACCTCTTTCTAAAGTCATTTTGAATTTCAATGCCCACCAGAATTCAAGGAAAGGGAGATTTTCCAATTGTTGGCATGGACAGAACAGATGACTAGACCAAATAAAATGCAAGAAATTCTAAGGACAGCACTGGAACCTACAATAAATGTCCTCCTCTTGTAGGCTGTGCCATAGCCTAACAGAAAAAAGGAATTTGCATTTAGCTACATTTTGATCATAGAAGATGAAAAAAAGTAGGGGAGGGAGAATCAGTTTTTCTACAGTTGTAATAATTGAAGCAAAGTAAAAAATAAAACTTAGTAGTTGATCACAGAATTACTTCTTAACCCAGTACCTTCAATAGACCAAAGTCACATGAGCAGTTGGTTAGCTGGAATGCCATAAATCCTCTATAGTATGATTATGGTGAGCATTTCTAATGGATTCTTGCACTCTTTCCGGTCAACTCCATTTTATTGTTTTTGACGTGGCAAGCCCAGCACCCATTTTTTAGAGAGCCTTTTATTTAAATGGAAGCAACACTTATGTTTTTATGTAAACTCGAAAATACTGACAAGAAAGGATGCATAGAGAAATCTTTAATTGAAAATTAGACAGGATGCCATCTCTGGGACATCTACTTTTACATCACGATGCTACTAGAAAAAGAGATGCTGATGAAATTGGGACAATGGCATTGCAGAACCATTTGGGTATTCCCATGGTAAGATTAGAGATATAGCCTAATTTGCAGTTCATTTTGTGCATTAAGCAAACTCACACAATATTTCCTTTTACCTATGCTAAACATAAAGAAAACAGAAATCTTTGCAGATACAAAAGATAAAGATGTTAAGAAAAGTAGATGGGCCAAAGAATGTTTATTTTCAAAACCATTAACCATCCAGTGGAAAAGAATTTCAGGGAGCGAATGGATCATAGAATTTGAGTTAGAAAGAATGTAAGACATCATCCAGGTCACTTTCCTGATTTCACAGATGAGGAAATTGAAGCCCCCAAAGGTTAACTACTTCTCTGAGGCCAGACAGTTTTTTGATGGGACAACTTGATTTAAATCCATTGCTATTTCCCCTATATCATACAATTTCAAGGTTTTCATAAAGATAAGATTGCTGTCTTCTGATACGGCACCTAGACCAAAAGCCACCCAAACAGAAGTTCAATTATATATGACACAGAGAGTCTCAAGAAGGAGTATGTCCTTGTACATGATATATAGTACAGTATTAATCATTTAAGATGAACTTGAAAGATAGAAACCAACTATAATTTATTTTTCATTTCCTGACTCCTCAATATCAAAGACTTTGTAGACTAGATATACCCTGATTCAGAGGAAAGAATCCAGTGTCAATACTCTAGATACTGACAAACATTCGATTACCATAAGTATTTTTTGAGCTTTTGAATAAAATGAGATTTTTCTCAGTATGAAAAAGGATTGTTTTTTAACCTTGAAACTTGAGGAAGGTTGGTTATTTTCCACACTTTCAGCCAATTTATATAATTATCTTTAATGTCTTATTGGTTTTCTCTTCACAGGCTTCTGATATCTCTTCTTATTTCCCCCAATAATTTGTTAAATTCCATATCCTCATCCCGGCATTTATGCTCCTCCAAATTCTTGTTCACTTTACACATTTACAAAATGAATTACATATCACAACCTGATTCTCAATTTTGCTCTTATTTTCTTTCTCTTAGAATAATCTGTTCTCTTTTATGTCCAGATTCCTTTAAAAGTCTTCTCCAAATCTTTTCCCAAAGCATTCTCTGACTTTTCTGACACACTAATTCATCTTCTTCCTCTCCCTTTTAATAAAAGTGTCCATTTAATAAAAATAATAATGCCTGGAGTTAACTCACCAATTAAGTTAGATATCCCTGCAATCATTAGGTTTAAAAGCTCTTCAGGTAATGTAGAGTCAAGCTTGAGGATGGTGTTCACGAGCATTCACCACCTACATCATTTCTGTAGATAATTATTCATTTAATGTGTCACAATCATACTTTCATATGTGTATTTTTCTGGTTTTCCAAGTGAGACAAATATGTGTCATGCATATTTTGAATCCCCATGAAACTTGGTCCTTAGATGAATAAATCTGAAACTACTGAAATTTAAAGCCCAGCTAGAAACAAATACTCCATCACAACCCGTATCCTGTCGTGGCTTTAAAGAACTTTGTATTTGTTTAACACATTAAGTCCCAAGTTTTCAATTCTGTGAATATTTCAATGATGAGAACATAGATGGCTCGAAATAATAGTTTGGAAATAATAACCTAGATCTTACATAGTATTATATTAATTAATATTATGATTATTATTTTAAATTTTTATTCTTGTTACTTAATTATATGCTATATTATTACATTATATATTATATATACTGTATTTAAGATTTTATAGGTATTCCATATCTGGGACAATGGAACAAAATGAATTGAGAGGTAGTTTTCTTTCCTATAGAATAAGCCTCTCTTCTTAGGCATTTATTTGAACTTAGGAGTAATTTTGTTGGTGTTGACCCAATATTTCAGCTGATTTTGATTTACACATTTTGTAAAATTCTTTGTAACTCCTCTACATCAAGGCTTTCCTTTTTAAATTTTTTTTTAATTTTTAATTTATTTCTTATATACATGACAATAGTGGAGTGCATTGCATTCATAATTATCCATTTACAGCACAATTTTTTGTAACTCTGTATATAAAGTATGTTCACACCAAATTATGCCATTATACATGAGCTCTCTTATTTTTTTTGCATACAATTCTCATTACATCTTTATACCACATTTATCATACCTCTGTTTGTATATAAGGTATGTTGACACCAAATTCACATCTTCATACGTGTATTTTGTATAATGATGAGGGTCTCCTTCTACCATCCTTGCTATTCCCCTTCCTCCTCCCTTTCCCTCCCACCCCTTCCCTATCTAGAGGTAATTTTTCTCCCCTCCCTCCCTACTCCACTTTGAGTCACCCCTCTTATATCAGAGAAAACATTTGGCATTTGTTTTGGGGGAGGATTGGCTAACTTCACTTAGCATAATTTGCTCTAATGTCATCCATTTCCCTGCAAATGCCATGATCCTATTCTTTTTTAGTGTGGAGTAATATTACATTGTATGTAAATGCCACATTTTTTAATCCATTCATCCATTGAAGGACATCTAGGTTGGCTCCACAGTTTACATCAAGGCTTTCTGCAGCTATAACTGTTACTAGGAATTTTTTTTTTTTCTGATAGTTTCAGTCTGGCCTTCAGTTAGGTTTGGCCTCCTAGATATCAACAAAACCATGTGAAATTAAAGATAACTTATAGGCCAATTACATTCGCATTTTAACCTATCATGTTCAGGAAGGCAGTGTGGGGCATAATCTGTGTTCAAACTCTCCAAGATTTTGTGGGTCTTCCACTAGAGAAAGATTTATAACATTATGAATGTTTGCAACTCTAATTTCCCAACAACATGGCCAACGAGACAGTTCTTTAGTATGATTTGCCTTTGTACTGCAAGAAGTTTACACACTGGTCATAAGTGGTGCATCAGGGTTGGTTTCTAAGTTTAAAAATACAAGTAGGCTACATGAAGTCCTAGGAAGGCTTTGGCCTAAGAACTTTGTCCAAAGCATCCACTACTTCCTACAAAAATGAAACACACAAATAGAAACAAAACCTACCTAGATCAAATAGATTCTTCTGGGGAATCTGAATGCAAGGACTATCAAATGATAGTGGAAAAAGGTAGAAAGCAAGAGAAGTTGAAGTCAGAGGAGGTGAGCCATGAGAAATGAAGACTTCTAGACATCATTCTGAAAAATAATCCAGTTCTTTATAAACTCTGGTTTTCTAAATCTGGACTGCTTTCTGACCTATGTCTTTTCCCTGTAAATTAACTCCTGTTGCCCTCATTAGTCTGAGTTCTTATTTCAGCCTGAAAGAAACAGGCAATTGCAAATACCCACTGTTGGAAGTATGAAACAACTTCCTTTTCTTGCTACCACATAGAAAACACATAGTATAACCTCACAGGGATGCTTTTTAAATAATCAATGACAGGGTGAGGAATGTTTGACTAGGAGAACAAAATAGTGGGCACTGATTTTCTATAATCAGGACTTTTGAAATTGGAACTGCTATTATTAGTCCCTCCTATATCCTGTTCCTTATAATATTTGCTCCCACACAGTACTTATTTATGTTCCAGGCACTTCCAAACACTTATAGTATCTCATTTAATCACCATTGCATACCTATAAGGTAGGTGTTACTGTGAATATCACCGTCTTTACATTTCAGGATACTAGCATTCAAAGAATATATTATACAGCAATTTGGAGGTCCCCATGACTAGGAAATGGTGCACTCTGATTACAGAGTACATTGTCTAATCTCATTGCTATAGTATTGTAGTGACTTAAATTTCCACCATACTCCCTGTCTTACTCCTACTAAGGAGGAATTATCAATGCCATTAAAGGGTCAATGGTTATAATTAATCATGTAACTAGCAAATAAATACATTTAAAATAAAATACAAATAAATATAAATAAATATCATGTAACTAGCAAATAAATACATTTCCAACCAGGAATTTGAGCATTAGTAGGCATAATCAATGGCCTTTCTTGACAAAGATCCAGTTTTACTTTCATGTTTGCTGATAAATTACTTTGGAAGAAGAGAGTGAGAAACATTTCCTTAGCTGACAATAAAGAATATAGGATCAATTGTCTTTTTGATTACATTATATTGCAGGCAAAAAAAAAAAAAGGTGAGATTAGAAACACCTCTTTTTTTTTTCTCAAGAACTCATGGATTTATGAATAAGCATGGGAAGCACAATAATCCCCCCTGCTCTCTGTGATTGACTTGTGTCTATATGTTGCATGAAGGCATTGCTTTCTTTCAGCATGTCTTCGTGGTTAAATGAATTAAATTTCTAACATCTCTCACTAGAGCCCTTGCTTGATTGACCCGTGATCCGTGATCTATCCCGTTTGCAGTAACACAGCTTCCTCTTTCCCCATTCACTGATTAGCATCCAGCTAGTTTCTCTATCCTGGAGGATCAGGTGAATGAAAAGCAGCAGATAGGGAGAAAAATGGAGAGAGTGACTGAACCTGAAACTGCAGAGTGGCATTAGCCACATGGGATGGTTTATCTGTATGCAGACCGCCTTTTTGTAACCCTAGATAAGAGGAAACTGTAGCTAGGAAATGATGGAACACAGAAATTAAACCATTGCAAGCACTTATTCTTATCTTCTATTTTTGTAGAGATTAACAAAGGATCCCAGGGGATAAAATCAATGCTTCATATGAAACCCAAATTCACAGTTTGTATATGTGCATTTCTTTTCCAGAGCCACTAATGTTGTTGTGTTGATGCCCTACATTTCCATTCCCTCCCAAGCCCAGGAGGAAAATTCAGAACTTGAATAGACCTTTGAGATCAGTAGTCTAACCCTCCCTCCTGTCCTCACTTTCCCCTAATAAGGAATGTGAGGCCCCAGGAGGTTAACTGACTTGCACAAGGTCAGATGAGCTCAATTGTCTTCTAAACTCCACACGGAACTTTTTCATTTCCAGCTTTAAATTATTTATTCAGTTTTTTTGCCATTTTCACTTCATTGAAATGAACTCTCTCTTCTTGCTATTATATCCTGGAAGCTATTTATCCAACCTGATTTAATTGCATTTTCATGAAATTGTATTACATTTGGCAATTGCTATTACATTTTATATTCTCTGTGTTTTTATGCCCTAGTGCCAACTGTTAGCATCTTTTGTGTCCTGCCTTATTATTAAATTACCCCAGGTGTTTCTTAGGCCAGGTTTACTTATATTATAACCTGGAATTAAAAATAGTAACATAGACAGGACGTTTCAAATGCTAACTTGGGGTCCATGAGGAGCAGAAGTTGAAAGCTAAAGGCTATTATTATAACTATTTCAGTGTTTGCCATGTTAGAATAACAAGAAGCCTCCTTGCTCTCTGTTCCCAAAGTTGCCTCCCATCCTTCCTCTTAGAGGTCCATTCAGAGAAGAGACTGTATCCTGGAACTACCCCTGTCTTCTGAAATTGCTTTAGGATGTCATGGCCGACATTGAACATTAAGTGAGTGAATCCCAATTTAAAAAGAATTTATACAAATTAGATAGAAAAGCTCAGGGGAATCGAAAGCAACCCTCACAGGTCAAAAAGCTTGAGATATGTCTCAAAAATATTTCCTTGTTTTCTTAGTGGGCACATTGGTAAATATAAACGAAGTCAAAGTTTGAGAGATTTTGAGAGCAGTTGAAGATTTTGAGACATAAGAACTCTTTCAAAAGTAAAGAAAAATCATTACAGCAAGAGTCGATAAAATATGTAACCTTGAAAATCTCTCTCTCTCTCTCTCTCTCTCTCTCTCTCTCTCTCTCTAATAGCTCAGGAGAATAATAGCACTTGCCAATTATAGAAGAGATATTTTGATGCCTGCTCAGGCTTGGATTTTATTTAGATGGACTCTATTCCAATCCACTGTCAGCTGAATTATATGCACCATGGACTTCAAAGGTTTTGTGCTCAATGGGAACGTCCAGGATAGAGTGCTGTGAGAAATAAATGATTGTGCAGCATTGCAGGCTGCCAAGCTGCAGCGATCACTTTTCAGTCACTGGAAAAACGTGGTGTGCAAATGGACGTCACACTGTGATAAGGGGAAGTCCAGAAATATAGTTACAACACAGTGAGCAAACTTAATGGAGGCAAATCTTTCACTTCTCTTGGACAGCTGTACTCCGCAGGTGGTGCCTTTTCTGATGGACACAGTTGTGTATGTGGATGTGTAAATATACATGCCTTGAACACTCCTTTCTTACTCAGGTATGTCAAAGTACCCAGACAAAACTTTATAAAGAGCTTGGCTGAAATTCAAACTTGCTCCAGAAATTTGCTTTAGCAGTTTTCTATGACCCGTGGGTAGGACTGGGTTATCCAAGGGGGCTAGTATTACCTGTAACTGCTTTTGGAGGCAGTGACTTCTTCTCTAACATCTTCAGAGAGAAGAAATATTGACAGAGACTGCCACCACAGCTTGTGTTTATTCTAGCCAGTTCTCAAACGTCAGTCTGTATTCTAATGACCTGAAAGGGTCCTTAAAGTAGGTTGCTGCGAACCATGCTCCACATCTAAGAGTCTGATTCCATAGGTCTGGAACAGGATCTGGTTACCAGATGATGTACATCCTGCTGGGCCGGGCAGCCAGACGTGGAGGACACTGATCTAGGACCTATACCCATCTGGCTTCCACCTTAAATGATCCTAGCTGTGTCTCCTTTTGCCCAAATCCTTATGTTTCGTTTACGCCAACACACATGATTAGACATGTTCAAGATGCTGTCGAACTGTTAGCAGAGTTGGATTTTCAAATTTTCCTACTTTCTGGGGAAGGAGATAAAATTGTGCTGGTTGTTGAAGGGATTTTATGAAGACGACCTTTCCTTTTGGGTAGCACTATTGTTATAGGAGGGCTAAACACTAGGCTCAGAAAGAGAAGAACCGGGTTCCTTCTCCCCGCAACTGTCCTCCTTTAATATAAACAAATAGTCCCTGACTTTAAGGCAATATATTCTTGGTAATTTTGCTTAAAATAATTATGTGGGGGAAAGATGATCACCAGCAAGGATCTGTGGCTTTCTTGGAGTTTCAAAGTAGCAACTTAGCAAATTTCCAATTAAGGGAACAAGTTTCTGGATAGAAGTTAAATCTAATGAACCAACAATTTATAATAGGAATTAGACAATATAGTCTGACAAAAATATAGCAAGTATTTACTAGGTAAGAAAGGAATATATGAGAAAACGATGTTTAGCCTCACTCTATAACTCAAGAAGTTGGATTTGGAGCCAAAAGTTGCTACTTTTTTATCTGCTAAGTTGGCAATAAATGGATCCAATTATCCAGTGTTGACTGGGTTATGTAGAAGGAGGTGCCCTTACACACTGCTACTCTGGAGTGTACATTGGAACAATATTCTGGAAGTCATCCTGATAATGATTATCAATCTTAGAGACATGCATGGTCTTTGACTATCATGAAACATTATTTCCATGAATTTACCTTCTATTCATACTTAAAATTTTTTGAATAAGGATATCTATTGAAGTACTATTTAGACTCATAATTAGGGTTTAACTTTGTATTGAGAGAGCTATCAACATATACCAATTTAAAAGAAAAAAATATTTTATTGGATGATTGTTCATGTTTCTTCCCTCCTTCTTTCCTTCTTTTTTCTCTCCCTCCTTTTTTCTTTGCTTAGATCTCCCATTCAGAGTGAGTTTCCAAAGACTTAATAATATTTAAAGATTTTGCATTTATCTATTTATTTTTTAAAATCTATTTATTTTAACATATAAATCATACATGCTTATGGACTATCATATTACATTTGATATATGTATACATGTATTGTTCAAACCAGGGTAAATATATCTATCCATTCAATTATCATTTCTTTATACTGAAAACATTCCAAATTCTTCTAGCTTTTAAATACATATATAAACTATATCACTATATATAGTTATCCTACTGTGCAATAGAACAATAAATTGCTTTTCCTGACTATAACTTAGTACCTATGAATCATCTTTTCCCCATCTCCCTTACTCTTCCAGCCTCTGGTAACCACGATTCTATACTTAACTCTTTGAGATCACCTTTTTTTAGATTCCACATGTAAGAAAGATCATGCAGTACTTTTATTTACGTGTCTCTTTTATTTAACTCAGTGACCTCCTGTTCCATGCGTATCATTAAAAATGACAGGATTTTGTTCTTTTTTACAGCTGAATAGTATTCTCTTTGTGTATATGTACTACATTTTTCTCTATCCACTTATTAGTTGAGAGACAATTTGATTATTTCCATTTCTTGATTATTTTGAATAGCACTGCAATGAACATGGGAGTGCAGATGGTTCTTCAACATACTGATTTCACTTCCTTAGACTACATGCTCAGTAGTGGAAATGCTGGATCATATGGAAGTTCTATTTTCAGTTTTCTTCCGGCCCCTTCATACTGCTTTCCACAATGACTGTACTAATTTATATTCCCACCAACAACATGCAAGTGTCCCCTTTTCTCCACATCCTCACTGGCACTTGTTATCTTTTGTCTTTTTGATCAGAGCCATACTTACTGGAGTAAGGTAATATTCTTTGTGGTTTTAATTGGCATTTCCCTGATGATTAGGATGCTGAACATTTTTTTGACGTACTTTTGTCCATGTATATGTCTTCCTTTGAGAAATGTCTACTTAGATCTATTGCCCATATTTAAATTGGTTATTTGTGGGTTTTTTTTCTTTTGCTATTGAATTGTTTGAGTTCTTACATATTCATGATATCAATCCCTTGTCAAATGTACACTTTGCAAACATTTTCTCTCATTCTGTAGGTTGTTTTTTTTTTTTTTTCATTCTGTTGATTGCTTTCTTTGACCACAGCCTTTAAATTGGAAACTTGCCATCTGAAGAAGCATGGTGTTTAAGTCAGCTTTTTTTGCTGCTGTAACCAAAGACCTGACAAGAACAATTAGAGGAGGAAAAGTTTGGGTCTCATGATTTCAGAGGTTTAAGTCCATAGACAGCTGACTGCATTCTTTGGGGTCTGAAGTGAGACAGATCATGGCAGAAGAGTATAGTGGAGGGAAGTGGCTCAGGACACGGACCAGAAAGAAGAGAGAAAGAGCAACTAAGCCTAACTCACAAAATATATACCCTGAAGCACATCCCTAATGACCCACCTCTTCTAGCCACATCCTGCTTGTCTACAATCACCATCCAGTTAAATCCTAATAGAGGATAATTCACAGATTGGGTTAAGGCTCTCATAACCCAATTATTTTACCTCTAAACTTTCTTGCACTGTCTCACACCCAAGCTTTTAGGGGAAACCTAATATTGAAACCATAACACAGATGTGCACAAAAGTCATTCTGATGAGGGTGGTGATTGAAGTCCTCATTCTTCTGCACGGGCAGAAGAGGCACTATTTCTGGCAACATCATCCAAGGGTTGGTAACTGTCATGTCAGTTGAGGAAAGAAGAGGACTGCACCCAGAGATGATGCCTTTAGCAGAGAAGCACAACAATGAGGTTTTGGAGTAAATCCCTGTTGAAAAGTCTCCAGGTTTCATTGTGAAGCCATCTTATTCAGAAATATACCTAGTATACTTTTCACGAATGTCATGCTGGTTTAATCACTCAGACTTCTGTTGCTGACAATTGGCAACCCTGACCAATGCAATCTTTGTGTACTCACTGAGCAAAATCTTGAAGGTACATTTAATGCAAAGGCAAGATCCAGAATCATGAATAAAGTATGTTTGCCCATGAGGCAAAAAAGGATATGCCTTTATATGTATCACAAATGTTAAGATAGAAGGATACATAACAATTGTTAGCAGTGTTTTTGTTTTTACTTTTTCATGTTGAACAAATATTCTGTATTGTTTAATTGCCATATAGCAATGTAAAACAAAAAAATATGCAAATATAATGTGGTCTCCAATGTCCTTATCAAAGATTTCTAAGTATTTTATTCCTAGAATTTTAACACTTTGGAGCTCTGATTCCTATTGCATAAACTCAGTTTTCTTTGCAAGACTCAGTGGAAGTTAACCACAGCCCAGTTATGCATGGTGATGCTTACCTTGCCCATAGTGTGTTTGTTTTCTGATATTGGTAGAGAAAGTCACCCTGAAGCTTAATTTCTGACATTCAAAGTATCACTAATGTTTTGGACAGTATCACCAGGTCTGCTGTCTTCCCTACAAGGTGGGGGTCTTCCACCTGCACTGGCTCCAATATGATTGCAAAATATGACTTGAATGACATATAAAGAGCAACATCTCCTATTTGATTTCCTTAGGTCAACAACAAATCTAATTTAAAAGCAAATGGAAATTTGATTATTTGAACAGCTTCAGGACAGATGGGTGAATTCTGTGCCTAGAGAATAAAACACAGTAACAAGGAAACTCACATTTATTGGACATACACTTTGTGCCAGGTATTGTGAAGTGTTCTTTTTCTTTACCAATGCTGGGAGGCAGTTCACAGAGTATAAAGAGCATGAGTTTAAATTCTTGATCTGCCTCCTATGTGTTGATTCTAGAATTTCATCTGAAGAAAAGAAAAATACCTACCTAATGTAGAGATACTGTAAAATTTGGAGATAATCTATATGAAGTCCCTAACACAGAGCCTAGGATATAGTGGGAGCTCAGTTAAGAGTGGCCTTTTTCCAAAAATTATCTTCAAAAAGACCTCTAAAGTTTTCTTTAGACTTTTTTTTTATTGGTTGTTCAAAATATTACAAAGCTCATGACATATCATCTTTCATACATTTGATTCAAGTGGGCTATGAACTTTCATTTTTACCCCAAATACAAGTTGCAGAATCACATTGGTTACACATCCACATTTTTACATAATACCATATTAATGACTGTTGTACTCTGCTACCTTTCCTATCCCCTACTATCCCCCCTCCTCTCCCCTCCCATCTTCCCTCTCTACCCCATCTGCTGTTATTCAATTCTCTCCCTTGTTTTTTCCCCCTTTCCCCTCACAAACTCTTACATGTAATTTTATGTAACATTCTTTAGACTTAATAGAAAAAAGGCCTCCATGTGACCAAGTTTTCTTTCTTTCTTTCTTTCTTTTTTAAATTTTTTTTGGTTGCCAATGGACCTTTATTTTATTTATTTATATGCGGTGCTTAGAATTGAACCCAGTGCCTCATACATGCTAGGCAAGTGCTCTGCCCTGGAACACAGATACTTTATAATATAAAGAATTCATGCTTAAAGCAAAAGTGAATGATATTTGGAGACTCAATCAGTAACTGTATTGTCTAAATTTTCCAGGTTGTCACTTTTAAAACTATAGTGTTCTCCCAAGCATATTATACATGTATTAGATGAATTCCTGAATATATAAAATTTTGAATATTTAATCTTGACAATACTCGTTATCTTCCTCCCTCAAAAAAAATCATGGTTAAATAATATCCTTGTTAATTTTAGTGTGAGGTGGTATGCAAGAGTACAAACATCTTTTTCCCCCAAACTGTCTGTCTCTGAAAGATATATAATTTATCAAGTTTTAATAAAATCTTTATTAAGGATATTAATAAAACACTTGTATTAACAATTTGGTTCCCATTCTTGCAAGTAGCAAACATTGCAAACTGTTTTGGAGGAAGAGACTCTAGCTTATATCTCTAAATGATGCTCTGAGCAGAGGAAACAGGGTTGTGTGTCCCATTAAAACAGTCACCTTCTTGAGAGGAGATTAATTCGGGTTCTCATAGGTCTCTCTGAACCTGCCATTTTTAGAATTTGTGAATTAATATCAGGGACTATCATGGCCAGATACTTAAACTTAGGAAAGAGTCAATTCAGAAGATGGTAGCTTCAGATTCTGAATGGAGGTTCTGTTGATGTGCCTGTGCATATTGTGAGTGGTTATAGAATCCTGTTAGAAGGGTGTTAAATAGTTTTCACAGCTTCATAAGGAGTGTCGCTGCTTTGGGGCTCCAGCATGCAACTGAGTTGGGTAATTGATGTCTTCTTATGACTTACAAAAAAGCTTTTCCAATTCTTAAATTGCCTTATTGAAAATACGTGTCACAAGTTCCAGAGCAATCAGAACTCCCCAAATCTGATTTGTTTCTTAAGACACTGAATCTTTTATTTTAATAAAATTATAGGTATAATATCTTCACTCAGCTAACAACAAAAAATGTGTAAAAAGATAGAATTAAAAAATACTACTTTCTTCCTGTCTTCCATCAGCCCTCCAGCTTCTGCTATAAAACCCACCCCATGTATAATTACTATAGTTGCACTTATGTTTCATAACAAACGTGCATTTATATTTTCATTTTCTCTTCATCCTAACATAATAGGTAGCACATTCTGTATGCTGTTCCAAACCTTTACTTTTTTTTTTTCACTTAATTTACTTAGAGATTTTCTTATAACAACACACAGGTTCTATACTTCTTGTGTTAGGCTGGGTTCTCTGAGAAGCAGATACCAGAACCAGGACAATAGCCAACATGAAATGTCTGGAAGAGACAATGCAAGGTAACTGGCAGAGGCTGGAAGAATAGTAAGTCCATGATGAAAATCTGACTCTGAGTGAATAAGAGAAAGAAAGAAAGCTCGTGGATACATCTTAGTCTGTGATGCAGTTGGCTGGAAGGAATGTCAAGGAAACGTCACTCAGAGCTCCTTTCAGAGGAATCCCACGTCTCCCAGGAATAGGCCTGCCTCAGTGTCTCTGCCACATTATCATTGGCTGGGAGCTAGCAGATGTCCAGTTGGATGTGTGTGCACAGCAGCTGCAACCTCAGTCAGCTGCACCCACTATAGCTGGAGGTCTGCAAGGCACTTTAGTGTGAGAACGCCTACATTTTACCAGTAACTTCCATTTATGTCTCCTTGTCCAGAACCAAGTCATATGGTCTTCTACACCTGGAAAATAAACTGTGGAACTGAACATACTGTTTGGGGTTGAGCATTATGATGGCACACACAAAAAGTCATGGTCCTATGAGGTAGAAATGCAGGGGAAACTGGTGTCAGCGACGGTCTCAGTACAAGTTTGCTGGGTGAATTAATAAATGTTCTTAGGGGCTTGGTATTAGAGCTTCACAAAACCTTTCAGTCTCTTTGTTGGAATAAGATGTTCTTTCACATTCATCATCTGCATTTTCTCCAATGAAAGGAAAAGGGGAAAGAACAAAATAAATGAAAACCCAACAAACAAATAACTCCCTCCTACTTCAGGAAAAAAAATGTCTATGGTAATAAATAAACTGGTCTAACACTTAGCTCCCTCAAGGCATGTTCTCTTGCCCACTCAATTTCTGCGTCTTTGGGTTCCTATTCCGGAGACTTCCCATGACTGTTGTCAGGAATCTGGTCTTCCTACTTTGCATTGATGACACATGTAAGCAAAGGGAAAGTATATTTGAATCAATAGAAGAGGATGGACTCAGATCCAAACTCTCCAGAGTAATGGCCAGAGCCCACTAGCCTCCTACTTCTCACTCTCCTAGTGGATATCTCTGTTCCAGCCACATTCATTTCTTCCTGTTTTCAGGATTTTTATCTGGTGTCCCTACTCTTAGGAATGGACTTCACCTGCAGGACAAATTCTTGTTTATCAGTTCCCAGGAAGTCAAATGTCACCTTCATGAGAGGCCTTTGCTGATCACTCCATCTCAACTGATGCTCACCATGCACAACTGGCTTACACTATCACCCTAGAGGTTTTTTTCATTTATAGTTATTTTTATATATCCTAGAACATTTATATTTGATTTCTTTTCTTTTAAAAATATTTCTACCATTCCCCTTCCCTTTTTTGTTTTGTTGTATAATCCAGTAAGTAGCCTCGCACCTCAAGTAGACTGTAAGATTCTTTTGAAAAAAAGCAGCAAAGATGATGATCCTACTTTATAGAAAGATGAGATTCAGAGCATCTCTAACTGGACCCAATTTCATATCCAGCAAATGGCAAAATCTTATTAATCTTAGGCAGTAGAATAGGTATGATGAACAAAGATTTCAAAGTGATGCTGCTAAGGTTGGATTCCCCACTGTATACTCTCTGCACATACTTGAATTTTGATAAGCCTATTTCCTTTTCCTTCAAATGGAAATACTACTACTATAATAATAATAAAAGCATTTCTTCATTAGGATGTGGCAAATCTTGTGTTGATATGTTGTCTAGGGCTCAGCATAAGTGACCGTGCAGAGGACATGAGTGGGTGGTATTGAGGATTCTGTCTCTGCAGGTCAGTTGTCTGCAGGATGCCTGGCTCTTTCAGGTGAGGAGCGCATTGTCTTTATACTAGCAGAGGGAGCAGGACTTAGGTGTTAGGTTAGGAGGGAGATAGAGGCAGGAAAGAGCCATGTGTGTCAATTCACTAGGTGCTGGGCCCCAGTGCTTTGAGAACTGAGTTTTAATCCATTGTGAACCCTGCAAAATCTGATGTCCCTGCCCAGTGTCTTTTAACTCATACCAAGTGCAGAACACACAGGTTGGGCACAGTTTGGGTGGTTTCCACATTGTCAGTTCTATTCGAACTAGGGCCACTTTGCATTGGAGAGCATTCCTGCTGGTAGCCAAGTTAGATAGTTTCAAATATGCCTGGAAAGGAGATTCCATCTTCCCTCTAATCACATCAAAAGCTTCTGGCAAGATATCCATTAGTTCCAGCAACATGCCTATGGTTTCTCTGTCATTTGCCTGAATTGTGTAGACCAGAATAACCTGCTGAAGATTTCTGGGTGACGTTTTACTATGGAATTCAGGCTTAAAAAATAGCGTCTAATCTGATTATTGGGCACTACCGTTACTGAGAGAAACAGTGCAGTGTTTGCAACTCTCTGGTGCAGCATGAATTCTGAGACGCACCTGCGCATTGCTGACATTGGTTTCAATGAATTGTTTTATTCTTGTCGGAATCGATCCATCAGCCAGTGGCCCCCTCGTCCCTGGATGTGACTTCATCTTGTCTCCATCTTCTCACTTCTCTCCAGCCCCTCCAGCCTGTCAGGAGGAAACAGGTTACCGTGGAGACAGGATGTCTAGAAAATGTACGCAACTGCAGCTTCTGATTCGGTTATTAGGAATCCTATGTGATTTAAAAATGCTTAGAAAGGTTGGTTAATGGATTTCAAAATGAAGAATTGTGTTTTTAGATAGGGGATATTATGTCCAAAAAAAGTTTGCAAAATCTTTCTTTTCTTTTTATTTATTTATTTATTTTTGATAAGAGAATAAACAATTTCTGGGTTACTCTGAAGAACACCCCCACTCCACTTATTTTTTTATACAGAGCAGAGAAAAAATGGATGAAAGCAGCTCTCCAGCTTTCCCTTCAACCCAAGGAACTCAAGGAAGTTACTTTCTACTGGGATAGAACCTACATCTCACTATTTTGATAAATAACATGTAGCATTTGTTCCCTTTTTATATATAGAAAAAGTAGATGCTGTTTAAATTTTTAAAGCATTTATTTTAACATTTTAGCATCTCTGTAGAAACACACACACACATGCACACAAAGGGCTGTCATAGGTATGTATTAAACACACGTATGTATTTACTCTGTAGGTAGATGTCATGCTTGCTGCACATTATTCTCATGAGCATTTTCCCCTTTACCCTCTCTTAAAGGGCAACTTTGTTCTACCACTCGTGTATTAGCAACTGACCAGTGGTCATTTTCCAGCATTAGAGACTTTTAGAGTCAAATGCTTATGGAACCATAAATATCAGACCCTGGCTGTAGTCCAAGAATTTCCTGGCATGATAAAAGGAGGGTCAAGCTTCCTACTACAGACAGTGTTGTTTATACAGCCCAGGGAATGCCTAAGTTAACTCTGCTTCTGCAAGGGGATTGACCCTGCAGGCTGTAAACTATTAACTACAGTGTTCCTTGAACCACAAGGAATAAGTGCAGATCTCATTAGGGAGCTTTGTGCTTTAATTCTTGTCATTGAGTCTGCAATTGACCCTACTGCGTGTTCCATTCAGTACTTTAAAGTAAGGTCATTAACAACTAAGGGTGAAAGGCCTGTGCCATGATCTCCTAAGTAAGTGACTTAAGCTTAAATGCACAGCCATGGGAACTTCCTCACCTACCTTTCTAATGGATACTTTGGTGGAAACTGAATCCCTACAATTTTCTCCATAGTCTGCATCTTTCTTTATGCCAAAGGCATGTAATCTCTTTTCAAAATTACTTTTACTGAAATGGAAAAGGGGTAAAAAGCTGAATCAGAACAGAGAATTCAGTTCTGTCCAGTGAGTTAAGGTGGAATGTATTCTGCACAGACCCCATTGTTTCCACTGTCTTAAGGATGTGAAGGTGGGTTCCCCTGACCAGGCACAGTCAGTGGACCCTGGGGGCATGCATTGGGAATTTTACATTTTCCTCTGTTTACTCTTCACACAACACTTTCAGTTAAGTTTTAATTCATCCATCTTCTGGTGGGTAGGCAGAGTCTGGAATAGTTATGTAGTTCAACTGAAAGAAGTTAGAGTTTACCTGTCTGCCTGTGCACAACAGCCAAGCTCCCTCTACTAACCACACTGCTGCTTTGGTGAGCTCATAACCTGCCTATCTCAGAATATACCACCTTGCTGCCTCCCTCTCTGTCTCTGTCTTATTTACCACTTATTTCAAGCCCACAAAAAGATCAGAAAAATTACATCAGATGTCATGAACTGTCCTAAACCAGAGCTTATTATAAATTTATTACCAACTTTTGTCATATTTACTTTAGATTAAAAATGGAAGTAAAATATATATTAAAGCACCCATCTCACTCCTCTCTCATCTTCCCAATAAGTAAATATTATCCCAAAGTCCGTATTATTCTTATAGTCCATTTTTATGTCACCACAACATACATGATAACTAAAAATAACATATATTTTTTTTATTCCTGCTTTTACAACACACATTTTTAAAAAAATATATTATGGTTCTTTTATGAGATTTAAAATTGTACATGGTGATGTTATATAGCATGCATTCTTTATAGCATAGTTTAAAAAATCATTATTATTATTTATATATTTTTTTTCCTGTGAACAGTTTTTTATATGTGTATAAATGATTATATATTTATAGAGTATATAAATATTTACATAAATATGGACAATTGATCTACCAGTGATATGATTCATAGGCCTTAAACTTGTTTACAGCATTTTCCTATACCATATGGTACACAGTGAATATGCTTTGCATGATTCTTTGTGTCCCTGTTTAAGTCTCCCTAGAGAATACACCTGAAGGTGGACTTGCTGGATTCTGAGGATGTCTCTTTAATTTTACTAGATATTGCCAAATAGCCCTACTAAATTTATACCCCGACTTGCAATGAATGACAATTCTCATGTGTCTATATTCTAGCCAATCATTAGTATTATCAAACTTTTTAAATTTTTCCTCAGAGATAGAATCAAATTTCATGGCTATAAATTTGTGACTTACCTGTTCACATATTTTGCTATTTTTTTCTTTTGTATTTTTTATCTTTTTCTTATGGCTTCTAGGAATTCTTCATATATTCTAGATATCAATTTTACATATGGAATACACAATGCAAAAATCTCTTGTTCAGTTTCTTGTGTTTTCACTTTGCTACTTGTTTTGCAGAAATTTTAAATTTCAAAATAGTCAAACTTATTGAAGAAGTTTGGGTTTATTTGTGTGTGTGTTTATGTGTGTGTGTGTGTGTGTGTGTGTGTGTTATGCTTAAGAAATAATTCTTAACCTCAATGTTATAAAACTATTTAGTATCTTCTTTTTGAATTTTAAAATCTTTTTTTCTTGTTTAGGCCAGTACTGCATCCAGACTGAATTGTTTCATATCATATGAGATGAGGCTGTTTTCATGATTAGCCCTTAGTTCCAGCATGATTCACTGCCAAGTTGATATTTTGTACATTAATTTGTACTGCCTCTTCTCTCCCACATAAAGAAGCTGCTACTCTTCACAGCTCCATGGGGACACCATTCTTGTGTTCTACATAAGTTAGTTGTACCATCCCAGAACATGCAGAATACAATGCTGGATACCCTGGAGTATGCCACATGGCTGCCCTGTGTACATCTCCAATATATGTGTTTGTATATTAGTTTCCTAGAGATGCCACAACAAATTGCCACAGTCTGGCTTAAGACAACAGAAATGTTTTGCCTCACTGCCCAGGAAGTGAGCAGTCCTAGGTCAGGGCTTGGCTGGGCCATGCTTTTTCTAAAGGCTCTTGAGAAAGATACTTTCTTGCCTCTTTCTAATTTCTGATTGTTTCCAGCAATCTTGGTGTGGCTGGTGTTCCTGGCTTGTAGATGCCTCACTCCAACCTCTGTCTCCATCATACATGATTGTATCCTTGTCTTCACAGGGTTTCCTCTTGAAAATACCAGGCATTGGATTTGGGGTCAGTCAGGTCCCATGTGACCTTATTTGAAATATTTACAAGTTTTGGTTTGCATTGTGAGACAATGCAATATTTGGAGGAAAAACATTTGAGTTAGAGTCTTAATCTAATTAGTGAATTAATCCCTGATGGGATTAACTGAGTAGTTACTGGGGGCTGGTTGAGTATGGTTGGAGGAAGTGGTTCTTTGGGGGTGTGTGGCTATGGGTATATATATTTTGTGGAGAGTGGAGTCTCTCTCTCTCTCTCTCTCTCTCTCTCTCTCTCTCTGCTTCCGAATCATCATGTGAGCCAGTTCCTTTTACTACACTCTTCTGCCATGATGTTTAGCCCCACCTCAAGCCCTGAGGAATGGAGCCTGCTGTCTATGGATTGAGACTTTTGAAACTGTGAGCCCTCAAATAAACATTTCCTCCCCTACGATTGTTCTGGTCAGGTCCTTTAGTCACAGCAGCAAAAAAGCTGACTAAAGCATTACATCTCTGCATCATATTCAAAGAGGCTACATCCTGAGATTCTGGGTGGACATGAAATCATCTGGAATGGAAGGTACTATTCAATGCAGTGTACTTTGTTTGGGTGCAATTCTTCTTCTGTACCACTGTCCTATTTTTTAGATCTATGCCAATAACATCTTGTTTTAATTACTGTGGCTTTATTGTTAAGTCTTTAAACATGGGGGAATGATCCCTAAACTGCTTCTAATCTTATTCTTGCTCAAATTTTCTTTTTTGTTTTTTAATTTCAAGAACTATAGAATTACTGTTTGGAATATTTATATTTTTAATTCAGGTATTAATTTCAGATGATTTGATATCTTCATGACAGTATATGTGAATAACTGCATCTATTTAGATCTGTCTTCTTGACTTTAACGAGTTTCTTATTTCTCCCAGACATGATTTTCATTAGTAAAAATTTTTCCTCTATGTACTTTATAGTTTTTGTTTCTATCAGGAATGAAATTTTCAATCATATTTTTCCCTATTTGGTCATTGCTGACATTCTTTGTATAATTTTCTTGTATCTAGCATCATTTTTGAATACTCTTATTAGTTCTAACATATATCTCTAAAGTTGCTCTGATTTTCTATACAGAAAAATAAATTATCTGTCAGAAATAATTTTGATTTGCTTTTAGAAACTTGATAATTTTTCTTCTTCTTCTTCTTCTTCTTTTTTTGTATGTGTTTGTGGGGACCTCCATGAAAGGTTTGCATAGCAGCAATGACAAAATGACAACCTGCAATTTAGGATAACTTTTTTATTTTCCAGGCATTTTGTGCTGCCACAGTAATCATTCATAATAGGATCTCTGCATCAGTATCTCTAAGTTTCTGTCTTTCTCAGTCCTTCTCAGAGATCCCCATTTTATAAGATCCAGTTATAACTCATTCTCTACAACCAAGAGAAGAAGTGTATTATAGAGCTCATGCCCAACATTTGGTGAATTAGGAATCAAATTGTCTTGAGCCACTAGTGGAAGCCTCTGATCCTCAGCATTTTCTTCTGAGATTCCCCCTTATTGGGAAACAAATGCTGAGAACTTACCTAGTACCTCTTGTTCTGGATCCATTGTCCTATTAATCTACCAAGGTCTTGGCTTGGCATAGAATCACGAGCCACCACACACTTGTAGATTCAAACAGCAATTCTTTATTCCCGAATTCACACCGCCTCCACACAGGTTCAGCGGCAACCTAAAATCTGTCCGCCCAATTTACCTACCCCACGAGGCTTTTTCCAAATCCCATTTGAATCTCACGAGAACTCAACGGGAACAAGCAGCAGGAACACCCTAATCCCAGCAGCAATAATCTTCAACCTCCAACTTCCCTAAAACCCCTATTGTCTTAAACCAGGAACGCCTTAAACCGGGAACGCCCTAAACCCAAATTATCTTAAACCCGGATACTTCCTAAAACCTGCAGGATACACCCTAATCCTGGATCCACCCTGGTCATTGAGCAGGGTCACCTTTCTCAAACACACAGGCAATGTCACAGCAAATTTCCAAGGCTAGTCCATTTAACATGGGGTATGCTGGCAAGGATTTCGATGCGTCATTCCTACTTGGCAATGGCCCTCAGCATCTCCCCCCTTCTGATTAATTAAACAACAAGCAATGTGGCTTAAGGACCGTGCCTGGTAGGTTGTCCAATTCAACATATGATTCTTACCCTCATGGGAGAACTGACCTTTAGGCATCAGTTTCCTGTCTTAGGTTGAATCCACTGCAACCAGATCAACCCGTCACTGACTACCGGTCCAGCATTCAGCCATGCTTGTGGATAGGCCTATGCACCAGTGGGGGGGTGAGGTTCTTGCCTCACCTCTGTTGGCCCCCAAATTTAGCCTTGGTGCCAGTGGGGGAGTGAGGTTCTTTGCCTCACCTCTGTTGGCCCCCAAATTTTAGACCATCACTAGTAGAAGGGAGGAGGATACAGAAATGCCACGACACCAAGCCAATTGACGGCTCCTTTGGAAAAATTGCGTCACTGGTGACACCATCAGCAAAGATGCCAGCATTACCACAATTAACATGGGGTGCGCTGGCAAGGAAATTGCATCACTGGTGACACCATCAGCAAAGATATGCCAGCAGTACCACAATTCGCTGCACCAGACGATAGTTCACAATGCATGCAACTGATATATAGTCCAGGCAAGTTCTGCAAGCAGTTCAAATCGGAGGAGTCTATCAATATGTCCATTTCCTCCCAAAGTAAATCAAGTCCTTGATTGAACATTACTTGTTGAGTTATATTAAGGTCTGTAAACAAGTCAAAATAACACCTGGTATTTTGCCAGGGGAATGTTAGAGTTCGTAAACAAGTCTGGATGGTGCCTGGCAAAATGCCAGAGGGAGTGGTTTGAGAAGTAACAAAAGTGAGCCATTAAGTGTGGAGATTCCTTATTGGTTGACCGATGTATCTAGTTTATGCTAATTAAGATAAGCTGTGCAAAATGTATAAATAGCTCTGTTGTCCTACAATAAACGGCTCCCTCTCCTACTGTATCAACGTCCAAACTTATTTGTCACTCCCTGATTATTCTGCTGCAGCCGGACTGTGGCATTAATCTTTGCTAATCCCTCCTTCATAGGGGGTGAAATAAGTGAAATAAGTGTATATACCTGTTTCAAACCAGAACTATCTCCTGCAACCCCAATGCTACTACCCATATTGCTCACCTGGCCCCACATTTCCCCATGACTAGACTAGTAATTTATATAAATAAATAAATAAATTTATTTATTTATTTTTTATCTCTAACACTCTAGGGGTTAAAAAGGAGTGAATCACAATAAAAATCAATAGCTACTGATGAACAGCTGCTGGTGGGAGGTGGGCATACATCAATCTCAGGAGAACTAAAAATAGCTGGGCAAATGCTCCCAATATCTCCAGGTAATTCTTATATGCCCATTTCTTCCCTCATTTAGGGCTCACTGACCTGGTGGTAATTATTTCCCAGTTATACCTACAGACTCAGAATTTTGAGTAGCAAAATATAGGCAAAATAAATCATTCTTCTATGCCTGTTCAGGCTTCGTGGTTAAGACTGCTGATAGTTTACCTCTTTACCACACCAAGTTTATTCCTGATGTAGCCCATCTCCTCCTGGACACATCAGAGATTTAAGACTGAGCTCCTATAGTTGTTGGGAATAACTAGAGAAATAATTTGAAAAGTTTATATAGAAACACATTAGAAGTAATAATTGATAATTACAAATGCTGCATTGCAAATATCTTAAATAATGTAGAATTACTTTGAATTTGTAAGGATTTTATTATCTTTAATCTCCCTCTCATTACTATGCTATCATATATAAGGAGCAAGAGTTCTTCTGCAAATCAATTTAGCCTCTCACTTCTTTTCAGTGCATACTTCTTGATTGTATAAAACGCTTCCCTATGTTTTGCAGTTTCAAAACAATTATAACAAATCTAGTCATTAAAACTGAGATATAATATTTTCATATGCATGGGTAGTCTTGAATAAATTTACCCAAAGCAATATAGAAAACACTTTATTGTTTAGCATATACCCACTGATGAAAAGAAACTTTTCCTTTTCTTAATGGAAAAAAAATCTTTTTTATTATTTAGCAGCTTTTATTTTACAGCCTGAGAATTATATATATATTATTCAGTGGCTTAAATTTCTAAAAAATAAATCTCATTGAAATCATAGCTAAGGAAACAAAAAAGGTAAACAAACAGAAAGAACAGTACAAATATGACACTTTCTGAATAATTTTAATGTATTTCCCTTGACCCTTCTATAATGGAAACTGTTGTGGTGACTGTTTTTCAGGGGTTTTTCAGAATCATCCAAACCTGAATTTGAGAGTCAGGTCCTCAGTTTTCCAGGAGAGTAACAAAGAGTGATGTCTTAACCTCTCAGAGTGTCTCTTTCTTCATGGACACATTAGGGGCTACTGAAATCTTAGGGAGACACCATAAGGCTTAGAGAAAATTTCTGAAAAGACCCTAATATACAGTGGCACTCAATCAATGGTAAGTATGGTCTTTCAGCCCTTGTTAAAGGAGTATAATACAGTTGCCACTTTCTTTTATTAAAAGATTGGAATCTGAATGAAACTCATCTTCCATTTATTGAATGCATGCCACATCTAAGAAATCACACACTGAAGCTACTTAGCAGAAACCTAGAAAATGTGTCCCTCCCCTGATAGCTCATAAATTAGTTGCAGGGTATAAAATAAGGTAAGCATAACTGAATGATTAATGGTTACTGTTACCTTGGAATCTCAAAAACCATGAATGAGTTGAGAGAGAAAGAGCATATTCTCAACTGATCTTGGGAGTTTTACTGAGGAGGTGCAATTTTTTAGTAAAGTCTTGAGAACTGGCTTGGATGGATCGATGCAAGGAAGAACATTCTTTTTAGCAAGAATGTGAAATAGTTTATTGTTAGGGTCTGTAAACAAGTCAAGATGGCGCCTGGCACGTTGCCAAGAGGAGTGGTTTGAGAAGTAACATTAAGATGATAGAGATTCCTTAATGACTGACTGTTGTGTCTAGATTATGTTAATTAAGTCAAGCTGTGTGTAATCATTAAGATGATGAGGATTCCTTATTGGTTGACTGCTGTATCTAGTTTATGTTAATTAAGTCAAACTGTGCATTCAGTAATGTATATATACCTCTACTGTCCTACAATAAAGCGGCTCCCGCTGTATCAATCTTCACAAGTTCCTTGTCACTCACCCCCGGTTATTTTGCCCAGCAAGACTGTGGCAGTTTATATTCAGTTCAAGAAATTTATAGCAGATCACTTCAACTCAATACTAAGTCACCATTTTCATGGTCTATTCATAAGAAGAGTGAAATACCTTTAAATAAATGAAAGTCATATTTTTTAAGAAGTATTACAACTGCATCTTAAAAAAATTACACATTTAGAGAAATAGATAAAAAAATTTAACCTAATAGATTTGCTTTCTTTTAAAATTTACTCAAGCAAAAACAGAAGTCTGGCTAGAAAATCTAGTTGGGTGTCATCAATGAAATGAGTTTAGAATTAAGGTGACAACAGACTTTTAGCAGCCATTTGCAATTACTCAAGACCAAAGATGACATCAGTACCTTTTGCCAAAAATTTCTCCTTTTATTTGGGAGAATTCCTGTATTTGTCCTTCATGTTTGTTCACAAGAACAGGATAATAGCTGTCACCCTGAGGACCACCATGTTTCTTCCCCTCTACTGAATCTGTCCTTGAACAAAGTCATCTCCTCTCAAAGCATGAAACTACTTTATTTTTGCTATTTCTGTTCTTGCTTTGGTGAGATCATAAAATGTACATGCCAAGGATGTTTTATCCCTCTTTCTCAAAGCTACCACTCCTCAAGGTATTAAAAATAGCTGTATTTTGTGCATATTTGGAAGAATGGCCCTCTACCTGGATCTGAGGCATATTTTGTTTCTTGGAACAAAAACAATATTATTTGTGCTCTGCATCTGGAACAGTTTCTCACAGAGCAGCACTTTTGGTATTTTCTCCATTCTTCAGTTTCTGTAACCAACTTAAACAAAAATGACTTAAACAAAAATAAGTGCTTCAGACAGACAGATAGACAGGTAAACAAACATAAGCAATGGAAAGCAAATCATATTTGCTTCACAAGATCAAACAGCAATTCAGGCACAGTACTCTCTATTCGTATAGGGACAACAAAAGTGCTACCACACTTTCTTCCAAGAATTTCTCATATCTTCCTCCTATCCAACCCTGAAAAAGACAAAATAATATGGGTTACCTTTGACTTGGCTGTTTTATCTAGTCCATACATATTAATTCATTTTTATTATTTTGTAGTCTGAAAAAATTAGTATATAAATAACTCAAAGGCTCATCCAAAGGAATTAGTCTTTTGTAATCCCATATCTTGGGAAGCTGAGACAGGAGGATCTCAAATTTAGGGCCTGGCTCTGCAAAGTAGTTAGCCTCAGTGGAGGCAGGAGGATTGCAAGTTCAGAATCAGCCTCAACCATGTAAGGAGGCCCTAAGCAATTTAGTGAGATCCTGTCTCAAAATAAAAGACAAAACAAAACAAAAATGTTGGGGGAATAGTTCAGTAGTAAAGCACTCATGGGTTCAACTCCCAGTATTCTAAATAAATAAATAAAATTAGGATTTACATTTATACCAATGTACATCAAAATATTTGTCAAAATAAGATTTTTCCTATGAAATACTTGGCTTATGTTAATTTTCAGAAAGAGTTAATTGCAAAAATGTTGCTAAGTTTAGATGCTGAGGATGTGATGGGGTTAATGTGGTTTCTAATGCTGCTAAATCTTGGATCTATTGAAGTACAACTGATTCTGAGATTCTGTGAGTTCCAAAAAGTTATGGAAATGCTTCTAAAAAGTATTGGCAACAATTTTAAAAAGACAAAAAAAAAAGTAAGACAGAAAGAAAGAAGGACCTAAATTCACTAGTCTGTCTCCAACAGAATCTACATTAAGAAAAATGTCTGGGTATGGAAACATCCTTGCAATATTGAAAGGGAGATATGCATTATTTGGTTAAATTGTACGTATCAGGAAGAAAGATCGATAATAAGGAAGATGCTCAGTGCTCATTCTTCTTACAACAATAGGCTCAAATGAATAATTGCATGATAGCAGGAGATAGGGCTTCAGTTTATCATAGAAATGCTCTTAATTAGACTTGCTACACATCAGGGTATGTCTCATCTGAATTGCCCATGTATTATTGATAAACGTTATCGGATTATTTTACATATCATGTATTCATCTTGGGCTGATCAAGGCTCAGTTGTGCCTTGCAATTTGCCAACTATGGTTGGTTAGTTGGTTCACTGGAGTTCATCAGCCCCCAGTTCTAATACAGGATGTCATTGAGGTATGAATATATTAGGTTATTCTGCAGCCCAGAGGTTGATCCTTTATTAGCTCTTCAGTATTTGATAATTATAATGAAGATCACAAAACTGCAAGATCTAATTAAGTTTGGAACTTTCCAAAATTGACTTTCTGTAGAAAATTTCATGCTGAATGAATGTGACAATCCAGAAAATTAAAGAAATAGCCTCTTGCATGACTATATTTCATTTCCCTCTTCATACACGGAAGCAAAGAATCCTGGGGCTAAAAACAAGGTTGAACAACTTCTCAAATTAAGAACAATTTTGCACATGGCCAAGATTTTAATGTCTATCTCACTCAGGAAAAGTTTGTACATAATAATGTTTCCCATAGGTTTAGACAGTTTAATTTTCCACAAGTATTTACCTGGGTTGTTTTGCTTTCTCCTCACATCCTATGAATTAGGTAGGTGGAATGTTAATGCTCTCTCAGAGCTGTGTGGCTTTGCACACTAAACTAAAAGATATGTGTTCAATTAGTAGTAAGTTAACTTTTTGAGTCACCCTGTTTCTTCTTCTGAAAAGTGGGAACAATCATACTACACATGATTCTTGTGTGGATTTGAGATGATCCACTGAGTCTGACATTTCTAATATGTTTTTATAGTGACCCCCTCAACGGTGGGGCCTGGTTGTGTTTGTGCTAGAGTCTTGCCCTAGGCAATGTTTGGTTTCTTGGCAAATGGTCTGGACTGTGGGATTGAGGTAATACAAAAATCCCCCAACAATATTTGCTCTTAGGATTAGAGTCTGCAGCAACCAATTTAACTGCATTTTCTTTCATGAATACAAACATAGCTGAGAGAGCTAACTTTCAATCACTAAATTTCCTACAAATTTTGTCCAGAAAACTCAAAAAAATTGTTCATTCTTCCTCCTGTTTTTCTAACATAAGTGGATAGACCGTTTCAGATGGTACCTGATAGGATAAATTTAAATGTGTGTTGTACCCTCTGCACTTCAGCAGGCATCATCTGAATTGTTCTCCAGGTTAGATTCTGACTGTACAGACTCATCTTCCTCCTTTTCCATTGATCAGAATCCAGAAACCTGAATTTTTTTTTTGCCAATTGGGTGTGCTTCCAGGGCCTCAGATGGACACTTTAACATAGCTCCTCTGGGTCCAACCTGCAGCCCAGGCTAACTCAGCTAACTCAGAAGAGATGGATTCTTTTGCAGTGTTCATTAGGAAAACATCTCTGAACAGAATAATTCGTTATCGTGCGTGACTATTTCTTCCCCGGGGAGTTTATCAGATAGTCTAAATGGAGAAGAAATTTGAGGAAAATTCTGAAATAATATGCAAAGCAGATGAATTTACATTGTGAGATGTCAAAGTACAAGAAGGTCTTGAATTCACCAGAGACAAGAACTCAGGTTCTAGGAAGCACAGGGGCTGGTGAGTAGAGAAAGCTAGTGTTTAAGGGAGGGTGGAACAGCACCACCATGCTGATATCCATCAGTATGATATCCTCAGGCCACTGGCCATTGAGCCTTTTCTTGACATACTTCCTGTCCGGCAGGAAGCTGGAGTCCTTTCCACTCACCTCACTCCATGTGCTGACTCTGCTCTTGTCTAGATCCCTGACAATACTAACTTTGGACTCTTGGCATAAACAGATGTAGGCTCACTCTGTGTAGACCAATATTTTGTTCTCCTGGGCTTTCTACTTCCCTTGGTCCCAAGACATTTATTTTATTGTTGTTGATATGACAAAACTGGGAAGGAGAAAAATTTATTGTTTCACCTTGGCCTTTCCACTTTTCTCTGTGCTCTTTTTTGTCTCTGCCTTGGGTATCCTATCACATTGAAGCAGGTACCACCAGGGCCCGCACTCTGTTATGAGATAGAGAATAACAATTCATTTACAACTCCAAACATTAGATAAATATGTTCAAATGTTTTACTGCACTATGTTTTGACATTTTTTTTTTATTCACCAAATATTTATTAAACTCTTAATCTCTGCCAGGAACTGTGGTAGGTATATTGGGGATACATCAGTGAAAAAATACGAATAAACATCCTTGTCCCCATGGCTGCTCCTCTATTCTAAAGCAGCTACCTGACATTTATGTAACACTTCCTATGTACCAGGCACTTTTCTCAGTCTTCCACACATGGGTTCGTCCAGTGCTACATGTGAATAGTATACGCCTCAATCCACAAACGAGGAGGTAAGGAAAGTAAGTTGCCCATCATCTCACTGCTGATAAATGGGCCCAACTTACATAAAGGGCAGTAAGTATGCATGGTGTTTCCACATTTCTGATCTGTTGTGATGATTAGTCTCCAAGGACTTCTCCAGCAACCAGTAGACCTCTTCAGAGCATTTGGAAACTGTCCTGTCTTCTTGCTTTTCCCTGAATGTAAAGCATATTTTAAGAGACGTGAAGTGTTAGCCCTCAGATAAAATCCTAAAAGCATTAAATGAAAGAGAAGTAAATAGTCAAAGGTATATGCTGTATTTTCAGATGGATTAGGTCACAGAATGCCTAACACTTTGCTGGTTTGTTTTTTCATATAATTGTTTGAGATTTTTAAAAATTGAGAAATCAATTTATGGTCATGCATAGTTTAAAGATTCCTTGGTAATCTGTCAAACTGCAGACAATGTTGATTAAGAAGCCAGAGCTCTACCATGTTATGAGTTATTCTCTGAGAAATAACCAGCTAGACTGCTACCAATATTGTGTGAACAGCACGGCTCTGGAGAAGCTACTCTGACAAAACCAAATACGCTAAAGTATCCTCTAGGACCAGAGTTTAGTACTAAATTTCTAATTTTTGTAGTTTTTATTACTTGACTTTATTAAAAATCCAAGCATGTATTTATTAGGAACAGTCAGGACTGTTTTCAACTAAACTTTTAATAGTTAATTGGCAGTATAATTTATTTTTTAAAATGTGGTTAGATACAATCAAAACATTTTTTTTTTAAAAAAGGGCACAAAAATTTAGAAGAAAGGTAATCCTACTCACTTCCCAAACTTGTCTCCCTGACAAAACCTTGTTTGCTCTCCTCATTGGAATATAAGGTCCACTAGGAGTGAGCTTTGTTTTTCTCATTGCTGAATCTTTACTGCTTAAGGAGTTTGGACACAGAAGTGCTCAATCTACATTCATTGAGTAAATGACTGAGTAAACGGCAGATTAAGAGAAGTAATATACAATTGCAGATTTCAGGCACATTGACATGATTCTGAACACTTGGCCAAGATTCCTTTTTTTGATCAAGACAGTTACAACTGTGGGTTTTAATTTTATTATCTTTTATAATTATAATTCAAAACACAGGATTTTAAACTCAGTAACAGTAGGAATATTGTTTATTTTCTTTTTTCTTGAACCAGTACTGAATGAGTACTAAATGGATTGGCAGGCAAAAGAGAGAAAGGGTGGGGTGGGGGCGGGGAAGAACGGCAGTGAATTAGGTGAAAAGTAGGAATTACTGCATTATTGTTGTAAGAATCAGGCCAGTTCCATCACTTAGAGAATAGAAAGAAAAGAATAGAGAAATATAGGAAGAAAAGCACATTCTTTTAAACCTAAGTGTTAACCCCTTTGGGTCCACTTCTGAACTGTAGGCTCGTAATAAGTGTTTATTGACTACTTCATTGAATTCTACTCTTGTCCTATAAATCAACAATTTAACTCATATAATGTCTTAAAAATAAAGTCCCCATGCTGTGCTGTAGGTCACTAAAAGTTAGTCCTCCTACATAACGAAAACATTATACCTTTTGATCAACATCTCCTCTTCCTCCACTCTTCCCCTATCTCAGCAGCTCATAGTAACCACTATTCCATTCTCTACTTCTATGAACTTGGTTTTCTTAGAGTCTACATATGAGATCATGCAGTATTTGTTTTTCTGCATCTGACTTATTTTGCTTAGCAAAATGTCTTCCAGGTTTGTTTATGTTTTTCAAATGACAGAATTCCCATCTGTTTAAAGACTGAATGGTATTCCATGATACGTATATACTACATTTTCTTTATCCATTGATGAACGTTTAGGTCGCTTTCATATCTTGGCTATGGTGATCACAGTTGATAATAACATATTTCACATTTCAAAATTGCTGAAAGAATATACTTTAAATCTCACCACAAACAAAAATATGTGAAATGATGTTGATATCATTGCACAATGTATACATATTGTAAAACATCACTTTTCACCCAATAAATATATATAGTTATTATTTGTCAATTAAAAACAAAAGACAAAATAAATTAAAAATAAGCATTTTATTTTCTCTGCCTACGCCATCAAGAGGCACTTCTATTAGCTTTTAAGGTTTGGTATGCAAATTATTATCTCCAAAATTCTTTCACCATTTTTGTTTTGTTTTGTTCAAGTACCCCTTCAACTTGTACTCCCTCAATGCCTCATTTATTCTGTACTTTATTCAGTCATTTACCAATGCAGTAATGGTTTGTTGGGTGTCTGTCATATGCCAGACGCTGTGCTAAACACTTATGATTAGGATATAAATGCCCTCAGGACAAAACATACAAGAACATAGAAAAGTTTGACAGGAATGGTGTTGCTAAGAAACTGTGGAGTGCATTGCATGAGCTTTGAGGGTCATAGAAACCAGAGTTTAAATACTTTTCCAATAATTTTTTATCTGGGTAACCTTGAGCTTGGGGATACATTTTTGTTTTGTTTTTAGTGAGAACATGTTGAAGCATTTGTCACAATGCTTGTCTATACTTAGGAAGTACCCCACGAATGACAGTGATCATGATCATTGTAATGATTTTCCAATAGAACTGTGCCTGGGTCCAAGGGAAGCTCAGGTAACACAGGCCTAGTTTTGGCTTGGAGAAGCTTCACTAAGATGGAATTTAAACTGCATTCTTAAAGGGTGTGTCCTTGATCACTTAAAGGGAGAAAATGTTTATGCCAAGGCCTTAGAAGTCTGAGAGGGCTTGAGTAAGGCCAGGATAAAGATGCTTAATGGGAAGGGGAAGAGAATGAAGCTGGAGATATGAAAGTGTGTAAGGGGCCCATCACGCCCAAGATACACGTGACCCCTGAAAGATGGTGGAGTGACACTGAAAGATTTTGAAGCAAGTTAACATGATTATTGTTTAATTCAAGATTAAACATCCTCTTTGTAGTGTGGAAGGTTGGTTAGAACAATGTTAGGAAGGAGAAACAGTTAAATTGTAATTTTCTTGAAAAGCTTTTAATTGTGTCATATCAGAATAATATTTTGTGTCTACACATCCCCCAAACATGCTTGTGTATGCATTATGAACATATAATAGTATAATTACATTCTATGTATATCATAAAACACACACAAAGAGAAATTTTAAAAGCATGCCATAAAGTTGGAAATCATGCAAAATTTTTCTGCTTTGCTATTTTCTGCTATAATTAAGTGGAAAATTAATACAAATTGGGAAAATATAGATGTTCGCTCTTATTTCAAAATCTCTGTAATTTTGAAACTTTCTGAAACATTGTCAGGTATAATTACCTTTTGTTATGTATACTTAGCTCATCTGACAAAGAATGTGTTCTAGAAATGGGATGATTTGTTTTCATTTCTTCATGTTTTCTTGTGCTCGTTGCTTTAGAATTATCCTTAGTCTATGTTGTTTGTTTTGTTCTTGTTTTTTGTAAGAAATTATCTAAAGCCTAGAGCTGATCATATCTCAGTGAGATAGTATGATGGGGAAACCCACTTTCTAAGGTGTGTGATGCTTGGGATATATTGAAGATAAATGAGAAAGGGATACATTAACTCCTCCACATTGGGGAACTCTCATTATTTCTGAAGATTCCTTTGACAATCTGACATGGTATTTGAACATCTGATGTGCAGACTAAGGGCACAATCAGATAAATTTGCATATTACCTATGTCTCATCTTTTTTCTAACTTTAAGTTCAAAATATCTATAAATAGAGCAATCTAGTATTTTCTCCCCACACCTCAAGGATTCATAATAAGAATTACTGAAGTTCATATTGCTTGCTTTTGGGCTCAGTACCAGAAGCAAGTTGTGAAAGGCAAGATATGAAAAAAAAATACACACACACACAAAACACACACATATGTGGGAGAATGACGTAGATATCATGCTAAGAGTAATTAACTGTTTTCTTTTTAAAATTTCTACTACTGCAACTTCTCTTTTGGTCTACAATCTGCATCTGAACTATAGCAGATATGTTTGCAATTTCAGGTTATTTTAATTTTCTTGTTTGCATTTAATTATACTTCCAAAATATTATACTGATGCATGCATTGTGAGATATAAACAATAAAGAGCTAATACATGATCTATCAAATGTTAAAATAAAGTTTTCAGTACTTTTTAAAATAAAAAATATAAAGAGGCTAATTAAACATTATATATTTTTTTAAAAATATTTTTTTAGTTGTAGATGGACACAATACCTTTATTTTATTTGTTTATTTTTATGTGGTGCTGAGGATGGAACCCAGTGCCCCATACGTGTGAAGCAAGGGCTCTGCTGCTGAGCCACAATCCCAGCCGTAAACATAATATTTTAAAAGTATTTTTTTGTCTCTTTTAAAATAGCATTACATATTGAAAATACTTGGCAATTTGTACAGGAGAACATGATAGAATCGAAATCTGGTCTGAAATTTTAAAAATATAAGAAGCTCTTGATAATTTGTATTTTTCATATATGTACATATTACATTTACTACATTATACATTATTCATATATACTCATCATTTATATTAGTGTTGTGTTTATAGATCATACACTTTAAAATTTTATTTTTCTTTATCCTGCCATTTTTAAAAAATCTTCTCTTCAGTTATAAACATTTTAGCCAGAACACACATAGAAGAAATAAGAAGTCATAGCTCAGCAGTGTAATTGACCTTACTGAGCAGCTATGATAGCAGTAGTGGAAATTAATGTGTATGTCTGACTTTTAACTTACCAAATGTTTTCACATGTATATTTTCATTTAATTTTTTCCAATTTCTGAGAAATTAATACTATTATGAATACTATACACCCATCATAAAGATTAAGAAAATGAAGGCCCATCAAAGTGAAGTGACTTCCTCAAATGCTTTGTGTCCATAAGTGTAAGAGCTGGAACTTGGAATCTTGTGACTGCTTTTTCCAAACAGCATTCTCTGTTCTCTTTGTGTATCACATTATGTTATAGGCTTTCCCCATAATTAGCAGGGAATTTGGGGGGAAAGGAAGTTACGCCTTTCAAAGCTCTATAAAATGTTTAAATATGAGCCATATCAAACTACAAAAAAAAACTATTGAAAATAGTGTGATAGGCAACTATTAACTAATCAAACATCAGTTTAAACAGTCATTAATGTTTTTAAAATTCGTTCGTGTCTCTAAATGCATAAATTGACACTGTGTAATATTTAAATCTAAGGCTCTGGGTCTCATTCCTTCCCCTGCCTGCCTTCTCATCCCAGATTTCCCTAAAGTTACAACATATTATTTCCACGCATTTTTACACCTTAATCATTGCCCTTTTGCAATAAATACTATTATTGGGGCATTTAAATAATTGTGTGTCATGACGTCATCTATTTTAATTGGTGATTTGCTTTTTTTGATTCAATATCATGATAGTGAAGGTTTAATTGCTTCCTCTGCAGTCCTGTTTAGAATTCCATTGCATGGATAAGCTGCACTGAGTTTGCCTAATTGAGGGCAATGTGGGGCTTATTTTTCCCTGTTACAAGTATGGCTACAGGGAGTGTCCTTTATATGTGTACTTTCGCATACAATTGAGCGACTTTTAATGTAAATATCTAGAAAGAGTAACTCCTGTGACTTAAAGTATGCACATCATCAGAACCATAATGGAATTCCAAATTTCTCACCACAGTGTTGGTGCAAATTTATACTCTCATCAGAATTCCATATTTCAAAGTATTTATTTTTGTGATATAATAACTTACCTTGTTTTTTTCTTAGTGATGGGGATTGAATCCAGGGCCTAAAATCCACACATTTTCTTCAACCTAATGGATATGGAGAGTTGTTTGATTATTTAATTTTTATTTCTTGACCGGAGTAGTTGAGAATTTTAAAATACTTTATTGATAAATTATTCTTATTTCTGTTTTTTTTCCTTATAATTTTATCCACTTTTTCTATTGGTTTAAATGTCTTTTTAAGAGTTAATTTTTAAGCCAATTTTAAAAAAATGGTTCATAGAAGTATTCATGTATTCTGGAGTCTACTTTTAATAGATACATGGGTTATAAGTATTTTCTCTTTAGAAACTAGTATTTTTACTTCAATTATTCTGCTTTATAAATTATTCTAATTTGAAAGTAATATTTATCATAACTTCCCCTCTACGAACCTTGGGTTTTTTTTATACTTTGTTTTGAAAAACTACTCCTGTTTTCCAAAATTCTTTCACAGAAATCTTTAAATCCCATTGATACTGAAAGCTGAGTCTTGTCCCCAGTACTGATTCAGTAACAAGGAGAAAGTTGTGAGAAAAAGGAAAAAAAATAGTTTTATTGCTTTGTTGGCAAAGGAGAAAGGCAACAGACTCACTTCATAGGCTGCCATTCTAATTGTTAGGGGACAGAGATGGCTTTATAAGAGAGGACACAAGACCTGCTTTCCAGGAATATTGTCAGTAGATCAAATTAACATATAACTTGTATCTGAAAGATCTTGTATCTCCAGATCAGGTCTCAAGTTAGGGCAGATAACTTGGCTTAGGACAGAAAGAATGTTAATCTTATTTCCCTCACAGATGGGGAGAGGAAGAAGGAAAGAAGGAGGGGGGGGGATGTCAGTTTTAAAATAAGCTGCTAATGATCCAGCATTCTAACATGAAGCAGACCCCCCCATTACATCACTTTCTTATTTAAAATAACCCCCCCCTCTCTCTTTCTCTCTCTCTCTCTCTCTCTCTCTCTCTCTCTCTCTCTCTCTCTTTTTCTTGGTTGGAGGGTGGGTATCAGGAATTGAACCCAGGGACACATTACCTCTAAGCCACATGACCATCCCATTTTTAATATTTTATTTAGAGACAGTCTCACTGAGTTGCTTAGGGTTGGCTTTGAACCTGTGATCCTCCTGCCTCAGCCTCCTGACTGCTAAGATTACAGGAGAGTGTCACCATGCCTGACAACTTTTATTTTCTTCATGATTATGCTAACTTACCACCAAGCATTTAGCTAGCCATAACAGCACAAGCCTGTAATCCCAGTGACTAGAGAGGTTGAGGCAAGGGGGTCACAAGTTCAAGGCCAGTCTTAGCAATTTAGCCAGGCCCTAAGCAATTTAGTCAGATCCTGTCTCAAAATAAAAAGAGCTGAGGATGTGTATCAGAGTTCAGGCACCCCTGGGATCAATCCCCAGAACAAGCAAACAAACAACCCCTCCACCCCCCCCCACCCAACCCCACCCCCCCATCCCCGCCAAGGATTTAAAAACTTTAAAACAAATGCCTGGAGAGAAGTGAAGCTGAAGAGGCCACACATTATCTGTTCCAACCACATGACATTCTGGAGTAGGCAAAATGATGGGGACAATAAAAGAACATCAGTGGTAGCCAGGGAGCTGGAGGGGAAGAAGGAATAAATAGGCAGAACACTGGATGGTGGATTTTAAGGCAGTGAAGTTACTCTGTATAATAGTGCAATAGTAGATGCATGTAGTTACACACTTGTCAAATACATACATAGAAAATGTATAATATAAACAATGTGTAAAAGAATGTGTAAATTATAGCCTTTAGTGAATAGTAATGTACAAACCCTGGCTCACCAATGGTGACAATCAGCATATATGGGAACTCTTTCTACTTTTATTTTCTATAAACCTAAAGTTACTCTGAAAGATACAGTCTGTCAACTCTGAAAAATACATTGTCTAGCAAATAATCCTCCTTTTCATATATGAAAGTGATTGAAATCCTTACGAAAATATTAGAGGAATTTTTTATAATTCATAAATAAATGATCTAGTAACTAGGGTGCCCAGGCCAGGATTGGTTTATGCCTCTTATCCTGTAGTAATTAATAACACCCTCTATGGCTCTCATAAAGTGTCCCATTTAGGCAATAAATTATATGATTCTTCTTCTGGTAACCCTACAGGCTTGAGTTTCAAATATGAGTTATGTACGTTTCTTTTTCAGGAAGCAGGTTGGAGGATGGTTATAGATGTTTTACCAAGATTCTGCATTTTTTTGGTTTAAGAGGAGGCTTGTTTTTCAGCATGATGATTATTCACTGGTCCTGGGCCCATAAATGACAGTTATAATTAATAACTTGGGAGAAACCATAGTTAATGCTAGAAGACAAGTGTGGTATCATTAGAGGCATGTGCTAGAAAGCAATAGGTCTTATTCACTAGGAGAAGGAACTGAAATATTTCTTCTTGATATAAAACATGAATATACATTGTCCATTCTTTGTTCTGTTCTCCTCTTTGCCTTGCCCCAGCTCTTATACAGGAGTATACACCCTGGGCTCCAGAACCAAACCTGCTATGTGGTCTGAGATGAATCATTTATTTCTTGAGCCTCAATTTCCTCACTTGTGGAATGAGGCATTTGAGTCAGATAATCTTCTTTTAGTTATAAAATTGCATGTTTATATGTGCTATGTTTTTTTTTTTAGATATGCCAGGAGAAGATAAGGGTAGTGAGAGATAAGGCTGGAAAAATAAATGATGCAAGAAGGTGGAGGGTTCTGAGACCTTCGGACTTGGAACATATACTTCTAACTGTGAAAATCTGACTGGCATCGAGCAAATCTTCCCACTTACACCAGCTAGAAGTCAGATAAAATTCAATAAAGAACTGTTTAAAGGAATTAGAGAGAGTCAATCAGTACTTGAGAAGCCATGATTGCACAGAAAAAGGAACCAACAGCCTATGCTTTTCTTATCTTTTTTGGAAGTTAGCTGATTTCTCGTGCCAAGTGTGAGGCAGAGAATGTGGGGAGAGCTCTCACCAGGAGCCAGAGGAGCCAGCAGAGCTTTGGCAATCATCTGGATGTAGAGCAACATACTAAAAACTAAATTATCAAGCAACCAGGGCTTGAGAGTCCAGAACCTGGAGTGAAGACAAACACAGGGAGTAAGCCTAACTCTCAATGTTGCTCGGTGACAGGCTCATGCTGAATTCTTTTGCTGCTCAAGATTCGAGTTTAAGAAGCTAAGCAAGACTATGCTGAAAAAAGTGAGATGGGACTATTGGCAGCCTCATAGTTCCAAAGGGAATGTGTGTGTGTGTGTGTGTGTGTGTGTGTGTGTGTGTGTGTGTGTGTGTTGGCGAGAGGGGGATCAGATTCAAGATTTGCCAAAGAGGAGGGGCCCAGTAAATAGCTCAGATTTTCATCCAGGATCCCCTAGAGGGCTAACCTGTAGGACTGTGGGGACAGATTCAACAGGGCTAGATTGTTTCACCAAGACTGAAATTCTCAAGTTAGGTCAGGATATAGTTTTTTTTTTTTTTTCAGATGTGGGGTATGGGGTACCAGGAATTGAACTCAGGGAACCTTGACCACTGAGCCACATCCTCAGCCCTATTTTGTATTTTATTTAGAGACAGTGTCTCATTGAATTGCTTAGCATCTCACTTTTGCTGAGGTTGGCTCTGAATTTGCTATCCTCCTGAGCCGCTGGTGTTACAGGTGTGCACCACCGAATTCCGCAAGGCCTATTTTTATCTAGCTGAGTGGGGAAGATGGGAAACAATATTATCTGGAGACTCTAAATTTTCATACACAATATATTGTTTAATAAAAAAGAATTACACACACACACACACACACACACACACACACACCAAAAGACGCAGAATTTGAATAAGAAGCAATAGAAAGTAACATTTGGACATGAATCATTATCACCCAGAACCTCTGAATTTAAGCAACAATAGAAGGATGTATACAGGACAGGAAAGGTAGGAATAGCTGGAGGGATAATTTATCTTTCCAAATGATAGTTATGTCTACTTGAGCACTATATGTTGAAAATATCAGAATCCCTGCTTCTAAATGATTAAAAGAATTAAGAGAATTTATTGACTGGTTAACTAAAAAGTCCAGAGATAAGTTGTGTCAGTCAGCTTTCTGTTGCTGTGACAAAAATGCCTTAAAGGAGGAAAGGTTTATTTTGGCTCATAGTTTCAAAGGCCTCAGTGTAAATTCAGTTAGCTCTGTTGCTTTGGGCCCTGTTTTGAGACATCATGGCAGAGAGCACATAGAACAAAGCTGTTCAACTTGTGATGGCCAAGAAGCAAAGAGAGGAAGAGGCATGGTTCCAATATCCTCTTTAAGGGTATACCCCAATGACCAACCATCAATCTACTATACCTTCAGGGACCAAACTTTCAACAAATGAACTTTGGAAAGCATTTAAAATCCCAACTGTAACTTTTGTTAAGCTTCTGAATGGATTTGTTTCTGGGGTTTACCTGTCACCAAAGACTCAGTTCTGCTTGTACAGTATCATCTGTAACCTTCCCAGTAGTAGCAAATGGCTACAGTAACTACAGACTTCAAGTGTGCACAATTCTTCAGAAGAAGGAGAGAGCTTCTGCCCAGCGGTTTTCTCAGAAGTAGGAGAAACATTCTAGATATGCTGACTCCAGGAAATTTTTTTTTTCAAAAATAATAGGTACAAACACAGTTAAATGCCTATTACCAAACCAATACCTTTGACCAATAATTCTGACAAATAAAACTAGATTGTTTCATTTGTCAGAATTATTGTTTAGTCTGGTTAAAAACAATCACAGCCCATTCTTGGAGAAGAGCACTACGTATTTGGACAGCAGAGGAGTTGGAGGAATACAATCAATAGCTATTACCAGAAGTTTTGAATAAATTATGTAAAATATGATAAAAGCAATATAAAGTATGCATAAAAATATGTCTATGATTACAGATAGAGTGACCATCCTAGAAGAAAATGTGCTACGGGAAACAGAAAAAGATACAAACCACCCACAGAAAATGCTGGGATCTCTCAAAATTGAAATTGAATACCAAATATATAGAGGAAAAGAATTTTTAAAACCCAGCAATTTGGAAGATGGTATAAATAAAATATGAATAAATATAAGTCAATTTAAAAAACATTTCATAAAAGTACCACAAATACTGGATTAAATAACATATTATATAAGATAATATGATTACTATCTTAGATAAAGAAGAAATTCCTTTGTATAAAAAAAAAGGGCAGGGGCTGAGGTTGTGGCTCAGTGGTATAATGCTTGCCTAGCACATGGGAGACCCTGATTTTGATCCTCAGCACCACATAAAAATAAATAAAATAAAGATATTGTGTTTAGTTACAACTAAAAACCAAACAAACAAACAAACAAAAAGGGCATAACCTAAAGGGGGGAAATGGATATATTTGTCTTGTATAAAATCAGGGTATTGTGTTTATCCAAAGATACCTTAGAGTGTTGGTAAATGTTTAAAGCAATCAGAACTCTAAGGCATTGTTGATGGGACTATGGATCAGTACAATCAATCATGCTGGAAAATAGTTTGTGTGACTTCATAAAGAATACCAGATACCCCACATTTTATGCTCCAGAGAAAATGATGCAGATGAGCACTGGTTCAGAATTGTTACATATTTGTAACAATACGTTTTGCAAAAGAAAAATGACAAACAGAAGCTGGAAATAACCCAACTATTATATAAGAATGGAATGTATGGATTCCTTGTGGTGTAGACATTCCAGTGAATCCTTGAATCATGCTTCAAAAATTAGGTGAATCTCAAAATCACGATGTTGAGGGGAGGGTGGAAATCACGTCAAAGAAGGATACATAGAATATGATTCTGTTTTTATAAAATGCAAAGTTTGCGAGATGATTTCTCAGAAAACCACAGTGGCAGAATCAATGAATAAATATGAAACTTGGCTCTTTGAAAAAAAAAATCAAAATATAACCATAAATTTGATTAAGTCATTTAAGGAAACAAGAAACAAAGTAAAAGAAACACAACTACATATAAAATTAAAAACATGTTGGTTTTCATTGTTGCTATAATAAATTAACCACAAAATGGTTTAAATTAACACAGATTTATTATCTCACAATTCTGTAGGTCAGAAGTACAGGTGGACTCAGCTGGCCGGCTGGTTCATCTGCTCCAAGTCTCACAAGTGTCAGCCAACCTGCTCTCTTCTGGAAGCCCTGGGGAAGAATCAGCTTCCAAGCTAATTTAAGTGTTGGCAGAACTCAGTCCTTGTGGTTGTTGGGCTGAGGTCACTGTTTTCTTGTTGGCAGGAAGTCAGGAACTTCTTTCATATCTTATAGCTTCTTGCATTCCTAGCCAACCTTCTCTCTCCATCTTCAAACCAGCAACAATGTGCCAGATCATTCTCAAGGTCCCAAACTCTCATTTTCACTTCTGCTACCTTCCTTCTATCACATCTGTATGACTCCAGCTGGGTAAAATTCTTTGCTTTTATGGGCTCATATGCCATGTGACCAGACCTATCAGGAGGATCTAGGAAAATCTCTTCCTCTCAAGGTCTATAATCTTAATCACATTTACACAATCCCTTCGCAATGTAACATGTTCTCATGAATTCTGAATCTTGGGGGATGGGTTTTTCTTGTGTGTCTGTGGGAGTAGAACATTATTTTGCCTACCACAACTAAAGTTAGAAAAGATACCCATCAATATAAAGAAATAGGAAATAAATATATAAAGTACAACTCCATGCTAATCAGTGAAAGACTGCTGAAATGGATGATTTCCTAAGAATACATAATGTAAGTCTTAGATGAAAAGAGGCAAGTAAAAAAAAATCAATCTATGGGAAGAAATTAAGAGCATCAAATTTTCTACAAAAGCACCAATTCAAATCGTTTCAGTTTATTTTTTTTTCAAACTTTTCAGAAGTTATAATTTCAGTGTTATCTACATTGATCCCAGAAAACTAAGGGCATATCTATGTTGTTTATAGGTATCCAGCTCCTTTTCTGACCAGTATGTTATCCTCTGTATTTTATTTTATTTCTTTTTTTTCACCTAAAAAGTTATTTTGTGTGTGTGTAAAAAAAACATTTGCAATGCACATACTTGTTTTTTGAAAGGGTCTAGAAGCAGCACTTTTGTTAGCAGAGTTCTGGTAAGCTCTGTTGGTTAGAGGCACTAATGCAAGATTAGGTAGGAAAGGGTATATTGAAACCACCCTCTTTTTTTGGTGATGACGACAGGCCCCATGCTGACGTGAGATGGCTCATGATAGCATTGATGTGGGGTGCAGAGATGGTGAGGACCACAACACCCCCACACAAGGTCTTCCTTGAGGGGTACCCATGCTTGTTGCCTGTCCTGATCTTAGGCAGTGACTAACTTCTCTCTCCTGCTCTTCCAGCCCTTCCAAATATTTTGAAACCCAACTTTCTGTTTCAAATCCCTCTCTGCTTGATAAACTCAGAGTGATTTTTGTTCTTCTTATGAAGCCCCAAGGAGACAGAAGGTAAGCTTTCAAGTTATTTTTATAAAGCTCACTAAAATTGATCACCTAATCTGTAAAAGAAAGCATAAAGAGAAAACTACAAACCAGTCTTATTAATGAATGTCAACGCAAAACTTCTAAGTAAAATGTAATATAAAATATTAAAATAAAAACAGAATTTAATGAATAATTTTAAGAGTAATAAATCATGAGTAACTGGAGCTCATCCCAAAATCATTTATCATATTAATATATCAAAGGAAGACAGGGAATGAAATAACAGGTGTAAATTTTCCAAAGGAGAGATAAATTTATTTTTTATGGTAATGTACTTTACATAGCACCAAAGAACTAGCTGAAAAAGCTATTAGAAACAATATGAATATTTAATAAAGTGACTGGCTGCAAAATTAATTTATAAAATAATTAGCTTTTATTTTAAAAGCAATAACTGGTATGAAAGAAAATATCTCAGTCAAAAGCAAGGAGAAAAATAAAACTGAAAATAAACTTTCAAAAATGTGTGTGACCTACATGAAGCCAACTTTAGAACAGCGGTGAGGGATACAAAAATAGCTAAAGACATGAAAATACATATCTTACTTTTTCATTAGATGCCCCAACATTTCGAAGGCATTAATTGTTTGTAAATGAATCTGCAAAGACCATACTTTCCCACGAAACTGCCAGTGTGCTTCATTGTATTTTTCATGTTTAGAATTTAAAATATAAACTTGAGAAGACGCTAAAAGAAAACGAGAAGCAATGCAGTGGACTAGCTGCATCCAAATATAAAATGTACCGTGCATGTTAGAGTAAATAAAACGGTATGGCAAAGAGGCAGGAATTGATCTGCTGACGATGAATAGAGCAGGAATTCCAAAACAGACTCAAGCACCTGTGAGATTTCAAATCTTTGAAAATATTCACTTCTTTATAAATAGTAATAGGATAATTAAACTGTTTACATGAAATTAATAAAGCCAGATCTCCCCCTCTCTCATAATTACAAATTGTTAAAAAGTATAATGTCAAAATGAAAATTATAGATATTAGAAGTGTATATGCATGAACTAATTTTTATTCTTTGAATGGAAAAGAGTTTTTCAAAGAATAAACATAAGTCTCAGAAACCATAAAGAAAAGTAAATAATAAAATCATATATGTTAAATTTTCTGTTAGGCAAGATAGATAGATGGCTGGATGGTTAGATAGATAAAGTCAAAATGCAAATATTACACCAAGCAAAAAATATTTGTAAAACATATGTTAAGCAAAAAACTGAATCCTTAAATATAATAAAGAAAAGCACATTGAGAAGCTGGGGTTGTGGCTCAGTGGTAATGCGCTTGCCTAGCATGTGTGAGGCACTGGGTTCTATCCTCAGCACCACACAAAAAATAAACAAATAAAATAAAGGTATTGTGTCCATTTATAACTAAAAATATTTTTTAAAATAAATCAATGCAATAAAAATTAACAAACAATCCAGTGAGAAAATGGGCAAAAGACAGACAAGTAGTCAAAAAAAAGAAATACAAATGGCTAATAACCTTAGAATATTTCTAACCTTCTTTAAAATTAACAAAATGAAATTTAAAATAATGAAATGCTCACCAATCACATTGAGAAAAATTAAACCAGTCTAAAGTCTTGTTGGCAAAGTAGAATACAGAAGGTGTTGTACTTTGTGTGGTTACAAAACAGTATAACCTTTTTGGAGGTAAATAGGCAATTTCTACACAAATTTAAATTCACATATCCCACAAAGAATTCTGTAGCTGGTATTTTCCCTGAAGGCTTTATGCATTTAACAAATATTTATAGAAGACTTAGTATGACACTCACTGTGTTAAACACTATGGGTACAGCAGTGGGTGACTAAGACCAAGCCTCTGTGCCCTCAAGGTACCAATAATCTAAAATGTACTGTTGCTCATGATTATCAAAAAAAAAAAAAAAAAAAAAAAAAAAAAAAAAAAAAAAAAAACAAGCAACAGAAAATGTGAGTAGAGGATGAATATTTGCATGTTTCTAATTCATATGACATCGTATTATGAAATTATTGAAGAGAATAAGATAAATATAAATATGCTATTGTGGGAAACAAACTATGTGGAAACAGAAAAGTAAGTCACAGAAACTATGCATATGGTTTTTAGACTTTTCAAGGTATACACAAACACACACTCGTGGGCTTCTGATACAATAAAATATCTGGAAGAATGAACACTTCATTTGAGAGGTCACCTTTGGAATGTGGCATTGGAAAGGGAAGGATGAAAGATGGGTCCTCCTTCATCCAGAATTATGGACTTTCAGATGGTTTAATTATTTTCCTATAGTCAGGTTATTAATTTTTAATAATTAAAAAAATTATCTCAGATTCTTGAGGCAAAAGATCTCTCTAAAGGTTTTGTGGGTTAATGTCCATGGTAAGATCTGCTGGTGAACTCCAAGTTCCTGTCTCCCAGTGTGGGGAATGGATTCCTGCCTAATTAAGCAGCCCAGCCAGCAGGGAAGGTACAAGCAACACTATCTGGAACACCTGGATTCACATGGAGAGTTGTACTCCTTAATTGTGTGGCAGCCCATCTCAGCTAGAGTTGATTTTTTTTCTTGATGTTCAACACTTTTTAGCATTTTCTTGCTCAGTCTTCCCTCCCATTTATGGAGTCCTTATTCTAGAAGTCATTGCTGCTGCTGTTTGGTGTTTGAAGCTGTCAGTGGGGAGAGCTATTGTTTATTTTGCAATCCAGAAATAATCATAAGGTGGTTATTTTAATAATCTCCCCTTTTTTATTCAGTGCCTGGGCCAAATAGGAACAATCTGTGGCCTTGACTTTTCATTTTGTAAATAAACATTTTCTGGCATCTGCAATGGTCCCCAAGCAGCAGTGCTGTGAGCACTTAGAATAAAACTTCTTTTTTTACCCAGAAGACGTTTGTGATTCTGTAAAGATTTTGTCATGGCATTTATGTAGTCTGATATTCTACAATGCAGTCATACCTACAAATATGATGGATTATGTTTTAGGCACAATGATTGTTTTCAGTGGGGGAAAAGCCTCCCCAGATGAGTTGATACTGGGCTCCATGCTGGGTCTTATGCATTAATCATGAAGTATCATGCTTATGCAAATGTGCAGAAGCCCAATTAGGCAGAGAGCACAGAGCCCTGGGAATAATGTTATGGGCTATTGGGCCTTTGAAATACACTCCTTGGCCAAATTTTCAAAAGCAAAGCAGATTTGAGATGCCTTTTTACTCTTGAAAACAGGTGTACAATTGTCTTCTTAGTGCTTATTTCATGCCTCCAACCTTAAAATAAAGCTTTCTCCCAGTTGGCATGATTTTCCCTCGTTGCTCAACAGGAGCAGTGGAAATTCTGAATCACTGACAAGAAAATAAAATGTTCATTCAAAATCTAGACGTGCTGAGAATATTGAGGATACATCAATATTTGGGTTTTTTTGCCACACGTTTTGAATGTTTCATATATTCAGTTTTCCTCTGGCAGACTCTGCCATCTCTTATATTTTGTGTGATTAATCAAAATATTCTGGTTTCTATTTTGAAAATCCTCTGAACACAATGCAAATATTGTGAAGAGAAAACACAAAATTCTGGAAGACAAGCTCTCCCTTTCTATATTACTTCCCCTTTTCAAACTTTATTTTGATAAGTTGAAACTGCTGATGTCTTACCCACCCCCCAAGTCTTATTTTCATAAAACATTTGTTGAAACTGCTTGAATATTTGGAGAGGATGTCATGGTGGGTAGAATGAAGGAGGATAAAGTTTAAGTTACTATCACCATGTAAATGACTCTGTCCAAGAGAGGCATTTCAACATGATAATGTCTACACTGCAGTCACATTAAAAACGTTCATGGTAAAGGAAGAAAGACTTAAAGATTTTTTTGTTTATTTGCTGTTTGCATTCAGATACAATGTAATTCAGATCTTTGTCTAGTTAACACAAGCATCAAACACATATCTGGGTTTTTTTTTTTTTTTTTTTTTTTTTGTGTGTGTGTGTATGTGAGTTTTGCTGGGGATTGAATTCAGGGCTTTGTGCATACAAGGCAAGCACTCTACCAACTGAGCTATATCCCCAGCCCTGAATATTTTTTATTTGACTGAAAACCAGCTTAGGTTCTTAAACACTCTATGTCCACCTTCAAAAATTCTATGAAACAACTGATTGATGATAAGTTGTTTATGATATAACCCTTGCTTCTCTACAGCATTCACTGATGGCCAGTAGGAAGAGGAGAGAAGAATAGAAGGCAGAGGAAGAGAGAACGAGAGGTACATTTTTCCAGTGTGTGGCAATTGAGACTGAAGTCTAAAAACTCAGGAGGAAAGAATACTTCATGACTTTCAAAAATTGTGTTCATCCGCCGCCATTTTATGCTTTAGAATGCCCTGGCCATGCAAACACTTCCAATCAGATCTGGTTGAAAACTTGCCCCAAAACGCCAAGTCTCCAAATACACCTCTTCATATTAGGCTATTTAACAAGATTGGCTTCTCTCCTCCCAAACCATGGCATGCCCTCAGTAAGTTAGTACTGTGCATCTTTTTGACAATTTCTTAATCATGACAACAAAAAACATTGTTTCTTTCCCTTTTGTCTGTCTCTCTTATACATAGAAAATTATATATATATATATATATATATATATATATATATATATAGTTTAATTTAAAGTAGCTCTTACTCCTCACTTTATGGAAGATCATAGGGAGGAAAAAATTCTCTGTGTGATCATTTTGTCAGAGGAGAAAATCATTTCTAAATATTACCAAAAAAACTATAATTGGACCAGCAAATGGAGTTGATAAGGCATACGCTTTATTTCTTATAGCTTGTAAGTAGCTATGAAAAGAAATTCTACCCACTTAGTCAAAACAGGACTGATCACAGTATTGGGGTCCTCTCTAGCAGTATGGTTCTCTCTGCAACCAGAAGCCCACAAAGAAAGTGATCAAAGGAGAAGAAAAAGAAACATCTTCCAGGAAAACATCTGATTCCCATTGAAAGTTTATTTAGATGTTTTCTGTTTCCATAGCAAAAAATTGAAGCAACAACTAAAGAGGGAAAATTACCATATCAAGTTGAAATTTGTTGCAAGGAAATTTCGTAAAACTTGATACCCTTGAGTTTCCTTTTCCATAAGCAAAGTTATAAAAGGCCTTTGTGTCAATGTTTTGCTTGTTTGTTTGCTTGCTTCTGCTTCTCATTTCTGATTTTTGTGTTTACTATGCAAAACAAATATCTCCTCCTGACAGAATGGGGAACGAGGAGCAGAGTGATGATGGGAGCTGAGAGATGAGAAACCCATCCGTAAGAGGATGAATGATGGTGTGGTGAGATGGGCGCCTTCCAACAGGATAGCCGTTTCTGGGAAAGGTGCTGATTATTCCCCACAGAAATGCAGAGAATGAAGAAAGAGCAGACTTACAATTATTAGTGTCCTTGCTATGGAGTGCAGATGATGGGAGTGTGTCCCCCAGGGGTTCACGTGCTGCAATTTGATCTTCACTGTGAGGTATTAAGAGGGTGGACTCTTGATACGTTTATGGTGTTCAGAGGTGGGCCTTGGAGAGTTGATTAGGATTAGATCAACTCACCAGGGTGGAGCCCCCATGATCAAATACTAGTGGCTTTAGAAAAACAGGAAGGGAAAACAAGTAAGCTTTGTGTCTCCTGTCACGTGATGCCCTGGGACAACAAGTTCATCACCAGTGCAGGCCCTTTGAACTTCAAAACTAAAGAGACAAAATAGACCTCTTCCTCTTAAAACTTGACTGTCTGTGGTGTAGTTTCATAAATATGATAAAACGAGTAATCCAATAATCTACCATCCCACATCACCCACATATCCTTGTACCAAATAAGACTTGTAACTATTTGTAACTGATTCCAAGAAAAACATCCCAGCAAGATTACTTTCTGTTAATTGCCAACAGATTTGTTCCATCCCTAACAGTCTTGCCCTTTTGCAGTTAGGTACAGTAAGGCATCTGATACTGACTATCATACTGTTCCTCACTCTATTCTGCGTGTACTGCCTAGTTAAAAAAAATAACATGATTATCACAGCAGTTCCCAGAGTGTGGTCTGGGGACCCTTAGGGGATTCTCAAGACCCTTTCAGGAGCTTCTTGAAGTCAAAGGTATTTTTTTGGTAATGTTGCCTGTCATTTCCACTTCTATTCTCTCAGGAATGTGCAACTGAATTTTGCAAAAGCAACACAAAGTGGTATGTCACAACACACTGGGTGCAGAAGCACATAGGAGATTGCAGTTTCATTTTTGTTACCAGACATTAATGAAATTTGCAAAAATGCAGAACAATGTCTTACCTTCCCATTGTTTTTTATTTTAAAAATATTAGCCAATTCATTAAAATATATGATTATATTAAAAATGATGGGTTTCTTTTTATTTTAAACACTTAGTAAATAAATATTCTTATAATCTCTGATTTTTAATTTCTAATATGGGCAATATTGATAGTTGATACTAACATGGGAAAAAACTCCTTGGAATCTTCCAAAATTTCAAGAATGTGAGGGAATGCTGAGGCCAAATCATCTGAGAATCTGTGGTCTGCAGAGTAGAGCACAGCAGAGCTGATGTGGGAAGGTATGCCTTTCTCTTCCATTTTCCAAAATGCTCCCCTGAGGGTTTGCAGATCAAATAAAGGTGGGCCTTGCTATACGACAACATAATATATGAAGATTAGAATTCACAAAAAGATAATTAAGTGATGAAATTCAAATTATAAAAAGATTTTGATGAGATTCTTTTAAGTATACCACACTTTAAGAATATTTAAAGTATGACTAGTTTTCAAAACCCTAAGTACATTTTCAGCTTCTAAGGACACATGCAGTGCAGCCTGGCGAACACCTTGGCCTTAATCCTAGATGGATTTAATGTAATACTCTTTAGATAGGAGAACAATAATAGTAATTTAATTGGGCTTTAAAGACAATGAAGGTGAGAAGTCTATATTTGGCAATTTTTAAAATTTAAAACCCAGAATAAGAAATAAGTCGCATTAAAATGTGACTGGCTCCTGAAGAAAGAGATTAATATCATTTTTCAGAACCAATTGATTTTAATGTGAGTTTTTAAAGGTAAAAATAAGAGAAAATAATCATGCTAGGAGAAACTAGGTTATTCCATTAGATTTGCAGCACCGTGTTGCAATTTGAGGTATTATTAAAGGAAATGAGAGTAAGGAATGTCAATTAAAATTGGTTTGGGAGAAAGCAAAGATTGAGAAACAGAAACACAGAGTTGAGGATAAGAAACTTCAGAAAGAGCTGTTCACATGGAACCGTCAAATGGTTTGGGGGTCCAGCAAGGAAAGACAACTTGAATTACGCTGGAGCAAAAGATAATAGTTGACCTAGGAGAGAAGCGTAAAAGAGATAATGAACAAGTAGACAAGTGGTGTCTAGTTAGTAACAAGAGCAGTGCTAGTGTGCATGTCTGTTGGAAGAGCTTTGCCCTGCAACAAATGACACTGACCACAGTAGCTGGTGGTAGTGATGGATCCTGAAGGTGGTCTGTCCTGAAGAGGAAGTCCAGGGACCCAGGGCATTTGGTCTTTGATTAAGTCTCTTCTCTGCAGTGGGAGGAACTTACTAATACTTAACCTTTTTTCTCCGATGAAGCTCCTGTCCTCAAAGTGACCACAGTCAATCCCAAAGGCACCAGTTTTTGATGGTTATTTAAGGTGCCCTATATCAGCAAGGACTATTCATTGTAGCATTTTATTTTCAGCCACTTGGATCAATGGACATTTGACTGATCCTTAAGATCCCTATGGGAGGATGGTTTTTACTTTTCCACAGTGATGATACTTGCTGAAACATTTTTTTCCCCAAAATTTCTTGAAATGTCATCATCTTTAGCTAGAAAGGACAAGGAGCTTCTTTCTTCATATGAGAGCTTTTTAAATACTTTAATAGTCCCTGGACACAAAAGGTTAGAATGAAAAATTTTAGCCCTCTTCATCGTAGGTGTGCCATAGGCTGTACTTACATTTTCCATTTAATGTGTTCCATTCAATATATGTCTCATTTGTCTATGGCTTGTAGCTACTCAAAATCAAAGTTACCAAATGACACTGCAGTAGATTTTTTAAAGTCCAGTTTTCCTGCCCCCACGTTATAGTTCCAATAAATAATGAGAAATGATCTTTTAAGATGTAGTATCGAATCTACCTACCTATGCTTTTTAGATAATCCTAGGACCTTAGCCATTTAAAACACATAAAAACACATGCACACACATATAACACACATCGTACTGAATATTGCTTAAGAAATGTATGAGAAAAACAGGTATGAAAAATACATGTTTAAAATTAGAATTTAGGCCGGGGATATAGCTCAGGTGGTAGAGTGCTTGCCTCTCATGCACAAGGCCCTGGATTCAACCCCCAAAACCACCAAAAAAAAAATTAGAATTTAAACTGAGAAATTTGATTTGTTAGACAATTTAAGCAATTTCTAAGGTAGCAAACTGCAAAAATCTACAATGCTTAACGAGAAGTAAAATTATATACATATGTGTATGTATATTATATATATATATATATTACACAGAAAAATATTCCACACCCAGAAGATAGGCCCCTTCTTATTAAACTTACAAAATTATTGAAAAGAAATTTTCAGGCATCCGTATATATTTCAGAGTAACAGGAATCTCGCTTATTATTTTTTCCTCTTTTTAAAATTTGTTTTTTTTAGTTTCATATGATAGTAGAATGTATTTTGACATATCATACACACATGGAGTATAACTCCTCATTCTTGTTGTTGTACATGGTGTGGAATTACACTGGTCATGTATTCATAGATGAGCACGAGAAAGTTATGCCCGATTCATTTTACTGTCTTTCCCATTCCCATTCCACTACCATTTCTCCACTCCTTCCTGTTCAATCCTGTGAACCTCCACTTCTCACTACCCCCTGCCTATTGTGAGTTTGCATATGCATATCAGAGAGAACATTCAGCCTTTGTTTTTTTGGGATTGGCTTATTCCACTTAGCATGATAGCCTCCAGTTCCATCCATTAACCAGAAAATGCCATAATTTCATTCTTCTTTATGGTTGAGTAATAATTCATTGTGTATACGTACAAACTTTCTTTATCCATTCATCTATTGAAGGGCACCTAGGTTGCTTCTATAGGTTAGCTATTGTGAATTGAGCTGCTATGAACATTGATGTGGCTGCGTTATTTTTAGTCCTTTGAGTATAAAACTAGTAGTGGGATTACTGGGTCAAATGGTGCTCCATTCCAAGTTTTCTAAGGAATCTCCATACTGCTTTTCAAAGTGGTTACACCAGTTTGCAGTCCTACTAGCAATGTATGAGTATACCTTTTTCCCATATTCTTGATAACATTTATTGTTACCTGTATTTTTGATAATTGTCATTCTGATAGGTCTGATATGAAATCTCAGTATAGTTTTAATTTGAATTTCTTTAGTTGCTAGTGATGTTAAATATTTTTTCACATATTTGTTGATCATTTGTATTTATTCTTCTGTGAAGTGTTTGTTCACTTTCTTTGCTCATTATATCCTGGAGATTAATGCTGTATCTGAGGTGCAGGTGGCAAAGATTTTCTATTATTCTATAGACTCTCTCTTCATGTTCTTGATTGTTTCACTTGTTGTGAAGAAGATTTTTAGTTTGGTACAATTGATTGTTTCATTTGTTGTGAAGAAGATTTTTAGTTTGATACAGTTTTTCATGTATTGATTCTTGATTTTACTTCTTGCACTTTTGGAGTCTTGTTGAGAAATTTAGTTCCTAAGCTGAAATGATGGAGATTTGGGCCCATGTTTACTTCTGTTAGGCACAGGGTCTCTGGTGTAAAACCTGGGTCCTTGATTCACTTAGAGTTGAGTTTTGTGCAGAGTGAGAGATTGGGGTCTAATTTCATTTTATTGCATATGGATTTGCAGTTTTCCTAGCACTATTTGTTGAAAAGGCTATCTTTTCTCCAATGTATGTTTATGGCCTTTGTCTAGTATGAGATAACTGTATGTGTTTTTGTCTCTTTGTCTTTTATTCTGTTCCATTGGTTTTCTATCTGTTTTGGTGACAATAACATGCCGTTTTTGTTACTATTGCTCTGTAGTATAATTTAAGGTTTGGTACTATAATGCCTCTTGCTTACTTTTCTCATTGAGGATTGCTTTGGATATTCTGGGCCTCTTATTTTTAAAAATGAATTTCATTGCTGTCTTTTCTATTTCTATGAAGAATGTCATTGGAACCTTAATAGGAATTGCACTCTATAATGCTTTTGGTAGTATGGCCATTTTGATAATATTAATCCTGCTTATCCAAGAACATGGAAGATCTTTCTGTCTTCTAAGATCTTCAATTTCTTTCTTTAGTGTTCTTTAGTTTTCATTGTAGAGGTATTTCACCTCTTTTGTTACATTGATCCCAAAATATTTTATTTTCTTTGAGTCTATTGTGAATAAATTGTTTCTCTTTCAGTGGATTCATCACTGATGTATAGGAATGCAATTGATTTATGGGTGTTTTATACCCTGCTGCTTTGCTGAATTAATTTGAGTTCCAGAAGTTTTCTAGTGGAGTTTTTTGGGTTTTATAAATACAGAATCATGCATCAGCAAACAGGGGTGGTTTGAGTTCTTCTTTTCCTATTCATATCCCTTTAATTTCTTTCTTCTATTTAATTGCTCTGGCTAGAGTTTTCATGACTATCTTGAATAGAAGTGGCAAAAAAAGGGCATCCCTTGGGCTGGGGATGTGGCTCTAGCAGTAACGCACTCGCCTGGCATGTGCGGGGCTCTGGGTTCGATCCTTAGCACCACATAAAAATAAAATGAAGATGTTGTGTCCACCCAAAACTGAAAAATAAATATTAAAAAGTTCTCTCTCTCTCTCTCTCTCTCTCTCTCTTAAAAAAAAAAGCATCCCTGACTTGTTCCAGTTTTTAGAGGGACTGTTTTCAATTTTTCTCCATTTGGAATTATATTGGCCTTGGTTTAGCATATACAGCTTTTCCAATGTTGAGGTATGTTCCTACTGTCCCTAGTTTTTCTAGTATTTTGTACATGAATGGATGCTGAAATTTGCCAATTTTTTTCTGTATCTATTGAGATGATCATGTGATTCTTATCTTTAAGTCTACTAATATGATGATTATGTTTATTGATTTCCATATGTTAAACCAACCTTGTATCCCCAGGATGAACCCCACTTGATCATGGTGGACTATGTTTTAAATATATTTTTGTATGCAATTTGCCAGTATTTTACTCAGATTTTTTGCATCTATGTTCATCAGGGATTTTGGGATGAAATTTTCTTTCCTTGTTGTGTCTTTGTCTGGTTTTGGTATCAGGGTGATACTAGCTTCATAGGATAAGTTTTGAAAGGTTCTCTCCTTTTATAGTTCATGGAATTATTTGAGGAGGATTGGTGTTAATTATTCAGCTAAGAATCCATCTGGTCCTGGGTTTTTCTTTATTGGTACGCTTTTGATGGTGTCTTCAATTTCATTGCTTGAAATTGATCTTTTTAAATTTTCTATGTCCTCCTGATTCAATTTGAGTAGGTCATATGTCTCTAGAAATTTCTTAATGTATTCAAGATTTTCTATTTTATTATAGTATAACTTTACAAAATAGGTTCTGTATTTCAGTAGTGTCCATTGCAATATTTCCTTTTTCATCATGTATTTTAGTAATTTCAGTTTTCTTTCTAATTGTTAGGTTGGCCAAGGATTTATCAATTTTACTGATTTTTTTAAAGAACCAACTTTTTTATTTTGTGAATTTTTTTTTGGTTTGTTTCTTTTGTTTCAATTTCATTGATTTCAGCTCTGGTTTTAATTATTCCTGCCATCTACTGTGTTTGGTTCTTTGTACTTCTTTTTCTAGTGTTTTGAATTGTAATGTTAGGTTATTTGACTGTTTATTCTTTTAATGAATGACTTTAATGTAATGAACTTAGAATTTAGTTTTTATAGTGTCCAAGAGGTTTTGATATGTAGTATCAGTATTTTTGTTTACCTCTAAGTATTTTTTTATTTCATTCCTGATTTCTTCTGCTATCTATTTGTCATTCAATAGCATATTATTTAGTCTCCAGGTGTTAGAGTAGCTTCTATTTTTTATTTAATTGTTGATTTCTAATTTCATTCCATTATGATCTGATAGAATGAAGTATATTATCTCTATATTTTTTGTATTTGCTAAGAGTTGGTTTGTGGCCTAAGATATGGTCTTTTTTACAGAAGGATCCAGGTGCTGCTGAGAAGAAAGTCTACTTAGTCATTGATGGATAAAATATTCTGTATATATCTGTAAAATATAAATTATTAATTGTATTTTTTAATTCTATAGCTTCTTGATTTAGTATTTTGTTTGGAGGATCTATCCAGTGGTGAAAGAGGTATGTTAAAGTCACTCAGAATTATTATGTTGTGGTCTATTTGCTTCTTGAAATTGAGAAGGGTTTGTTTGATATACATAGGTGATCCGTTGTTTGGGTCATAAATATTTTTGAGTGTTATGTCATGTTGATGTATAATTCCCTTAACCAGTATTAAATGACCTTATTTTTCCCTTTTGATTAACTTTGGCTTGAAGTCCTCTTTATCTGATAGGACTATAGAAGCCCCTGCTTATTTATGAGATCCATGTGAGTGATATGTTTTTTCCCATTCTTTTACCTTCAGCCTGTGGATGTCTTTGTCTAAGAGGTGAGTCTCTTGGAGATGGCATATGGTTGGTTCTTGTTTGTTAATCCAGTTTGCCAGTGTCTGTCTTTTGACTGATAAGTTTAGGCCATTTACATTCAATGTTATTATTGAGATATGCTTTTGATTCCCTATAATTTTGTTTTATTTCTAGTTTTCAATTTGAATTTGTTTCGCAATTGATTCACTGTTCTTTAGTTCAGCTCATCCCTTTGCTGGTTTTTTATTGTTCACTTTTTATCTTTCCTTCATGAAACATCTTACTGTATATGTTTTATAGTGCAGGCTTTCCAGTTGTGAATTCTTTTAACTTTTGTGTACCATGGAAAGTTGTTATTTCATCGTCAATTCTGAAGCTTACTTTTTATGGGAATAGTATTCATGGCTGGCATCCATTTTCATTCTGAGCTTTGTATGTATTATTCTAAGACCCCCTAACTTTGAGGTCTGGGTACAGATCAGCTAATATCTGGATTGGCTTCCCTCTCCATGTTACGTCTTGTGTAACTTCCTCTGGCAGCCTTTAAAATTCTATATTTATTTGGTACGTTAGGTATTTTCATCATAATGTGCCTTGGTGTGGGTCTGTTGTAATTTTGTCTTTTTAGGGTCATGTAAGCCTCCTATACTTGATTTTCCACTTCATTCTTTAGGTTTGGAAATTTTTCAGGCATTATTTCATTGAAGAGTTTGTGAATTTCTTTTCTTTGTATCTTTATGCCTTCATCTATCCCAATATATCTTAAATTTAGTCTTCTCAGGTTATCCCATATTTCTTGGAAGATCTGTTCATGGACCCTTAATATCTTTTCTTCACAGTAAGTTTGTTGTCAAGATTATATATTTTTGTCTTTATTGCCTGAAACTCTGTCTTCCAAGTAATCTAGTCTTTTGGCAATTACTTTTAATTGAATTTTTAATTTTTTTTATTGATTCCTTCATTTTGAGGATTTCTGCTTGTTTTATTTTTTTCAGTATCTCTGTCTCTTACTTGAGTATTCTTTCACTTCCTGAATTTTCTCTCTGATTTCACTCCTTATAACAGGCTTTACTTCACATATTAGTTTAACTATGTACATTCTATGCTCCTTCTCTGATATTTCTTCCACTGTGAAGTCAATGGAATATCTTAGTTTGGGGTGATTTGTTCCCTTGTTTATTTATTTATTTATTTTTTTATTAGTTACACATGACAGTACAATGATCTCGACATATCATACATTTGAATCTAATGGGGTATAATTTCTCATTTTTCTGAGTGTACAGGATGCAGAATCACATTGGTCATACAGTCACCTATATACATACAGCAATACTAGTTATGTTTTTATGATGTTTGTGTGTCTACTTATCTAACAGTATGTATCTGAAAAATAGAGTTTCTACCCTGTGGGCTTCTAGTGTCCTGAAGGTTTCCAGTACCTCACTCTTTAGGGGGTGGCAAATAATAACAACAACCAATACAAACAATACACAGCATTAAATCAAACAGTTTCTACTATGACATCTGCAATGTTAATTATCACAATAAACAGAAATGATATGATCAGTTGTTGTCTGCAATTAAAAAAAGCAAGTTTGCAAAAGGCTTCACAATTTCAGATGGTGGTCACAGGGAGAACAGAAGTGATATATAATGTGATGATTATGAGGGAGGAGGAGAGATGATAGAAGTAAAAAGTTAAAGAAAGAATGAAAGAGAGAACAATAGGGATTGGCTATTAGTGGAAGAAAAGAGAGAAAGAGAATCAAGGGAAACAGATAGGTAGGAGAAACAATATAAATAAAGCACACACACATTTTAAAAAAATAAAAATATACAAGACACAACTAAAATATACTAATCAAACACCCTATCTGCAAAAAAACTAATCCATGAAAAATAATTGGCTTCAAAAATGATAGAATGAAGAACAAAACAAATATGAGTATGTGTAAATGTCCATATATCATTAAGGACACAATTAAATAGAAAAAATAAAATAAAATCTTGGTGAAAAGTTAAATATTTTTTTCTGTTGGAGTTCAAAAGATTCTCAGCTTCTCTTCTCAGCCTTGTTAGGTAGAGTTGACTGGGGGTGATGCTCCACCTCTGGGTTGCTGTAGTGAGAGAGGTAATTCCATTAGTGGAGTTCCTAGAGGTAGTTTTTAAGCTTAGGTAGGATCTAGGCTCTTTGCTGCATGCCAATTGGTCTAGAGATTTTAAATTTGTGTACTTCCAGGGCCCAGCATTTGCTGTCTATGCTGAAAGACTGTACCCTGGGGATCTCACCTGGGTTCCACTTGTAGGGTAGAGGAGACAATTCTTAGTCCCCTATATCACTGTGGCCCCCATATTTCCTGGGCTTGGGTTCAGTCTCCAAACTCAATCTCTCTTGCTCTAGCCCTTCTGAATTCCTGGCCAGACACATTTCTCTCAGCCTGTCCAGTTAGCAGTCAGATTGGAGTGTGTATGTGCGGGAGGTGGGGCGGGGGGATAGAGCTGAGTGGGTTTCCTGGAATAGTTATCCCCTACGGAAACCTCTCACCATATTTGGTTTTCTCTTGGTCACTTAAGTACATTCTAGGTGGTGCAATGTGTGTTTACTGGGCCTCTATTTTGAGCCAAACTTGGGTTTGCCAGGAATCTGCTCCCAGAGCTAATGGCGCCCATACAGAGGCTGCAAGATGTTTCTTCCCTTTTCCTTCATATGCCACCTGAAGAAATGGCAGCTTCTTTCCCACACAAGGATATTGTGCAGGGCCTTTCAGTTTATATGGGCAATGTCCTTGATCTCTAAACCCTCGATACCCAGACATGCCTGAGGTCTCCTAAAAATGTAGGTTCCTTTGATTCCCTTATCCCTCTACTTTGCTTGTGGAGGGACCCCTCTGGTTAGTGCTTCTGCCTGGCCATGGCAGTGGCTATATCTCTGGGGATTTCTTTCTTATTTTATTGTATCCAACCTCCTGAGTGCCCAGTCTGCTTTGAATGTCCAGTTTTAAATTCCATTAAAGTACCCTCCCGCTATTTTTGTTCATCCACTTTATTGAGAAGGTGCCTGTCTGCTTTATTTATTTATTTATTTATTTCACCATAGAGCAGCAGGAAAATAACCTCTTCTATTATGTCATCTTGAAAACCCCTGGAAGCTGATTTCTGACAAAGAATGTTAATGGCATGCTCTGTACCTACCTATTGCTTATGGCTCCCCTAGCAGGTTCCCCTGAAAAATGAAACAAATCTACTGTGATTGACACCATGAAATCACCTTAATTGTTTTCCCCAGTTTTAGAACTGTGAGCAGAAGTGATCTAAATGAAGGTTTCCTTGCTGGGGAGTGTATAGCTACTTTCCTATTACTTAAGTAACTGTATTGGTTTCAATGTTTGTACCAGATTCTTATGCTCTGAGATTAACAGTGCAAAGATCTCAGTATAAATATGCTTTATTTGTTTTCTAATTTATTTATTTATCTATTCAAATGCTGTATTACTATCATCTTCTTCCAGTTTTAAAAACTGGAGGCCTAAAGACTATAGCAACACTTTCTCTTTGCAAACTTACCCAGTAAATGCAAGACAGTGTGTTGTAACAAAAAGATTATTGGAATATTGACTTTGGTAGTTAAACTTCAAAGGGCTTCAGGCACTATACTTTCTTTGAAAACCCTCTTGTCCTTGAAAATCTATAATAATCTGCTTATATCTGAATGACTGACTTTCCAAAGGAGCTGACCATGGCAGATCTATCTTCATGAATTCACTGAATGTTCATTTGAGGACATGAGTCCCAAATATCATGCCATGCTGGACCTGCATTGGAATTAAGAATACAGTAAATATCACAATAAAGGACTCTGTATTAGAAGTTCCATATGGACAGGCACACATCTTTTCACTATCATAAGTTTCCTGAGAACAGTTCTGTGTTTTGTTCATTCATTTTGTTCACCTGAGGACAGGTCTATGTTGTGTAGCCCCAGTGTCCAGTTCATTTCCTGACATAGTATAGGAGTCTTATAAATATCTGGTTAATAAATGAACATCAGATTCATATCCTAATAAAGAAACATGTTCTCCTTCACACCCTAGGTGACAATCATTATTGTCAACACACTAGCTTTCTCTAGAGTCCCAGAAAGGAACTGGCTCCAAATATTTCTTTAAATCAGATGATATTAAAATTAAAATACTTTATGCTCTGGACCAGTTGGATAATCTGGTGAAGTCTTTGGACTCATTCCTAGAATAATATTTTTGTAAAAGTAATCAATTATAATAAGATACAGTTATCAAAGTATTGAAAAAACTGCAATATAGTAATACATATCCGTATTTATTAATGCATTAAATGATAAGATCTAGTGGTGGTTCTACTATGATAATATAAAAATAGGTATAAGCATAAACCATAATTCATGGTATCTATAACTTTTCTCAGAGAAATTAAAGGGCTTTTAAATAAATGCAGGGACAGTCCATGATCTGGAGTTGTAAGACTTGATATTGTCATAAAGGCAATTCCTTCCAAATTCCCCCCACATTAATCTATAGATTCAATTTGATCCCCGTTAAAATCACAAAAGTCTTGTGGGAAATATAGTATCTGGATTAAAAAGAAAGTCTATTCTGGGGAGCCTTTGGAAGTAGTAAGAGAGAAAATAATTAATAAATATAATAATTAAGAAAATAATATATTAACCGGTGGTGAGAAAAAAAAAAGTAAAGACGAATAAAGGGAATAAGGAATGCTAGTTAGAAGACTGACATTGAAATAAGGTGGTCAGTGTATTCTATGGGGAATATTTAAATTTGAACAATGACTTGAAATAGGTTCAAGAGTGACCCCCTTGTGTTTATCTTATTGCGGGAGAGTATTTTGGCCAAAGGAAACTTCCAGAAAAAAAAAAAAACCAACATTCTGTGTTAGTTTTGTGTCCAATGACTTCAAGGAGCAGCAGGGAGGCCAGTGTGACTGGGATAGAGGGAGCAGAGGAGAGATTACTAAAAAGAAAGTTAAGTGGAATGTGATGAGTATGGGAGAACATGATGGTGAAGAGCTTTGTGGACGATTGAAAAGATTTATGCTAGTCTTCCAGGAGATATGAAAATCCACTGAAGCATTTGAAACAGAGGAATAGGATGTTCTAATTTACTTGATGTGTTAGTCGTCTTTTTGTTACTGTGACCAAAATACTTGATAAGATCAACATAGAAGAGGAAAAGTTCCTTTTTGCTTAGGGTTTCAGAGGTTCACTCCATGATCAGCTCACTTCATTGCTCTGGGTCCAAGGTGCCCCTAGTTATCTACCCCTTTAGTCATATCCCATCTGCCTAGAGTTACCACCCAGTAAGAATGAATTGGTTAGGTTACAAGTCTTATAATCTAATCATGTTACCTCTGAATGAAGGAATCTTCATTAATACAGTAATTTGGGGGGAACACTGCATATCCAAACCATGACATTCTACCCCTGGACTCTGAAACTCATTCTCATCTCACAATGCAAAATACATTTAGTCCATCTCCAAGAGTCTCCATTGTCTTGGCAGTTCCAGCATTGATCCAAAGTTCAAGTCCAAAGTCTCACCTGAGGCTAAAGCTAAACTATTGGCTGTGAGTTGCCGTAATTATCAAAAGCAAGTTACATGTGTTCTTATATCTGTTCAATATAAAATGGCTCAGAGTAAACATTTCAATTCCAAAAGGGAGGAATAGAGGCATAGAAAGAAAGTGTGGGACCAAAAGAAGACCAAAACCTAGCTGGACAAACAAGCTCTGTAACTCCATGACCAGCATCTGGGGCATGTGGCAGCAAGATGTGATCTCCAAAAGGCATGCATATTGATGACCCTTTGGGCTTGCTCTTTACAGCACTGATAACTTCTCTTAGCCTGGCCTCCTCTGCAGTCAGCTGTCTTCCTTGACAGACCATCCATAATTCCTGGTGTCTCCATTCCAGCTTTGGCTTTGCCTTCATAGTCTTATGCATTGGTCTTTCAAGGGCAGCTAATGAGGATTTCACCCTTTATTACACTTTACTTGATCTCCCTGGCCTTTCTTTGGAATCTTGGTGAGAATGGTTTTCTACGAAAACCCCAAAGATAGTATCATTCCTGCAGAACCAGCATCATATGAGTTCAATATACAATATACAATAGAGGGTCTTCCACCAGCTTGAGCAGTAGTTGGGATCCCTGAAACCTTGGCTGTGGTACCTTCCAAGTATCTGAGCATGGTGCAACAACTTCAACACCCATGTGGGTAGGGTGTTCCTCCCTCCAAATCTTCTCAAAGAAAGTTTTACTTGTGCACCCCTGAAGTTGTGATGGGTGTAGCCTGAGATGCCCTCAAGGCATCTTCCCCAATGTGTCTGTGCAAAGTACTTGGTATCTTTATATTGTATATATTCTCTTCAATAACCACAGCTTCCTTGATCCCAAGGAAGTTTTACATGAACTTTCATGGCAAATCTTCAAGTTTAAAAATCCTTCTGCTCTACTTTCTGCTCCTGATTCTCATAGTAAATCTGGCAAAAATCTAATAACAATATCCATGCCACCACCTAAGTATTGTGCTGCTATGAAATTTACTACAACATATTCATTAGTCCATTGCCTTTAAATTTGGCTTCACAGAGTCTCAGGGGAATGGGCAAAATAGAGAAAATTCTTTGCCAAAATGTAACATGAATGGCCTGTAGCCCAATTGCCCAAAGATTCCTCATTTCCCCTGTGAAACCTCATGAGTACAGTTTTTACTATCCATATTTCTATCAGCATTTTCCCACCAGAATGGCCCATTAAGCTCAACTAATATCATTCTAAGGCTTCTCTATCCTGCTTATCTAAGCTTTTCCAAACTTCTCTCACAAACCAGTTTCAAAGACTTCCGAACCACATGGTCAGTTTAATCAACAGTCACCACTCCAGTTCTGGTACCAATTTCTGGGTTACTGAACTTTGTTTTGTGATCAAAATACCTGATGAGAGAAACTTAGAGAAGGAGAAGTTTATTTGGATCATGGTTCTAGAAGTGCAGTCCATGGTTGCCCAATTCCCTTACTCTGGAGTTGAGGTGAGGCAGAGAAGTATGGCTGAAGCATGTGACAGAGGAAACTCCTTAGCACATTAGTACATGGTGGCCAGGAAGCAGAGAGAGAGGGGTGAAGGTACTGCAGGCAAGATGAACTCTTTCAGAGTATGCTTTCATTTACCTCAGCCATGCCCCACCTGCTTATAGTTACCACCCAGTTAGGTCATTCAACTAGGATGAACTGAATAGTTTAAAAATCTCATAATGTAATCATCTTCCCTTTGAATATTTCTGCATTATCAAAAGTGTTTTTGATGAACACCTAGAATCTAAACCATAACACCTGTTAGTTAACAGGATCACATGGTGTAGTGGTAAAAAATGAGAAGGTAAGTAAATAAGCCATTCTATATGCCAAGTGAAAGAGGATCATATCGTGGATCAGAGTGGTGGTGGTTGAAAGGTGAAACATGGCCATATTACAGATCAAATCTGGAGTTGGGGACAAGAGAATCTCCTAATGGAATTCATCTGGCCCAAGAGAGAGGGAGTGTCAAAAAATGACTTGAAGTCTTTGTAGAATGGAAAAATGGAGTTTCTTAAACTCAAGCTCTTTTTACTGAACATCTAGAGAGAGATAGGGAAAGCAATAATAGTGCCTTTAATAATTTTTCCTCCTCATTAGGCATCCACTAAGTTGGTGAAGATCTCTGGAGCATTCTTTGTTTCTCCAGTTGGAATTTATGATGTTGGAATTTATGATGAGCCCTCATGAGAAAGGAAACTAATGAAAAACAGCCATTTAAAAGTTCATCCTTTTATGCAATATGATTTATTTATTTTACTTATGCTTTCCTTTATTGCCCATTAATTGAGTTATCAAGTATTTTACATGCTGTAACTATTTTAGTCATGGCTGCTACTAATGGTTAAATCTTCCATGTGAGAGATTACTCATGAGCAGGCAGGTGCAATACTTGATAAAATGTAAATAATGAAAAGAAACCAGTAGAAAATCAGCCCAAGCACTCACTGAGATTAGCCCATTAAGGATAGCATTAACATTGACAGTATTCGTATTGTAGAACACATTGTATTTGGTTTTCACTTCTGATTATATCTGATCATTGCTTCACATGCTAGTTTGGGGAGTAATTAATGAAATGTCCAAGGTCAACTTTAGTCAAAGAGTAAGGAACTTAAAAGTCTCAGTCTGACAGCTTTCTCCTCCCCATGCATCATTGCCAGCATTGAAAGCAAGTTAATGAGTCACCCTGCCCTATACATGGTGATAGATCAGTGAGTCAAGCATGTGTCTAGGCTTAGATTTCTGAACCTGATTGTCTCAGCTGGCTGGAAGAGGAGAAGAAGGAGTTCACTGTATTAGCCTGGAAATGTTTCTCTTTAAAAATTTTTGGTACTGGGGATTAAACCCAGGAGCACTTTATTTCTAAGCTACATTGGCAGTCCTTTTATTTTTAAATTTGAGAGGGTCTCACTAAGTTGCTGAAGCAGGCCTTGAATTTGCAATCCTGCCTCAATTTCTCATGTCGATGGGATTACAGGCATGAACCAAAATGTCCGGCTGGAAATGTTCTTACCTGTTATCTTTGAAACTACTGGCTTCACTGTCCAAAATGTTTTAGAAAAATTCTATTCTCTTTCGCTATTTAGGGTTTTCAATAAGGAACAAAAAATATAGGGAGATAAGAGATAAAGCTTAAGAGGAGTTTAAGAGTTTGTACTATGTGGTGGGATTTTTTGGAATGTATGTTCCCCTTCCTTCAGTTTAGGAAGTTGGGATTTAGGTTTTAAAATAGGTAGATGCCCATAGCATTGCTCCATTTTTCTTAAAAGAAATTTTAATCTCTCCGAGACTAAAATGTGGGCCAAATAAGGTGAAGTTATATAAAAAGTGTTTGTGCTCAGCGGGGTATTGTGGACTTGAAGTGGATGGCAAAAGAAAGTTATTGGGATAGAAAATGGGATAAGGAGATAGGGGACAAGAAACAAAAGGACAAGGAATTGGTTTCCTTTTCCTTTATCTGCACAATTCTAAAAACATTGGAACCAAAATGTAAAAACGCATAGAGAATGTGTTCCCTTTTCACTGTGTACAATCATTTACACTTTCAGTTACAGATATATAAAATTAGGCAATTCCTGGCAAAATTACAAAGTCTGGAAAACATTTTTTTCTATTTCTCTTTCACTGGTTCATTGGTCTTTACTTCCCATTTGGGTATAGTCATAAAACACACATTGACATTCAATTCAAGCCTCCTAGAAATTGACAGGTGAATATATTGAGTCCTCTCTGACTTTCTTCCAAATATAATCATGTGTAGCCTAATAATGGACATGCATTCTGAGAAATGCATTTTTAGATGATTTTGCCATTTTACAAACATCATCAAGTGTGCTTACCTAAATCAAGATGCCAGAGATCAATTACTTCATGTGACTTGATATAATCAAGACATGGAGTAAACACAAGGTATAGAAATCTGTTGCTTACATTACATGGCATGCTCTTTAGCAGAAAAATGTTTGATGTAAAAAGAATCAGTACATCCTAAAATAATGATTAAAAATTATAATAAAATTAATACATAAACCAGAAGCACAGTTGCTTTTATCAAGGATTATGCACTGGACCTGACTGTATGAGCCATACTTTGATACACTGTCATACACTGTTGTTTACCAACCTAATGCCCTCCCAGTTCTGACAGTGCAGTAGGTTTGTCTAACGAGCATCACCACAAGCCTTGAGTTATGCACGGTGTTACAAATTATAATGGTTATGATGTCAACAGTCAATAGGGATTTTCAGCCCCCTTATAATCATATAGGAACAGGATGGAATAGGCTGTTATTGACAGGAACATCCTTATGGGAAGCATAAATATATACCTCTTCAGTGTTGCATATTTTTGAAATCCAGAATGTACTTGAATTAATTAAATCTTGTAAAAGATCTCTAAATCATATAGTTACCTTTTAAGTAGATAATTATCAAGATAATAGATAATAACTTCTAGTAATAGCTTAGCTATTAATTCATTCTAGGTAGTATTTTCATTTTAACAAAGTACTTTTATGCCTTATCCAAAGATATCACAAGGTCATTTTGGGCACTGTAAGAGAATAGAGTAAAAATATATATTTTGATATGAAGGTCCTTCAGGTGTTCTTGAAATCTGTCCTTTAGGTGATACCCATTCAGGCCCAGAAAACCACATAGGCAAACTGGAAATCCAGTTATGTCATAGACTATATTCTTCAGATTTTCTGTATACATCGTAGTATTTTCATCATTAAAATAAACAAACAATTGTGAAATATTTTTAATGTAGATAGTGAAAAGAATTTTGCATTAATTATATTGGGAGAAATTTGAGGGAATTACATTTGAAATTATATATTCCTTCATTATTCTATTCCATAGAATTAAAAGAAACAGGCTCTAATTGTAGTAGAAAAAATTCATTTAAAACCTGAGGAAGACTTTTGCTACCTTCTGGAACCTCCAGTTCAAAGGATTTGCACTTTCTACCTCTGCAGATCCTGAGATTACTCTTGCTCGCCTGGATTGTTTACCAACCTAATGGCCTCCCAGTTCTAGACCTTGGAATCTTTGGAGTTGCTCAGCATTGTCTTCTGCTCACACAAACAATGGGCTTTGAAAATGGTGGTAATTTCTTCTCATAGGCAACTTCAAGGCACATCAAGAATTTACTGAAATATCTGCCTAGTTGCAGAGATTAAATTATCTTGTTGCTTTTTAAAAAAACATTTCAAATTATTTTTCTAATAGTAAATTATTTTTTAAGATGGACACAATATCTGTATTTATTTTATTTATTTTTATGTGGTGCTAACATGACATATTAATTGGTTTAGGGAGCCATGCATGATGCTTACTTATTTATGACTAATTTCTGATACATTAGTTTTTTTAAAAAAAATCTATTTGGAAAAATCTGGGTCTAAAGTCCAAACATCCTGCAACTTCTGTTATCAGAGAGGCCACAGACACAAAAATGAGTCTGAAAAGTGCATAGGTGGCTCATTCCAGGTCTTGCCGATGACTCACATGACCTCAAACACACAATTTAACTTCACCTTTCCTAGGTTTTTTTCCTCCGGTAAGATAGATTTAATAATACCTCATAAAAGCCTCATAAGGAAATTGATAGAATTAATGAGATCATAAAAATAGTGGGAAATGGTAGCTGGAAGGACCTCAGGGCCTTGTATTCATATCCCCTCCAGTGTTGTGGAAACATCTGACCCATACAAATTCATTCTGTCAGTGACTGTTGAGCCAGTGCTTAATCTCTGCAGACAGAAGCCACACATCCTCTGACGCAGGACTTCCTCTGCGTTCCTAATATGATGACCAAATTACTCATCATAATGTTAAGCCTAAGTCTGTTTTTTTGGTGGAAGATAGATGCCATTGCTCTGAGCCTTTTTTTCAGTGATCAGGGCAAACAATAGCAAGCCTGTGGAACTTCACACAGACTGTTTGGAGGTAGTACATCTTGTCATTTTTTCTTCTTTTTCCTCAGTCTTTTCCTTAGGAATGGATTCTGATAAAAGGTAGCTAGAGTGGGGCTGGATATATTAAAGGGCAGAGTCTCACAATGAACACAATTTATTCTTCATTTGAGTCACCATCAGTGATAAACAGAGAAGGATGGTAACTTTCTTTATAAGCTTTTCATGGCCAGTTATGTATTTTTTTTTTCCTTAGTGTTGGGGATAAGACTCAGGGCCCTGCACATGCTAAGCACGTACTCTACCATGGACCTACACATTTCTCTCTGTTTTTTAAAAATAGTTTTAGCACATAGCTACAAATAAACTAGATGTTAAGCAAGTTCATGGCATGGAGTAATTACTTTGAGAGGTTCACAAAATCAGGCCATGAAATATATAGTATTTAGAGATATAAAAAAATCTGTTTATCTATCGATCTATCTATACCTATACACATAATGTACATGTGTTTTCACACACACAAATTTAGAGCATTCCAAGTACCAAGTACATTTGAATCTAAAGTGATTTTTGTAATGATTTTTATCTGAAAATTCAAAGGTCAAATAATGTGTTTTCCTTATCAATAGTTCTGCCCATGGTCTAGTGAGAGAGGGGAGAAAAAATTTTCTCTGAATTTATAAATTACAGCTGAAGAAATCAAGGCATAGACCACACACACACACATGCAAAGATTGATAGAACATATCTAATGAAAGACATTAGCTTCTTATGCTGTTTGGGTAAATGGATTTTAGACTCATGTTTAGGATGAAAGGGAGAGATGTTTAAAAATACATCTTTGGTTGAATTGAATTGTTCTTGGTCATTGGTGTTCTATTTTGTATAGTCTAATTCTTATAGCTTGAGTCTGCATCTTGCAAACAAGTAAATACATAGTTTTCATTTGTACCATGAAGTTGATCCATTGAGTTATCTTGCAGTCTAGCTTCCATTTCTTCAGACAGAATCTCCCCTATTCTCTAGAACCCCACTCCCCAGAAGACACACATACACACACACACACACTGACCAAGTGCATCCATGTCAAAAGTGTTGTTTACTGAAAAACTGATCAGTATGATATTTTTTTGAAAACTGTCATTTGAAATTATACAGATAAGCAACTATGGGAATGTAGTATTTTTTCCCTGCTGTTTAGCATTTTAAAACTATGGCCTTACAAAATCTAATAATCATTTGATTTTAGCATCCAATTTTACAAATTTCACTTCTCGGTAAAATACTATTTTTAGAAAACAGTGTTCAAATCCTCCCATTTATAAAGAGAGAACTTTAAGTATTAAAATGGGCTGGCAACATAGCAGCTTCTGCATTTCTAACTTTGTTTATTTCACTTCAGCTTCAACTCCCCATGGGATCGACTGGGTTTCAAAGCAGGCAAACTTGTCATTTGTATTCTTCTGGTTGGGGTACTTTGGGGTACTTTGGCCCTTGAACTAAGAACAAAAACAAAACCCGAAGAAAACCCTTTTTACCTCTTTTCTTATACAATGCAATATACTCTAACTAGCACAAGAAGAGAGATAATGGAATTTTTAAGGAGGAAAGCTAGGGAAAATGTGTGATGTGTGAGGGTTGTTTGTAACAAAGTTCTGAAGTTACAGACCTTCAAGAACCAAGTACATTTGAATGCCATTTTACTTTATTTCAACTCAAGACATCATTCTAATATTAAATTATCATATTTTCCAGGAAGGAAATAAAGAGAGAGAATTGGCATCATCTAAAGTATGTGACAGGGTGAGTGGAACCTGACCCATGGGATAGCAGGAGGTATGGTTTATGAAACATGTTGGGTGCATGATGTGGTAGATACTAAAGAGTATGAAGAAAGAAAATATGGGGAAAATATATAAATTAGATGAAGCATCTGACCAATACTCACTCCACCAGGGGACTCACCAGCCGAAGAGCAAGCATTGTACCCAATGAAGAGGTATAGGGTGCTCTCCTGTTAAAGACCAGACAATGCTGTCCATGCACCCTCAAGGACCCATGTGACATTGTCTCATGCCATGAAGACTCACAGGCCACACAACACATCATGCTTGATTAGTATTTTGGGAATAGAAGCAGAGGATGAGGAAATAAATTTGTGAAACTGAAAAAAAATTTAAAGAAAGGCAGTACTATGAAAGGAGTACTTTGATTATTGAGTCAGGCTAAACTTGAACTTACATTAAATATTTTTTTCCCACTACCCATATGATATTGTCTTGAAGGAAGCATCAGACACAATCAAGGTAATATTTATTTTCTGCATATCTAACATCACATATTATATTCTAAAATACCACTGCTGTGTCAGGTGGAGATTATATAAAAAGAAGAAATTTTACTACTTACCAGGTTACAATCTCTTAGTGCAATTGCTTTCTTTCTATGCATTCTGGAAAAAACTCTTCCTTCCTTTTGGCATCCTGTGTGGTAGAGGTGGTGGAGCCTGCATTCATGTTCTAAGTGTTGAAATTTTTTTTAAAAAAATCTGCTTTATTTCCAATCTGTTTGCTTCTCCATCTTTGCACATAAGGATTACTTGCAGAGTTTAAAAACATATCTTTCTCCAATGCTGATCAATTATGTCACAGGCTCCTCAGGTAACACTAATGTCTAGCCAGGGTGGAGAAACATTGGTTTAGTCCATAGGGAAGGATCCTGTTAGCCACATCTGCGGTAGTCTTCTAAATTTGGGATAGTTTCAATACCATTAACATCACTGAATGGCTGCCAACTTTGTTCTGCACATTTAGAGGAGGTTGACTTTCAAAGAGGTAAATGTTTTTCAATTCCTTAACATCTATTTAAAGTTTTCCTTGCTGTGCTAATGATTTGGTAACCGATATAAAGCACTGAAGTTTTACTATGTTCTTGCCAATGTCTGTTAATTCCCATCTCCTACTCTGTAAGGCAATTCCAATTTAGGTAAATGAAGAAAACCTGGGGAAATTGATATTTTCTCTTACCTAGGCTTCTTCCAATCATACAAACAACATCCTCTTGGGTACAGTAGATAAGGAGGGCAGATGGTTTTAGGTGTTGTGTGTGTTGGGTAACCACTATTCAATTTTATAAATGGTGAAATATACGGTTTATAGACAAGGGAACAACTGGGATCACTTCAAGATTCTTATTTCAGAAGATTTTCTCTGGGCCTTGGAATCCAGGAAGATCTTGGCTTAATAGTTTGGAAGTAGCCTTCTTTCTAGTGCTAACTTCCTTTTTTGAAACTGTGAACTCTGAACTTATTTTTAAAACTATTGGTTTTGTGGTAGAGATATAACTCTGATGGAACTAGGCAACTTTGAATTTAACTTTGACATAATCGTAAGAACACTCTGTCGACCCCCTTGTGCATTCAAATAGCTTTGCCTGAAAAGCTGAACCAACAAATCTTAACAGTTACAAGAGTAATATGTATTGAGAGGCAGTTACTGGATAAAAATTGGGTTCAAGATGATTTTCAATAGAGCTGATTCAAACAAAACCAGAGAAGTGTCATAAAAATATAATTTCACACACAAGGAGCACATTCTGAGGCTGATGTTGCAATATTAATGGATACTCTCCCCCCTTTTACTTCCCATCAAAATTCTTAGCCATAGAAACCAAAATGAGAGATTGTTACTGTGTTTGAAAGTTCGAATGAGGATTTTAAGAAGAGCAGTTTAGAAAAGACAATAGCTTCTTATAGACCAAATATTAAACCTTGACTCCTATCATTTGACTTCAGAATTATAAATTTCTAAGTGTCAAGGAAATTTAGTAAAATATGTATGAAAAGCGTTGAAGAAAAAATTTGGAAACATTCTTAATATCAGAGAAAGATCTCAGAGTTGTATATACTTTGTAAAAAAAAAAGTCCTATAAACTTTTCCATATATATTGAATTTATTATATTTCTCCAAAGCAATTTGAAAGACACTGAATTATGTTCCCTTTCAGCTTCCAAAAAAATAAAAAATAAAAAACCACAAGTAATAAAAGCAGAAAAGTTGACTCTGAAATTCATTTTTGTATAGATTTATAGGAAAATTGCTTTGATGTCTTTTCCATTCCCTTGCCACATTTTTTTTTTTTTTTTAGAAAGAAAGGGAATGTCTATTAAGTTTAACATAAAAAAAAACACTCTTCAAACCTCATTTATCTTTGATGAGCCCTGGGCAGAGTGCCATAATAACACTATGCACATTATAAGAATTCTATAATCACTCGGAGTCTCTTCCCTTTCTTTTATAATCGGCTGAGTGTTGTTACTGGCCCTCCCTCTAACAAAGTTAGCAAGGCAAGGCTGACACTTTGTGCAGTGCAGGTTGTTGTGCACAAAAGGGAGCTGAAATTGGGTTTCAATGTGTCTCCATGAGAAAATCTTCATTTCACTGTCAACATATGAATTTAGGAAGCTTTCTTCAGTATGTTAGGAGCTAATATCTTAATTAAGTGGGACTTCTCAGGGATCCAGGTGGTACTGCTGGCGCTAGACATAATCTGCCAATGCCCCTGGCAATTGATGGGGAAATAGATCTCTCTGCCTTGTCTGAAAGCTTGGTGTGTGTAAATTGCTCAGACCTCACAGATGTAAGTCCTGGTTCAATCCTGGATCCAGGCAACCTGAAGGCTCCAACACAGAGAGCGCAAGTTAATGTGTTGGAGCATATTTATACTTCAAATCAAGTAGGACAGCTCCATGCAAATGGAGCTGGCACATCCAAAGATTCATTCTCTTGTATGTCTCTTTCTAGCCATCAGAAGGGAAGTATCCTTCACTGAAAATTCTGGCTGTTAGAGTGCTAATCAAAATATTTTTGGTTCTGGGTTTTTATAGTTCTTTAAAAATGTTTTAAAAATGAAACGATCCATTTTTTTTTAGGATCAAAATATAAGATCTGTTTGGTGAAGCTGGGTTTGATTGAGTCTGAAGCTCAATTTTACATTTAACCAATGTGTTTCCTTGAAGTTTAGGTTAAGACAATATGTAATATGTTATCTCTTCATGATCTGAAGGTGTCTTTGAAAGAAAATTTGGTGAACCTCTGGTAAATGATGAACTTTTTGTGATTATAATGTGTTAATGTAGGTTCATCAGTTGTTACAAATGTGCCACGCTAGAAGAACATTTTTGAGAATATCAACATTATACATGGGTAAAAGAATGGGAGTCAGTGTTGGGGGGTTCTCTGTACCTTCTCAAATTTTCTATGAATATTAAAGTGATCTAAAAAGTAAAGCAAAAATTTATAAGCTTTAGTGTTTATAAATTTAGTATTCTGGAGACTTAAAAAAATTTATAAACTTGTAGATCCTAGCTCAGAAATTTGTTAATGATACTAGACTCCCGCCCACACACACACAGGTACACAGGGATAGAGGAACATTGCAATGAAAGAAATGAATGAGTACTCTTGGCAATGGTAGGCTATTTCAGGACAGGCTACTTCTTTGGTTCAGGTCCTGGTCAGTTTTCCTTAGACAAATGTTCCCAATCCTCCTCGTATTTTTTTTTTTTCATAATACATACAGCTGCCAGAAGTTGCTGAGTACAAATCTGATTCAACCCACTGCTGTCTGTGAAATTTCATACAAAATTGAATAATCCTTACAATTTTTATCTTCTCCTTCAGTTATTAAAAGCAGTATGAAATGTTATAACTTAATGAAAATATTCTAGTTGTATTTTAGTTTTAATTTTATTTTATTCATTGTTTGGGCCTTTAGGAGTCTATGGAGATACTGACTTGCCAATCAATTTTTTTTTCTGAATTTATGGTGAGATCCTTTCTAGTTTTGCTTTGAAAAAAAAAACAGTTTTGTAGATTTTTTTTTTTTTTACACTGCAGTTTATAAATGCTAAGTAGAGATGCAGAATGGTGAGATGACTTGACCCAAGGGTACACACTACACACTAGTTTCTATTTACTGGCCATCCTACACACTATGATTCCTTTTAATTAGTACTATTTGGTTTTCAAGTTAAATTTCTGTATCTTGCAGGACCCCTTCTCACCTTTAGTTCCCTCATGACAGCTAAAGTCACAACTGAAGATCACTGCAGTCATTCATGCATAGCTATTGTAAAGGTACCAAAGATACTCAGATACACCTAATTTGTTACATTTCATGCACACAGACTTGCCCTCTGAGCAATTCTCCAGAACACTACTCCTGTCCCACATTTCCTTTTAATACAGCCCCTGGGGAATCTGATACTGAAGATAGCACAGGGATCACTGTTCCCACTCAAAAATTAGATAAACTAGAAATCAAGAACATAGGCCATTTGTTCCAAATCAGGTTTATTAAGTAGCAGATACTAAACCTCATCTGACATAGGTTAGGAAAGAGTTCATTTCACAGATGTCAATGGACTTTTGCATACTAGACTTTTGCATACTAGATTTAAACTAATTAAAATTAGATTTTAAAAAGTCAGCTTTCTTTCAGTAATCCCAAACCAGATTGCCCAACCAGAGTCTACTTTATTTCTTGACACTGATTGAAACATCAGTATGTGAGTCACATTGCAAGTAGAGAGGTCTGTGAAACCTTTGACAGTTTCCTAAATCGAAGCCAGGATGATCTAATTATTTTCATTGACATGTGTGTCATGATTTATGCTATCAAACTGTGTGTTGTAATTCTCTTTGCAAGATTCTTGGAATCACCAATTTTGTTAGCACTTACTTATGAAAGTGGAGTGATTTTAGTTTTTTTTTTCCTTCCAAGATCTTTCCTCAAACTATTTTCTTTTCCAGGTTGTTTCCCTATTCTAGGTCTTTAATAGTGAGTAAGTTTTTAAAACCTAACTTTAATTAGTCTAAATCAGTAGTACTAGTATGAAAGAACATTGAGGTTGGTGAAATGAACTTTGTCCTAACCTATGTCAGCTCAGGTGTAGGATCTGTTGCTTCATAAACCTGATTTGGAGCAAGTTTGTTCCTGATTTCTAATTTATCTAATTTTTGAATAGGAGCAATGCAATGGCCCCTGTGCTATCTTAGGGAACTTTATGAAAATAATAAATGTTATTATTTTTAAAACAAGGAAGCTGACACCTTAGAGATGTAAAACTCAATATCAGTCTGTGTCTAAAACTGAGAGATCAAAGAAAATAATGCTATGAAACATGACCATAGATACAAGAAAATAATTATTTAAATATAAACAAAAAAAAAGAAAAAAAGGAAAAAAATCAGGTTAAAATAATGGTAAAGTTTGTGTATGTTAAGGTTTAGATGTGGTATCCCACAAGCTCACATGTGAGACAATGCAAGAAGGTTTGGGGGGAGAAATGACTGGGTTGTAGCCTTAACCTAATCTGTAAATTATTCCCTGATGGGAATAACTTGAGTGGTAACCTGTGGCAGGTGGGGCGTGGCTAGAGGAGGTGGGGCATTGGAGGTGTCGCTTTGGGGTATATATTTGTACCTGGTGACTGGCATTTCTCTCCCTCTACTTTCTGATCATGATGTGAGCTGTTTCCCTCTGCCACACCTCAAGCCCCAAGGAATAGACTTCTATGGACTTCTGAAACCATGGGCCCTCAAATAAACTCTTCCTCTTCTATAGTAGTTCTGGTCGGTCCTTAGTCACAGCAGTGAAAAAATTGAGTAAAATAATGTGAAAAACAATTTGATGGTATATAGTAGCCAGTGCAGTTACCAGGCTGATATAAAAACATCATGAATATAATTTTATGCTAAATTAATAGTAATGTAGTCCCTAGAAGGAAGTAGACCCAGTAAATTCTACAGTAGAACACAGCTGACATATTGGACCCAGGATTAGCACCATGTTGTTAAGATAGGCCATTTCAAACTGCCATATTCTCAGAGGGAAACATTCAGATGGTAAAGTTTTATAAAGAATAGAACTTACTTAAAGGAACTTTGCTGAAGAAACTGCAGCACAGATAGATTAGCAAAGAGACAACTTTGAGATACAATATAATTGTGTTCAAACACTGATGAGCAGTTCTCAAGCAAAAAGTTTATATTTTAGCTGAGGATTTCATGAAACTAAACTATAATAATAGTTTCTCAGAAAATACTTGGAAACTTTATTATCTTTTATCACCCTTGTCTAGTAGGGTATAACAGTTTTATTTGTAAACAGGCTAGACATCCCCTTTCACTCTTAAGATAAAAACATTTCTTACCTGGTTGAAGATGAAAATCTTCCTTGAAATAGTTGACATCATCAGAAACATGCTCTCCTTTCTTAATTTGCTTTTGATAATTTATATGTAAAATTGCATACATATAAAAGAGTATTTGAAATAGGTCATCTATGGGAGGCAAGCATGAATAGTGAGGGGGCGGTTTTTGGTGTATAGAAATATTCTATTCTGTGAACCTTACATGTGGATGTGATCACCTTGTGATAATTTGCAGATGTATACACTTACAATTTATACACTTTTCTATGTGTACATTATAATTAAAAAATAAATTCGAGTTTAAGAAGGTTATAGGTAACCTGTATTTAAGGTACAAAACATACATAAAATCCTTGAAAATTTCTTTTAACCTCTTATAAACACCATTCAACCATTACCCAAATGAAGGACTTAAAAATGATCAAAACAAGTCAGGCATGGTGATACACACTTGGGAGGCTGAGGCAAGAGAACTGCAAGTTTGAGGCCAGCCTCAGAAACTTGAGACTGTCTCAAAATGAATTTTAAAAAGGGGCTGCAGAAGTAGCTTAGTGGGTAATACTTTGGATTCAATCCCCAGTACCACAAAAAGAATAAAAGATCAAACTATTTTATTTATTGTATATTTCCATTTTATCCTTCTCTATTTCTTCCTCTTAGGGATAATCACTTAAGGTTTTGTTTCAAATGTTTGTGACACTAAGCAGAAGTCGTTTTCAATTGCTTATTTGAAATATGTGCCAATATCAATATCATCTACTATTTAATGTTGTTATTTGCTGAATAGTGGGTTTTTTTTGGTGGGGGGTTTGGGGGAATGAACTCAGGGGTTCCTTCCCAATGAACCACATCCCCAGCCCTATTTTGTATTTTATTTAGAGACAGGGTCTCCTGAGTTGCTAAGTACCTCACTATTGTTGAGGCTGGCTTTAAACTCGAAATCTTCCTGCCTCAGCTTCCAGAAATGCTGTGATTACAGGTGTGTGCCACCACACCTGACTTGAACATTGTCTTTTAAATTTTAATATTAGAGTTAAATTTTCTTTTTTTGGTCTTATTTAGATTTTCTTTTTTCTTTTGGTACTGGGGGTCAAACCCAAGACCTCATATGGGAAGTTCTGGGCAAGTGCTCTATCACAGAGCTACACCCTCTGCCACAGAAAATCATTTCTTATTCTAAGGTCATAAGATATTCTTCAGCATTGTCTTCCAAGCTTTTAAAGAATTACACTTTCACATGTATGTCAAACTATTCAGAATTGAAGAAGGAGTCCATTAGACTTTGCCTTTTATACTATAGACCACCAACTGTCTCCGCCCCCTTTGTTGAATTGTCCTTTGTTTAACTACTTATTTACCACTTGTAATATTACAAATTTATATTCATAGGCATGTTTCCAGATTTCTACTTTGTTTTACTGAATATCTTTCTAATCTCATGCCAATGCAATGCTGTCCTACATCCGTGTAAATTCAGGTCTTCATGTTCTGTGGGGAAAGTCTACTCATGTTTTTCTTCTTTTTCAGGATTGCCTTGGCTCTGTTTGACCCTTTTTTATTCCATATCTATTTTAGTATTAGTTTACCAAGTTCCTTATGAAATCCAGCCGTGCCCTTAATCATATTAAATCTTTAGCTCAGTGTCTGCAGGTTTGTTTGACCTTTTTATGGCACTGAGTCATCTTAACCATGAAGAGCCCATAGGCTTCCTTTCAGGATTGAATTAATGTTCATCCACAGACTTCTAAGATTTTTTGCCTACACAGGTCTTTTATCTCTTTATATTTTTAAGAATTATTCCTGGTTAACTTCAATGTTTGTGACCATTGTAAGGTTTTTGAACTGCATTTCTGTACTCTCTGTTTTTGTGGTATGCTCACGAAGTTGATATTTCTATATTAATATTTTATCTAGTTTCTTTTAAAACTCTTATTAATTTTAATAATTTATAAGTGAATTAGTTTGGATTTTCTATGTAGAAAGTCATACATTTGTGAACATTGGTGAAAAATAACCTTTTATTTTTTCCTTTATAATCTTTGTGACATTCTTTTTCTTTCCTTCTGTTTGACAGGATCTGCAGTAAATGTTAAATAGCAGTAGTGGTAGAGGGCATCCTTATCTCAGTACTGATCTTAATTTAAGTATTTAAGAGAGACTTCTTACACAGACTTGAGTCCATATGACACCATCTCTCCTTGGAAATCACTGAACATCAACGTAATTTTGTTGTTGTTTGTTTTTTTAAAGATCCATGATCTCTATATTCCATAAAACTAGAAGTTAGATATAACTCAAAAATACTTGTAAAAGCTTCAAAAATAGTTCAGCAAACAGGATCAAAATGATGCAAAATTAAAGGAGGAGCTTTAATAGATTAAAGAAAAAAAAAGCATTAGAGTGGATAAGCAACAGGTATCCAAATGATGCATAGCTGCCAGATCTGAAAAGTAAAATCAACACAATGAAGTGGAAAAGAAGTCCAAGACAGAATTTTTCAAAGCTTTCTTAAGATTAAGAATAAAAATCAAAAGACAACAAACAAGGAACGGAAACTTGAATCTACAGATCGTGAGGGTCTACTTCATCAAGAAATAAACTGACCCAAGACAATTTAACATGGGAACCAAGTCTACCAAATTTCCTGGACTTTAAAGATAAAGAATGAATCTTTTGGGCAGCAGTATAAAGAACAAGACACTTATTAGGAGGAAATAAAGCTGTCCATAGATTTCTCTAAAGCAACAAGCAGTGGAGAACAGCTCCAAAATACCCAAAGGAAGAAATCACAGGCCAAAGTCTTTTTATTTAACCAACTTTTTTCCAAGTACAAAAGTTTCAGGTGAACAATTTTGAAAATGTTAAAAAAAAACAAGGAATATTTTTCCCACGAGTTTTATGGAAACTATTGGAAAATTAATTTTATCTGAGATGAGCTGGAGGAATTGCAACAAAATAATTTGTGGTGAGCATTTAATATATGTAACTATAAAGCCAGGACTTAAACCAATATTGGGGTTTTGGTGACAGGAAAGAATATAAATATTAGAGATCTATGTATGTAGAAATGATACGATCAACTAAAACTGGGAAAGAAGGAAGAAAATGGGAGATAAGTGCACTGATTATAAAGGTACCCTATTAGGTAAAGGTAATCCTTCAACTCTGGAAAAAAATAATATAATTACAGATGTATTTAAAAGCACAAATGCAAATATTACTAAAGTTAGTGTTATTAATGAAAATTGTGAAATAATAAGAAGGCTCAGGGAATAAAATAAAACACTATTTTTTCATTATTCAAAGTAAAGATTATAACTGTCAAAAGAAATAGGTAACTAGGGGCTTTATATAAAGGCAGATTTATAGAGATAATGATTAGAACACAAAGATAAATCTTCATAATTATCAAAGGAACTATACACACAAAAAAAGCAAAGAAGTAATCCACTGACTTTTATAAAATCTCTATAAACAATAACATAATTAATATAATACTACAGGAAGATGAAAATATCTTCTGTATTAATGGTGTATAAATGGACTTTTCTTATATTTTTTCATAACATTTATCCAATAAAAATATTTTCTATAAATACATAGAAATTCACTCTCTGCATGTTGAAGTATTTAAGGAAATGTAATTTAGAAACATGGAAAATAAAAGAATAGTAAATTACACAAGATAAAGGAAAACAAAGAAAATTTGACTCATAATCTATTAGTTAAGACATAATTTGGCCAAAAAAGAAGGACACTATGTAATATTAAAAAGAATGATTCATGGTGAAAAGAGTTTTTAATATCCATGAGCCAAATACCTCAACTTCACAAAACAAAACTATGAGACAGAGAAATAGAAGACTTTAACTCACCTCTTAGCCCATGATAATGGTGAAAAATCAAAGATATATAAGAACCAAATAATAATTTTGAAGGAAAATATAACTTGCAAAAAATGCAGTAAAAAAGTACAAATATTAGATTTTTCCTGGATAAAACACAGAAAGCGGTCAATCTACTACCTTGCATGAAATTGCTTTCTACTAAATATTTGAAGATTAGGCTATCCAATGCTACTTCAACTGCTCTTAAGAATACAAAGTATCAATAATCATATTCTAAAATTCAAGCAGATATTATTTAGTTCAGAGTGCTAGAGCTGTGGAGTATCCAAATTAAATTTATTATAATCTACAGGTTTTCTTGAATACCACCCTTTCCCTTAACTATCATTAAATATCGCTATCAAACCTGACACCCCTGTCTGGTTGTCATTCTTTCCCTCTACCTGTTTCATTAAATGTGTTCATGGAATATGGGTCACTCAGTGGTAGACCACTTACCTAGCATATGCCAAACCCTGGGTTTGATCCCCAGCACCACAAGGAAGGTCCTTTAAGCCTAGCTAATGACTAACATCAATTGAGTCCCTCCCCCCCCAATCCAAATTGTGTAATAAAGGTATGCATATTGATAATCCTCCCAGGTAAAGGAAAATTGCTTCTAGTGGTTCTTCTTAAAAAGACCAGAGGAAAATAGAGCAATCAATTTCTGCAGTGATTTCTCGTACCTGGACCATATCTAAAACCCCACAAAAGAAACAGCTGCTGCAATTGTAATCACTATATAATCAAATTTATTATAATCCACAGGTTTTCTTCAATACCAATCTGCCTTTGCATGGCTGAGAATGGAAGGAATCATCAATTCAACATTCTTCAAGTTGTAGTGATGACAAGAATCTTGGCACTTTCCATAAAAATGTGGTACTCCTTCTGGTATGCTTTCAGCTATGCACCACTCCAAGGGCCAGGGAGTCAGTGTGGGGATTCTCCCAGTCTGTTTCAATTATTTCTCCTGAAACTGAGGAAAATTTATTTCTCCTGAAACCTATGGACATATGATAACACTGAGAGGCAAATGCAGTTCAAAATTTCATATATCATCTAACATTGTGATTTTCTGCTATGTCTAGAGGACTGCAGTGGCATTTGTTATTTCTCAAGTTTTTTTTCTTAATTTAAATAAATAAATTAATTCACTGATTTAATTCATAAGGTCACCCTTTCCCTTAACTATCATTAAATATCGCTGTCAAACCTGAGACCCCTGACTGGTTGTCATTCTTTCCCTCTACCTGTTTCATTAAATGTGTTCATGGAATATGGGTCATTCAGTGGTAGACCGCTTACCTAGCATACTCCAAATCCAGGTTTGATCCCCAGCACAACAAGGAAAAAAAACAGCGGGAGGGAGGGGCTTCTATTTTCTCTGGTCTTCGGCTTTTATAAGTCAGGTCCTATGTATCCCATTGAAATTAGACAACACAGGTCAATGGGATACCTCCCACCACTATCCTCCCTCCTGCCTTGGATGAACACCGCAGAGCTTTCCAATGGCATTGTTTCTCCTTTAACTAATGCATGTGTCAATTCCTAAAGAAATTGAATGCATCTGGGCTCTCTTGAGAAAGAATGGGAATAGGATGGGTCACATATGGCAAATTCACTCTGAAATATCCATCTGCCTAAGGTTTAGGATTCCTTCCTCTACATGTATGTTAGGGAAATTCTGTCATTTTAAATATTAAATATACGCTGTTGAATATTCAGTTCTGGTTTAGTCAACCAACAAAAGCAATTATCAAAGCTATTTCCAGTTGCTCAAACTAACATAATTCCAGTGTCTTAGATAAGTGCACTAGAGTAAAAACTTGGTGATAACATTCCATTCCATTCTCGTTGGCCTAACATCTTTAGAATCTATTCTTATCTATAGTCTCCTTGTATTGATTGATATAAATTAGATAAATCTTGCAAGTATTTTATTGTTTAAGATATCTTTTCCTGGGTCAGATTTTGTCCTGTTCCCATTGGAGAGTATGTAATCAAATTCTACTTATGTATATGGAAGCAATAATCAATGTGGGGGGAGGGCTATATTAAGGAAAATAGTTACCATATTGCAAGGTAATCACCTTGGTTAAGGTTATAACAGGATCTTTAAGCAATGAAAAGTGAGTTTTCATATTCAAGAGATGAGGCGTTTCTTTTATTTTGCCAAAGAACTTCATATATCTCAGATTCTTTCTCATCTACCCAGAGGTTTCCATTGGAAAGTTTAAGTGTTTTCACTGTTTCCCATCAATGGGTTTAATTTCAAAAATATGCTTACCAAGGTATAAGCTCAATTTATAGTGTGATATTGCATCCAGTACAACAAGATTTTTAATCTGATTTTTAATCATATTTAATCTGATTTTTGTTATAGGGCTACAGTGGACTTTTTTTTTTAATCACATTTTTTTGTGTTGGAAGTTTAAAGCCCTGAATTTTGTTTTGTTTTTTGTTTATTCAATAAAGTCTCCAGAAATAACATCTCACCCATTGGTACTTAAAATCACTGTTACTGCCATAACAATTAAGCGAAACACCCAATTGTGCTCCCATTGCCGACTATAGGCAGCTGATAAATTCAGAAATCAGAATTCCAGCATTTTCTGTATATTTCCACTATCCCATTTTCCAGTGGGATTTATGACATCCCTGCAATTTAAGCTTATACAGCTCAGTAACTCAGTCTCTAGAGAAACTAATCTTGGTGAATCTCTTTCTTTGGCCCACTGTTTATAACAAGTGCTAGATAGCTTAGAGACTAGTCAGTAAAAGAGAAATCATGCTTTTTTTTTTTTTTTCAGGCAGATGTGACTTAATATAGGTAACTAGTTACAAATGTGTTCTAGAGCTGCAAGAACAAAAAGATGAGGCAGATACAAGCTAGAAATGATGTGGGATTCAGCTAGTGGTCTTAAGGCCAGAACAACAAGGCAGAAGGCTGGCATTGTAAGAGATCAGGAACAGATCTATGCTGTGCTACTTGGAGTGTGAAAGGGCCTAGTACCCAGAGAGGGACCCAGTAAGAGATAGATCCGTGAAATGTTATGTACTAGAGATACAGGGGGAGTTCTGGACCTCCTGGTTCTAAGACTGCAAAGAGGAGTGAAACACTGGACTAGGACTGTGGAAGAGACTTTGCCCTGTGAGTACTGGGAATCCTGAAGGGCACTGTTAAGGGAAGGCATGAGTCCTGAAAGAGGCCTTTTATCCACCACTCAGCTTCTGTTATCCACCAGGACCTCTGCACTGTAGGATCTAGCTAGAATTCAGTCTCTGAGGGAAGCTGGCAAGTGACAACACAGCAGATGCAGATGATGTGGTCCCACTGTTATCTTTCCCAGCTTTCCTGAAGGCAAGGGATATTCTGTCCTCCAAGAATCTGGAGTGCAGGATGTCTGCTTCTTTTCATGCTAATTTTGATTCCTGCTTCAAATGGTCACTCTAATTTATCTCTTCTATCTTCACTAATGCTACCTTAGTCCACCTAGTACTTCCTTCATTTTAAACTTCAAATAGAAATACACTTAAAATAGACCATGCATATTATTCTCTTTAAAGTTTTACTAATATTAGGACTTTTGCTTCTTACTATTTTTAAATGGATACTATACTATGCTTTAGACCCTATGCTAAAGAATAATTGATTATTTTAATCAGGATATGTAGCTATGAATTTAGTCTTTATGGTTTATTTTGAAATGAAAATAAAACATGAGGGAGGTTAGGAAAATAAATAAAAACTCTAAATAAAACAAAGAACCGTCAATTCTAGAACCAAAGAGTCAGAACATAGAGACCTTGTATCAGTGATATCTATTAGAGCAGGGATCACTTTAGCTGCTTTTCAGTATCATTGCAATTCTTTTTACCTCCAGCTCCTCCATTCTAGTTACATATTCCCAGACTATGGATTATCTTTCTTCAGATGCAACATACTTTCACATCTTCATAAATTATGCTCTTCCAACTTTCTCTCTCCTCTTCTTCTGAACTAAGCAAATGTTATTCATTGGATCAGCTCTGCTCTCCGGTCCCATCTTAGTGAAGATTAACCAGAGCATTCATCACATTTCCAGAGCACTTGATTCACATCATCTGCATATCACTTGTCACTTGATGTTTTTAACACTTAATGCAAAAGTACCATAATATAGGAAGGTGGATTTTCCATGATGTCCTTTATCAAGTAAGTCTAACCAAACAGGATTACAGCATTGCATTCAAGATTTGATACTTTTTATTTCCTCTATTGAATTTTGAGTTACACTTTGAAGGCAATAAATAAATGTCATTTGCATTTCTATTTCTAGCATCCACTTCAATGCTGGATACATAGTGTGCTTTAATAAATGCTAATGCAATTTAATTATATGTTAATGGAAAAATGCCAAAGTAACATATTATAATGGTTTTGGGTGGTGTGTGTATTTCTGATATAATTCTGATCCAACAAGTGCCTATTTTATAACCTTTAAAAACATCTGGATAATATTATTTTGAAAACTTAATATTTCTTCCTGGGACTATTTAACCATTCTTGCAGACATTTGATACCCTGAAGAAGTGTGTTATTCCAATTTTTACATTGTTTAGTTTTACTTGATTAGTGACTGTATTAATCTTACATTCATCATATCAGTAATATATCCAGAAAACATTACCTAGCTTTTTTTTATAGAACTGGATTTTCTTGAAGGGGAACTGTTGTAGTTTCTGTTTTCATATTCTTGACTGAATAACATTACAATTCTAGATGGTAGTTATTATACCTATTATTATTATTGTTTTTATAAAGACTTTGAGCTGTATCTAAGCTTCTAAGGGGCAAAGCCCGCATTAGGATTTTCAAATGGTGGCAACAATTACCAGAGTGTGTTCTTATACAGGGAAGAGTCCCCAAGGCAGGGCATCCATTTGAAGTCCTGGTTACACAGGTGGATCTCAGTTATCCTCTGCAGTGTTCTCTAAAAGTCTGGACAATGATAGAAACTTAGGATCCAGACACACATATAAGCTCCACCTTGGTTATTTTCTTGTCTTTGATTTCTGTTCTTGAGACAAAGGCCCCCCAAAGATGAAAAAATACAAATAAAAGAGAAGTGTGTTCTGTACTGCAGCATAGATAGGGTTAGCGTGTTAGGTTATTTCATCTTCAGAAGCTACTATGTTACCATAGTGAACAAAGGGATTCTCTTGTCTGGACAAAAGCCTGTTTGCCCTTTCAGCTGACTCCACCCTGCACAATAAAGGATATGATGCTAATAGAGTCCAGTTGTGTCTTTCCTGAACTCATTTCTTTTCTCTGCATCCTGACAGTACTTCAGTTTAAGGCAAGCTGTGGCAAGCACATTTTCTAAAAGGATACTCATGTTGGGAAGCAACAGCCAAAGCTCAGTGCCAGGTTTAGCCATTAGCAAAAGGAAATAAAATTCTTGTTGTAGCCTTGATCACTGGAATGCTACCCACTGGCATGGATATAGTTCTGTCCTGTCAATTAAACAAATTGTTTTGCAGATCTACTAGGTGTGAGCATACAATTTTCAAGTGTTTAGTGCTATTTTAGGAGAAGATCTGCATGCATGCTGTAGCAATATTTTAAAAGAATGATTTTTAAAAATTTAAAAGGATGATTCTTCTTCCAATAATGTTGTTAATATACCCATTGTTATCAGGATTATAGGGAATGGTTTGCAGAGTTTTCATTAAAATTGACACTATTTCACAAGGTATGTAATGAAAATATAGATATCGGAAGATCTTTTCCTTGTTTTCTCAGGATATCAAGGTAGCCTGAGATATAAGATTAAAAGATAATGTTAGTGATAGGAAAAACTGCAACAACTTTCTTCTTTAGTCTTCAAATTACTTTTGCACCTGAATGCATACTTTACATTTTCTCTTATTCATTTCTCTTAACTGCCTCCATTGGTAGGATGTCAGTATATGAGATAGACTGAGAGTAGTGCTTATGAAATCCATAGATGTACCTTATGGTACTAACATTTAAATTATATTTAAAAAGAATTATATAATATTTAAATTTTATAAGAAAAGAAAAATAGTAAGGTCTGCAGTAAATACCCACTTTTGCAATGCAAATAACCCTCTCTCTCTGGCATTGTTTCAACTGAAGGTATTTAACTTTTCTTTCTTTTCTTTCTTTGTATTTCCAAGTAGAAGCTCCTCATTATGTTTTATTTAGCCCTGCTTCTGATTAAAATTTCATTTGAAGAAAGGGTTGTATTACCAAAAAATTATTTTTAAAAAATTATTGAACCATACACATTATATAGGACAGAATGAGGTAAAATATCATTATCTAAACAAACCTTTGAATTAAGGCTTACCATTTGTATTAATTATTTCAGTGTGAAAATTTTCCCATGAGAGACATTGAGTTTATCAACCTTGTGACATTCTGCTAATTCTATGACTTCTAGTTAGTATTTACCAAAACCCTTTTGTCCACAAATCTGCATAGCCACTATCTATACACTACAGTTATATGTTTTTATAATCTTTATAAGTTGTTGATGTTGATTTATAAATAGAGCATGATGATTGCAGAAAGTTTAGATACTTGGTTTATTGGCTTACTACTGTGTCAGTATACCTAATGTGAAACCATTTTTCAGAATGATTCACGTTGAGGATGAACCACAAGAAAATCTTATGCAGGATTTGGATTATGGATGTGAAGTAGTGTTCATTATAGTTGAAAGTATGTGTGGCCCAGGGGCCAGACCCAGTACATTGCATGTTTTTATAAATAAGGTTGCAGTGGAACACAGCCAGGCTTTGTCTTCCGCCATTTTCATGTTACAGTAAGAGGGTTGATTGATTGATAGATCTCAACAGAAACCCTACGTCCTGCCAAGCCTAAGATGTTTTGCTACATTGCATTTTATTCTTTAAAAAATGTGCTGATCCCTGTGCTCCAGTGGGGTGAAGGGCTTCAACTACTGTTGCAATCCATGCTGCTGTTCCACCTCACTGTGTGAGACAGCTGGATCCACTCTTTCTGCTTCTCTGAGTTCTAAGCCAGACTTTGGGGCAATTCTATAGCAATTTGCATGGGTTCTATCTTCAGCCCATCTGTATCATGGGGTTAAGGAATGGTGAGACACAAAGATAGTTTAAAGTTTGTGCTTGTGTTATTATAATTTGTCTTCATATATTTCAGATTATCCTAGAATCTTCCAGCTCTGTATGCCTTCTTTATTGACCTATAGTGACTTCCAGGCCAATATCTGAATGCCAAGCCAGCAATCTTCTTAGAACTTTTCTCCAACTTCTCTTTGTGATTTCTGATTAGAAACTTTTCTATGGTTATCTGGCCATCCTCTTCTTTATCATTGTTTTCCCAGAAGCTCCAAGTATGTAATGAGGTCTGACCCCTCTAATAAATCTCAATTCCATGTCAGTCAAATCTGTCATGCTTTAAAAAAATTGTACTCTAAATGTTACAGTCATACTGGAATTCATAACAAGACAAGAACCTAAAAGATATGACTTTGGATTTGGAATCAAGTAATGGACCACAAAGATCCCATGTCTTGTACTGTCATATTGGATATTAGATTTCAACATATGAGTTTTGAAAGAATGCATATATTCAAACCAACCCAGGCAAAGACTCAGACAATCTATCCCAGACACCTGACTATTCAAGTATTACCAGGTGAGGTACAAATATCACGAAGTAGACAGTAGCCATCACTGATGTGACATGCCCACATTCCTGACTCATGGAATCATGAGAAAAATAAAATGGTTGATTTATTCCACTAAATTGTGGGTAACTTTAATGTGGCAATAGCTAAACAAATTTTGATTTTAAGTGAAATCTAACTTATCCTCCAAAGTGTTCTGAAATATAATCTGAACTAGAGTATCTTGCCTGGTTTTGGTATTTTGTAAGTCACACTATGCCAGTTGTTTCTCCAGGAGAGTTAGAAAAGAACTACCTTTGAATATGAGAGATCCAATAGCTTAAATCCAGTTCTTCAGGAAAGGTTGAAGGGGTGAGTTTAGCAGAAGCACCTAGACAGCTGGGGAATGGGTACACCAGAATGGCAGACATATTCCAAGGTAGAACTCTTTTGGCAGTTTGAAATGCACATTCCTGAATGGTAGACATGATCTCAAGATAGGATCTCTCCCAGCAGTTTGAAAAATATCCTTCTAAAAAAAATTTGATCATGTATAACATACATAACAAGTTTATTATACTTATTTTAAGTGAATTAATGAACATTTTGAAAAGTTAATTATAATAAAAATGTTTTTAGTCACATTAGTCACATTTCAAGTGCTCTAGAATACTAAGTACATCTTGCCTACACAATAGCACATAGCAAGCACTCCAAAGTTTTATGCCAAGTACTAATTAAAATCGCTCAATCTATGCTATTAATTTCATTTCTTAAAACATACTGTCTCACAACCATGTCCATTAGTTCCAACCATTTCTCTGTCTAAAAGTAATCTTCCACGTCTCCTGAGTTCCCTTACCTCCAACTTGAAGAATAACTTACTTTTCAAGCATCACCTTATCAATGAAATATTTGGATTCTCTCTTCCTCAAAGAAAGCAATTATTTCCTTCTTTCCAATCCACTGTACTTCTATGGATTTTCATCCTAGGATTAATTTTCATACTTTATTGCATTCCCTTAGCTATATTGAAGCCTCCTGGATGGCAGGAATTGGGTTTTATTTATCTTTGAATTGCTGATGTCTGGTACAATTCTGGCATCTAGAAGTCATTCAGCAAATGCTGGTTAAAGGGGAAAAAATGAATGGATCTCCCTTTTCTCTATATTTTCACCTTAACATCTGTTGAATTTACCATTTAAATATTTTTGACTCTCAATCAACTTCTATCCTTTCACATACAAACATTATAGTCTTTTATATTTAAAATAACATATATAAAGCTTCCTTTGATGTCAGAATTAAAGGTAATTGGAAATACCAGTTTTTAGACATGTAGTTTTTTTTACATAAGACAGTTGTTGATAATACAGATGTTGACAACCTTTATTCATAATTTCAAAACCTTACACATTCTAAAAATCAAGAAATTTCCTTGTGGCTCATCTGTTAATATATGGTAATGAATCCTATCTGTATGTATGAATGTAAGACTGTATATTGATCTCAGTTAATGTGAATATTCAACGATATTTGAGTTTATGTGCCACATTATATTTAAAATCAGGAAACTTATTCATTCTGAAACATGTTTAGCTTCAAATATGTAGGACATTTGTGGACCTATATGTCACTTTGGCTATTTAAACATAGCAAATACATAATTCGTAGAGATTTTTAGCAGTATTACAAGGTTGTCATAGACATTCTGTATTATAACAGTTTGTCAATGACAGGTACTTTTAAAAAGAATTATATAGTTAATTTTTGAAATTTAAAACTCATGGAAAAACTATGTTTGGTACTGTTACCAAATGATACTTGTATTTCCTTAGTTAAAACCTAGACCTGCATGTGGCTTTATTTCACTGTGGGGCTTTTGGAGATAATTACATCAGGGGGATGGAGCCCACATGGGTAACATTCTTTATAAAATCCTTTATAGGGGCTGGGGTTGTGACTTAATGGTAGAGTGCTTGCCTAGCACATGTGAGGCACTGGGTTCAAACCTCAGCACCACATAAAAATAAATAAAATAAAATAATAAAATAATGTGTCCATCTACAACTAAAAATTTTTAAAAAAATCCTCCATAAAAGAATCTCCCCAGAGTTGCCTTACTTTTTCAACAAAGTGAAGATTCAGCAAAAAGTCAACTATTTGCAACTTTAAATGCCCCTCACCAGAACATAGCCATGTTGGCACTTTGGTTTTTAATTTCCAGCCTTTCTGGAAAAAAATCAATTTCTATTGTGATTAAAATAATCAAGATATGTCTTATTTTTAATTCAAATAATGACCACAGGACTCTAAACTTTAGTTTAGTTTTTTTTATTTTTTTGTTTTTTTTTTTTGTTTTTGTTTTGGTACTGGGGTTTAAACATAGGGGCACTCTACAACTAAGCTATATCTCTAGCCATTTTTATTTTTGATTTTGAGACAGGGTCTCACTAAGTTGCTAAGGCTGGACTTCAACTGGCAATCTTCCTGCCTGATCTTTCAGAGTTGCTGGGATTATAGGTTTGTACCATGGTGCCTGGAGATTTTCATATTTAAAAAAGAGAACGTACTTTTAGAGAGTCAAAAGAGGGTATGTTGCCAGAAATTACACAATAGTTCTGGAACTTTATATACTTATTCTGTTTTTATCTAAAGTTGCAGGATATTCTGTCTCCTTGATAGACATACTTCTACTGGCAGAATAAAACCATCTTGAAATGATATGGCAGATTCTTGACAATTTAGTCACACACAGAGGCTCATACTCTAAAAGCAATCATGGAAACTAAAGCATGATTCATGCTCAAAGATTGTGAATTTCCTTAGAATTTGTGACTGTATTTCCAGTATATAACTCTGCAAATCTTCAGTAACCATGGTTCCATTGACTGTAGGAAAGTTTAGCAATGGAAACGAATGAAATCTCTAATGGGCATTGGCTCAGTCCACAAGAACAATTTGAGTGTGATTGTATTCACTTCCTGGAACAAACCAGCAATGTTCTTGGATTTTCCCCTGCAGTTTCAAGTTCATTGTGTTGAACTACTTTATCATATCAGTAAAATTACAATCATGTGAACCACTGGTGAATCAACATTGTGGTGGTCTCGAGGCTCTTTCTTACAAATGTCTGAAGTATGTGATCTGAGGAAGCAGTTCAATGAATCTCTTCATCAAGTTGCAGTGACTGTGTCAGTTATTAAGCTATTGTCTCTCAGCATCAAATCCTCCCAGCCATACTTAGCTATGGGATACTGGGGCTGGAACTCTGTAAACTGCATTTTTGTTTGGCTAGTTGACCCCTGTTGGTTTTGGCTTAAAGGAAGCACTAGAGAGAGACCAGGAGGCTAGAGGAGAAAGAGGGACAAGCTCCTTTCTGTTTGCTTTTTATTTCTGATTTGTCCCTTGTCCTTGTCATTATTACCCTAGCACTCTGGTAGCAAAAGTTTTTTCTAGTACCAAAGGTAATTCATTTTGCTGTACTTAAGATGTTTTCCAAAGTAGTCTCATTGAATCCTCTCAGAGATATCAGTACAGTTGGCAGATGCCTCCTTCACACAATTGGTGTTCCAGCTACAAAGGCGATATCAGTGCCTGTTGGCCAGAGACCCCCCAACTCAGAGATCCTTAGTCTCCCTTCTCTGGTGCACCCTTCCTCCAAGCTTCTAACATCTAATAATTCTAAATTTATCCTCTTTCTCCTCTAATCCCAATTGTAGGAGCTGCTACCTGTAATCATAAACTCTTTGTTTCCTTCGCATTCCCTTTTGACTATACATTTTCCAATACCTGGGCTTGTAATTCTTTATACTAAATCTTCCAGTTAAAATAACAGGTGTGACTTTTGTCTGCAGACTGGACCCTGACTTACACAGTGGCATAGCCATAAAATTGCACTAAAATGAGCTTAAGCATAGGACTTTAATTTAGCTTCTAAATACTCTCAACTAAATAAAAGCTCAAATGGAAGGTGTCACCTGATTATTTTCACCATGGCAACATGCACTGAGTCTGATTTGCAGGTTCAGAGTACTAATTTCTGTGGTAAGTTTCTTCTTGTAAACTTTATCTGTTAAGTCTTCTAACCCTTTTTTAATCAATTGCAGATGCCTGGGATGGCAATTAAACTCATTTTCTCAGACTAAATTTCTCAAATTAGTTACTGAAGCAACATCATTATTTATTAGGTAATATATTGTTAATACCACTAAGAAAATGTTTTTCCAAAAATCTTAGATGAGCCCTTTGACCTTGAGGTCCAATTTTTGCATATTTCCTCTTTAGAAAACTGTCTAGTTTTGTTTGTTGTTTGTTTTACTATTTCAAAGTCATATTGCATCTTGAGCTTGCTTTAATGTAGGTAGCTGGAAGCTTTCATTAGCATTTCCAATTTTTCTGAAGCCAAAGCTCAAATTAATACTGGCATCTCCCTATATACATCATGGTGACACTTTCTAATCTAGTCTTAGAATTCCTTAGTGGAGATGAAGCATGGATGGTGGCAGACATACCATAGAAAACCACTCCAGAATCTTTGGTTTTGTGGAAATCAGGTTTTGTAAGCTTTGTAGTTCAGCTTCTTTTTTATAAGCTACTCATAAATGCCCTGAAATGAGAAGTAAATCAAAACAAATCTCTTGGATTATCCTTGCTGGTATCGCATCATATATGTAAACACCGCTTTCCATTGGGTAAGCACAAGTAAGACAGATCCTGCCTAGAGAGCTTACCAGCTTCCAGGGGTACCATGAAGGAGGAATCAGAGAAGAGGCTGTTTTGCTTTTGTTTGAAATTCACAACAGCTGTTGTATTCTTCTTGACTGGTTCCAAATTTAATAAGGCCCAATAAATCTCTAAGAAAACAGCCCTGAGACACTGCTATTGTTTTTATTTTGGTGTTGAGCTCATAGTACAAAGTTTCTCTCTTCAATAATCTTTCTGGCTAATTTCAGATTAGATCATGCCAAATATAAACCCCAAAAAACGCTAGCCCAGAAAAGCACAGAGAGAAATCACATCTCTGGCAACGGATACTAACTAACAGAAAGCTTCCCTTTAAGCCTAATTCAGACAACTGGCATCTGCAAATCAGGTGTTGGTGAGATTGCCAGTCTGGCTATTCTCAGAGCCTCAAATGCTCTCTTCAAATCATTGCTTTGAATTCCTGGCTATTATTACCTTATAAATAATTTTGGGGAAAATATCATCAAAAGCTTATGTAATTTCCCTGATCTGCAAAATGCAGCTCAGCTTGCTTCACTGGAATCACTGTCATAGAGATTACACACCAAGTGTAAGCAGCTGAAAAGAACACACTACTGATGCGAGTAATATATTTTCAATTTTTAATGAAGTGTTACTTGTCCACAACATTATCTCTTTTAGGTTCCAGGCTGTGTGCCAGTGATAAACTGCAGAGTCGAACATCTTATCTATTTTTAAGTGACCAGTCTTTAGAGGTAAATTCCCTGTTTTCCTCAGTGAATTGATTCAGTGGTCGGCTATCATCAAATGCTTTATGCAGTGTACACGGTGTGATTTTTTTTTCAGGGTGGGGGCAGGGACAGAAGAGACTTAAACATATTTCTGCTTCCCACTTTCATGCAAAAGTTTAAGTAATGTGCACAACTCAGGTAGATCTTGCAATGAGCTAGAGGCTCTTGGGATCTCTGCCTCTAGTGAAGAATGACTGCATGTGTTATAAACATGAGCAAGTCTGGCTGCTAGATAAGCAGGAAAGAACCATCCTCTAGATTAAGTAAGTGCAAGCCAGACTACTTCCAGATGGGATGGAACAAGTAATCCAAAAGCATTAGGCCAAATGAAAGCATTTTTAGGGGAAGATGGGAAAAAAAAATCAAGACCAGTATCAAGTGGCTGTTGGATAGGAGAAGGAAGAAGAAGTAAGTCAAACTCTGAGCCACTTCATCTACTCTTTAGAACCAGAGACTAAAAAGGAAGGCTCACAAGGACTTGCACATGTAGCAACAGTTGCAGACATCTGCAGATGTCTTGCCTTCAGAGGCAAATACAGTTGCTGCAACTAGTCCTGGAATGACTGGTGAAAAGATGAGCATGGTGCTCCTGGAACATAATCTGAGATTCGCTGGAGGGCCCAGTGAGATTTACAAAACTTCTGGACAACTAGCCAGTTTGGCTAACTTCCACGATACCATTAAACCTTTTCTCATTTATTTCTCTGGAAAATGTGAAGTCCTGTTAGAAAGCTAAAGATTAGAAGGAAGCAGGCTGTAACTTGTATTTCTCTCCTTCAGTTTAAAGGTGTGACTTTATAAAACAAAAAAGGAGTGTTGAAAAGAGTACAGAACATCAGGATTTTATATTCTGGACAATCATTTAGGGCATCTAAGTCATGAAATGAGAAAAAGATTTTGTTTGGTTGGAGAATACCATTCGGATCTAAATAACTTTAAACTAGACTTCCAGGGGAAGACATTAATGAAGAAAAATAACTAAGTAAAGCTGTAAAATTACCATGTTGTTAGAAGTGGTTATGTCATAAAATATAATAAAAGAACAGAGTAATGTTTCTCAGAAGAATAAAAGAAAGAATTCAAAGAGAACATTAATAGGTTCAATGTCAATGTACAATGTAAGTTATACAGTATGCCTTTGGTTTAATATGCTAAATATTCTCATAAAGTAGTTATCAACCAAATACTGATGTTGAGACAAATAACCAAGCACATAGCATAAATATTTTGTTTAAAAATAGAGTCAAAGACTAGTAGGAGAATATCATAACACACACACTCATACAAACACACACACACACCCACACACACACACATACATAAACACACTTTCTGGAAAATATCTGAAAATAGAAGCTTGATAGGAATATTTGCATAAAAATAAAAGTGGAGAAAATAATGAGACTGAGAAGGAACATATTATCTGGGTGGGAGGAACATGTGATTCTGTTTCAAATGTATATGATTCTATATTATGTATATGACCTATATTATTATTAGTAGAAAAAATTCAACATACAGACATTAGTTGAAGCCCCATTCTGCTACAAACAAAATAGCTGCTAATGTTTTACCTTGCTTAGTTGATATCTTGTTCTTTCTTCAGAGGGCAGAGGAACAACTAGTTGAACTGATATCCTGTATCAACATTGGCCCCTCAGATCTTTGCAAAAAATCTCCCAGGTGATCCAGGCCTTATTTCCCCTTCCATTTTGAAAACCACTACCATAGCTTTGCTTCTACCAAATGTGAACCAATAGATTGTTAAAGGCTTGTTAATGCATTATTAACGGATATATAATCATCATACCAGATACTTAAAATATTGAATATTTAATCTAGTTCTAGATATTAGGGATGTAGATTTTGAAAATTTATCAGAAGGGTGGATAGTCACAAGGGTTTTGCAATCACTGTGATCCTGGCACAGGGCTAGAGAATTACATAGCTAAACAAAAATTATTTGATATTTTTTAAAGTTCACAAATATCATAACATAATTATTTTCATCAATTACAAAGGAGGAATAAAACTCAGAGATTAAATCACTTGCTGCAGCTCCTACAGGCAGCCAGGAAGGGCCATGGTCTGAACCCATGTATGAGCTCCACAGCCCAGGCTTTGTGACTGTGACCCTATAACCTGAAAGAATGCACAAGTGAAACTGTCTCTCGGGGTTCCCACACACAAGGCACTAAAAGAAGTCCTCATGTTGGCACAGGAAATCTATAGTGAGTTCATGTTTTAAGGCACACATGCAATGATGGAAGTTGAGCATTCCAAAGAATAGAGCACTCCCATAAAAATAAATGTCAGGCAGTCTAAATGCAAAGATTCCCCCTAATTAAGAGGGCCTTATTGGTTATGTTTCAAGCAAGAGATAGAATGTGGAGGAGGAGGAGGAGGAGGAGGAGGAGGAGGAGGAGGAAGAGACCAAGAAGGAGACGAAACAAGTATACTGTCCTCCTGTTTAGGAAAGACAGTATATTATCAAATTTTTTATGAGGAGGCAGAAACTGTATTCTCTCCAGACTTCTATATTCTTCATCACATTTTGCAATTTACTGTTCCGACAGTAGTATTCTAATGTGCAAATATTCAAAAATAGGTAAAAAGTCTGCATTCTATGACCCCCTCCTTCTGCTAAATCTTTAATAGTGTTTGTAATCTTTTCTGCCATCTGAGGTTTTCCTGATCATAATTTATCTTTACTCCTCTCCATTGTGCTCTGTCAGACACAGGTATAAACTGGCAGTCTCTAATTAACTACCCAAGGAAAAGCACTGTGCACCCACAAAAAGATCCACAATTGGCTTAATTAGGACCAAAAAAAGTACTATTAAAATTGTTTCATCCTATGCCTCTGTGCATACATATAAGGCTTTTGTATATGGGAAAAAGCTTGCATATCGTCATATTATAAACACTGAATATAATTTACAAGTTGGATCACTTTCTGTGTGTGGTCACTGGATATGTTCAGGAAGTTATTTGTATTAATTACTTTGGTAGTTTCTAATCTCTGTCAAACTCTTCTTCTTATCCAGCAACCACAGATGTGGTTGATGAATAACTACTATAGTCCTAGTTAGTAGGATTAGGTAGTAGCTGAGATCCATTTTATTGGGGGCAAGAATAGCTTCTGAGTTCTTGTGTAACTCCTTCTACCATTTTAAAGTTGTCCCCAATTTCAAATGTCTAAAAAGAGAAATGACGGAAAAGCTGTGTGATTGCCCCCCACCCCTACCACAACCGGAGCCTAGATCTATTCCTCAACCTTATAAGCCTTAAAACTCAATTCATTTCCCAAGTAAAACACTATGTCTATGTGTTTCCCTGCTTAACTCTGTGGGTTTCCATGAGTCTTGTCCTACCTACTTACTTACAGAGCTCAGACCCTCAGGTAGCAACCTACACACTTTCTAATGGAGCTTTCCTCTTCTTGGAATTTGTTGGCAAAGGCATCCTGGATCCAGACTATGCTGACTTGTGATAGCTGATTGTTAAATGTTCAGGAATTTTTTGAGCTGCATTACAACATGCAGGAGCTCAAAATAGATCATAATTTGAGTATTGACACCACAGAAATCAGCAAACACTACAAATCAGGGCTTCTCCCATCCCAAGTGCTGATTGCGAAACATCTACCAGCACACCACTAGTGGAGAGTAATAGTTCCTTACTGTTGTACTCTAGGCTAAATGGAAGGATTACTTGACAACCCAAAGAACAAACTTTTCTTGTTTTTGTTTCTGAAAACAGTAAGCAGCTGCACAAATACAGCTGAAAATCTTTTAGGATAGGAAATCCCTTTTCCAAGCCCAGCAGTCCTCCTTTCTCCCTGTCTATTCCCACATTTAATTTTCAAGTTGGTACCAGGTCAGAAATGCTCCATGTTTGTTTATTTTCATGATATTTTTACAAAATGATCATTGTGCTATTTATTTGGTTTCTACCCTGTGCCAAATGTAGAGGTTTGTAATATAACCTTATGTTAGAGCTGCAGAAAAACCTGTTAGGGATTGATGGCTATTTAGCCACTACCTGACTCTGGACATAGGTCTAAACTCAGGTTATAATGGCTCTTTTTAAAATCCTGGACACTGCTAAGTCATTATGAGAAGAGAAGATTCTCAGAAGACTTGAGTATGAGTGCTGGGCCAATTGGAAGAGAATGGACTGCACACTCTTACTCTTGCCTCTTGGTCTTTCCTTCCCTACTGTGGACACTTTAGTAGAGCAACTCAGCTGACTATTCACCATTTTACACACTCTTCTAAAGGACAGGTGAAGTGTCCCATCTTATGTATGAGTTTCAATGTCCCCGCCCCCATCCTTTCTTCCTTCTATGGGATCTGGCTGCCCAGGAAGGTACAATTCTATTGCACCTACCCTTGCCCCATGCTGAATGTTCTACGTGATGGAATCTCCAGTCAATCTAGCTCTGTGACAGTCTAGGAACGGCTCTCAAATTTAGGATTTGGTGTTGGTAAGCTTTGGTTTGATAGGCATCTCTATTGTCTAGTCTTTATAAAATAAGTGACATTCTGGTTTTGACTTTCAGGCTCCTTTGTGTCCATTAATGGTTCAGAGGTCAGGAAAAGAAGAGTGTGATTCATTGGGACCTTTCAAAAACTAAAATTAGTACAATTTGGGAAAAGTCACTTAAACTGTTTATCAGTAAAAACAGAGGAAAAGTACCATTGCCATTGAGTTCCTCAATTAACAAAATGTTTATTGGGTACTAAGTGCCCAGTTTGTGTCATGTGCTTATCTGAAGTTCTAGTAATATTCTGTCTCAGAGACTGTGAGGATATCTATACACATATAAAATAAGAATTCTTACTTGTGTAGTGTTCATAATCTAGAGAACAACTATAATCCTCAGTGTCATAGCAGGAGCACAGAGAACACCCCACTTTGCCTGGGTTGGTTCAAAAGAGAAAAGACATAACAAATCTTTTATCAAACTTTTTTAACTTCTATTCAGTTTCTGAAAAATATGTTAATGAAAATTGGAAATGGGATAAAATGAAGAAGCTGGGTAACCTCTGTACTATCATTGGCCTTTGAAAAATCAAGAAGTGACCACACTGACATTTGCTACCATATCAATTTCCTAGAGTCGCCATAACAAAACACTACCAACTGGGTTGCTGATACAATAGTTATTTCTCACAGTTCTGGAGGTGGAAATCTGGGATCAAGTCTGACTATCATTCAATTGACTGGATTGACTGTTTCTGAAGGCTTTCTCCTTGTCTTGTACATGGCTATCTTCTCCCTGTTTTTCGATGGCTTTCCTTTTGTGCATGTCTGGGCCCTACTCTCTTATTTTTATAAGGACACCGGTCACGCTGACTTGGAGCTCTCTTCAGTGACTTTGTTTACTTAATTACTCCATTGAGACTTTATCTCTAAATGTGCTCACATGAGTTGGGAGAGAAGATTTCAATATACAAATTTTGGAGAAACACAACTCAGTGTATAACAGCCACCCACAGCAAACTTCTCCAGCAATGGTGAGGAACTTCGCCACAATCTTGAGAATCAAGCATTTTAAACGCTCCTTAGATGTTAACCATTTGCCAAATGGTCCTTAGAAAGTACATGATTTTTCCCATCTGTAAATTTCATCAATTCTGTATGGCCTTTGGGCAACACTGGACTACTTCAGATGGTTTTTATGTCTAGAACTGTGCAATTGCCATTAGGAAACAGAAAATCAGTGACTCTTTTAAGTCCCCTGTTCATTTTTATTGGAGGAAAGAATTTAGTGTGTAGGATGTTGATATACTATATATTCCTTAATTTCCCTCTTGTTTACTTTTTCTTTCTCTTTCCCTTTCATTTCATGTATTACTAAACACTGAGATGGGTGGAGGGGAGAAGGAAGGAATAGATTAATACACAGAGAACTGAATTCATGCAGCTGTTCTCACTCAGCTATATTTTCTGTGTATGTGTTTCTCAGAAAATTATAGAAACTGTTAAAAGAGAGTGTTGCAAAAATGGAAAGCTCTTAGCAGATGTTTTGCTTTGGGTAAAAGACCTTGCAAGCATCTGAAAGTGTCTAACTTGAGCATAGAGCTTGATGTGTTAGAATTCTATTAATTAGAAGTCTCCTGTATCCTTTGCTGTGTCTGTAATATGCCTATAGATGGGGTTAGAATTTTACAATTAACCTGTGTAATATGTGTTGACTGTGGGACAAAATGTCTATCCATAGACCTTGGTATTTCTTGTCATCCTGGCTTTTTTATTGATCATATTCTACTTTTCTGTCTTTATTGTCAAATACACATATCTTTATTATTCCCTAATTTATATTTTATTTTCTTATTTCCTGTATCTACAGATATACATTCTGTTCTAGGTGTTTTAAGAAAAATTACTTAAGCAAAAATCCATAGGATATAAAATTGTTCTAATTAAATATACCAATTTCACAGGCAAATGTGACCAAAAAGGCAATTCACTTAGAGACTCATGAATATTTCATAATGGACCAGGTAAAAGATCTCTAATAAAGAATCTATTAGATAAAGTGACAACATAATGATGGGGTCTTTGGTTTTCCTACCATATCAATGTTGTCAAAGTGTTGAGAGTTCTTAAAATTGGGGATCAATCATTGCATGTATGTTTAGTACCATGAAAAAAATAGTCTCTTAACATTGTAAGACATTAACTGACACATGAAAAATTATCCTTACTTAATTTCAGATGCCTACCTGTGTAACAAAATGAAGTTGGAGTTACTGAATTAAAAAAAATAGTAAAAAAATTGTTTCTGAGTTTCTCATTTTTTCCTTTGTGTTTCATGTCTTTCTTACCATGATCTCTGAAGTGGAAAGCCAGGGGTAAATTGGTAGAGAATATAAGGAATCCAAATGAGTTATAGTCTTATCATCCATTTTCTCTAGAAGAACATTTATTTAACCCTATCAATAATACTAACAATAAAAATAACAGTAATAGTTCTATTAGCATCTAGTACTTATTGTGGACTTATTGCCTGCCAGGCACCCTGCAATTATTACCTCATTTAAACTTGAAAATGAGAAAATACTATTATTCCAATTTTGCAGAAAAGCAAACTAAAGTATTAGAAAAGCCTGAGGCCATGCAGCTACTTAATGGCAAAACCAAATATTTCTTCTTTCTCTAAAGGACTCTCTCAACATTTATAACCATTCTGATATAATAGCCAACAGACAGACCTAACATATTACCTATTCATTTGAAAGAAAATTTGCAATTGACTATAAAAACAATTTCCTATCTCGAAAATTCCTTCTTTCTGAAAGTTTTTTTCCAATAAATATTTAAGGAAAGGTATTTTATATAATTTTTTATAAAAATGTAAATTGACTTAGAAAAAATGTATTTCTCAAATGCAGGTAATAAGGGAAATGGGAATTAGGTATTCTAGAAGAAGAGAGAAATGGTGTTAGAATATTAAAATTTTAATAATGCTCTGCTCCTTGCCACAGATGTAATACTTACGTCTGGATCTTGGTATAAGCCTTGGGAGTTTTATTTTGAATTGGTGAAGAGATTTTCTTTCTTTCAGCGTGGGCTTGCTTCTTTTTCAGACATCAGTTGTTTTGTTTATCTGATTCTGTTTTTGCTCTTTGATTCTCTTATGACTTTTTTACTTTTTGATTCCTGCTTTCTCTTATTTTCTTAGTTCTTATCCCCACAGATTTCCTTTCAGAATATGGGCATATTTCTAAGAAAATTGTTTAGGGAGCAGGCTCCCCAGAGCTCAAGTCTCAAGAAATGAAATGGCTCAGTAAAAATATAACATAAAATCAGTTCTACATCAGGATGAAAATCCTGAAAAGCTACTGGCTCCTCGGCTGCAACTTCCTGGCTTCTTGGTACTAAGTAACTTTTTATTTACTTCTTTGAAATTATCAGAAGACTTTAGAATGTGAGGTTGATTAGATTTTAAGATAGTTGGATGTCAGCCTCAGCTGTTGTTTTGAATAGCTCAACTTAACCAACTTTCCTGAAACTACTTCAGACTCTGAAATAACAGCAATCTTCCATAGTATCAAGAGATCTTATGAGAGAAAGCTGGGCAGCACATTAGTCATATGCAAAAAAGGGTCTAGATGTCACAAGATGAGTTTCTAGAAATCTCTGAAAAGGAAAAAAATGTTAAAATAGCAGCCAGGACTTTAGCGTCATTCAGATGTTTCAAGTAACTACAAACTTTATATGTATCGATTGGTGAATTATTTATTTGATTCATATTCCATACTTGCAAAAGTGTTGGAAAGTAAACCTGCTAGTCTATGTGAACTAATAACACTGCACTCAGACAGAGATGCTTCTATTTCAGAGTTTTCCTAAAGTAGCACAGTTTCAGCACAGATAAGTGCAATGAATTGGCAAAATTAAGTCCCTCTGATTTTGAACATATGAACTACCTGATTTAATAGAAACCCAAGTCACTATGGCAGCTGCCACCACCCAAGGATAAGTCCATAAAGGGGTGGTCTCCTTTTTTCTCAGTTTCCCAACAATTTCCTAATCCAAAATGGGCTGAAACATACAGGAGAGTACATAAGCTGGTACATCTTTAACTTAACTCTAGGCATGAGAAAAGTGCCAGGATTTGGAGATCATATTCAAGAGTTAATAACAAATATCTTCAACAGTGTCCCCAAGCATCTTCTAGAGTCAACTTTATTTCTCCCTTCTTTGACTAAAGTACAGTCCTTATTTTATGGGTTTCTTTGAATGCCTGGTTTAATCTTGGGTTAACTGTTTCTGCCTAAACCCTCTCGGCCATGCAGCAGTCTACTTCTACTCACAAATAGAGGTGAATCTGTTGCTTTGTTGTTGGCTTCTCAACTCTCTTTGAATGGTTTCTTCAGCCATACAACTCACAGGCCCCAAAGTTGTAATTTTTTTTTCCACTTCATAAGTTGAAATTTCTGCTTACTTGTCCTCTACATCCTGTTCTAAACCTTGTGGCGATTGTGATATCTTATGATCATAGGATGACCCAAGTCTTCCAGAGATTCTTGTCTCTTCGTGGACTGTTCTCATGTATCAAGTCTTCTTACAACTGCTAGACTTAAATATGTTGTAGGAAATATCTTTGTTAAAAATCTTCCTGTGGAAATATATCATAAAGGCTCTCTATGCTAAGCCCCAGGCCAACAATATTCTAAATGAAGAAAAATTGAAGGCATTCCCTCTAAAAACTGGAACAAGATAGGGATGCCTTCTTTCACCACTTCTATTTAACATAGTTCTTGAAACACTGGCCAGAGGAATTAGGCAGATGAAAGAAATTAAAGGATACGGATAGGAAAAGAATTAAATTAGCACTATTGGCTGACCATATGATTCTGTACCTAGAACACCCAAAAAATTCCACCAGAAAACTTCTAGAACTAGAAAATGAATTCAGCAAAGTAGCAGGATATAGAATCAACACCCATAAATCAAAGTTATTTCTGTGTATCAGTGACAAATCCTCTAAAAGGGAAATGAGAAAAATTACCCCATTTATAATAGCCTCAAAAAATACTTGAGAATCAACTTAATGAAAGAAGTGAAAGACCTATACAATGAAAATTATAGAACTCTAAAGAAATAAAAGAAGATTTTAGAAGATAAAAAATTCTACCTTGCTTTTGATTAGGCAGAATTAATATTATTTAAATGACCATATTGCCAAAGCACTATACAGATTTAATGCAAGTCCAATCAAAATCCTAAAGGCATTCCTCATGGAAACAGAAAAAGCAGTCATGAAATTCATCTGGAAAAGTAAGAAACCCAGAATAGCTAAAGCAATCCTTAGCAAGAAGAGTGAAGCAGGTGGCATCACTATGCCAGACCTTAAACTATACTATAGAGCAATAGTGAAAAAAAATGGAATGGTATTGGCACCAAAATAGACTTGTATACCAATGGTACAGAATAGAGGACACATAGACTAACCCACAAAATTACAATTATCTTATATTAGACAAAATTGTCAAAAACATACATTGGAGAAAAGATAGCCTCTTAAACAAATGGTGTTGGGAAAACTGGAAATCCATAAGCAACAAAATGGAATTAAACCCCTATCTCTGATCATGTATAAAACTCAACTCAAAGTGGGTCAAGAACCTAGGAATTAAACCAGAGACCCTGCATCTAATAGAAGAGAAAGAAGACCCTAATCTCCATCATGTGGGATTAGGTCCAGCTTCCTTAATAAGACTCCTTTGGTGCAAGAATTAAAATCAAGAATCAATAAATGGGATGGACTCAAACTAAAAAGTTTCTTCTCAGCAAAAGAAACAATCAATGAGGTGAATAGAGAACCTGCCTCTCGGGAGCAAATTTTTACCCCTCACACATCAGATAGAGCACTAATCTCTAGGGTATATAAAGAACTCAAAAAGCTAAACACCAAAAAAATAATAATAACCAAATCAATAATTGGGCCAAGGACCTGAACAGACACTTCTCAGAAGATGATTTACAATCAATTAACAAAAAATGTTCACCATCTCTAGCAATTAGAGACATACAAATCAAAACTACTCTAGGATTTCATCTCACTCCAATCAGAGTGACAGATATTAAAAATATAAACAACAATAAATATTGGTGAGGATGTGGAGAAAAGACACAATAATACATTGCTGGTGGGACTGCAAATTGGTGCAGCCAACATGGAAGCAGTATAGCGATTCCTTGGAAAACTGGAAATGGAACTACTATTTGACCCAGATAATCCTTCTCCTTGGTCTGTACCCAAAGGTCTTAAAAACAGCATACTATAGGGACACAGCCATATCAATGTTTATAGCAGCACAATTCACAATAGCTAAATTGTGGAACCAACCTAGATGCCATTCAATAGATGAACAGATTTAAAAAATGGGGAATATATACACAATGGAATATTACTCAGCAATAAAAGAGAATAAAATTATGGCATTTGCAGGAAATGGATGGAGTTGGAGAAGACTAATGCTAAGTGACGTTAGCCAATCCCCCACCCCCCACCAAAGAAAACAAAACAAAAAAAAACAAATGCTGAGTGTTTTCTCTGATATAAGGTGGCTCATTCATAGAGGGGTAGGGAGGGGGAGTGTGGGAGGAATACATGAACTCCAGATAAGGCAAAGGGGTAGGAGGGGAAGGGAGATGGGTGAGGTTAGAAATGATGGTGGAATGATATGGACATCATTATCCCAAGTACATGTATGAAGACTCGAATGGTGTGAAGATACTTTGTATACAACCAGAGATATGAAAAATTGTGGTTTATATGTGAAATATGAATTATAATGCCTTTCACTGTTGTATGTAACCAATTATAATAAAAAAGTCTTCCTGTAGTAGTTGAATTTTAGGAGGTAGATGGTATTTCACAGATGGTAAATGTATTTTCACTTGTGTGTATTAGCATTAACGTTAGCAGGTGGATCTTCACAGTGCGACCTCTTTATATTTTCAGGATACATACTTGTCTGGATTCTTGTACTAAGACTGATTCCCCACCATAGTAAACATCCTGAGAAGATGTTAATCCAACTCTATGGTCATAAACACATAATTGCTTCTCAGCAGAAAACTTATCTGAGAACTTGGTTCTAAATTTCTATTCTTTATGAGAAAGTATCAAGAATATTACCTCCCTCCCACTGTCTCTGCTGCTACCAAGAATCCTTACCTAACCCTTCACTTACCTCTATCTTTGGATTGTGTGTTGGAACAAAGAAAACTGCAAAATTTTAAATTTTCTACCTACTTATTCAACCTAAATAAGTCATCAGGAAATTTGAATAACTTATTTAAAATCACTTTAAAGTTCAGATTTATTTTTTCTCTCACAGGCAAAGATAGAATAGGAGATTAACAAGATAGCTTAGTTGGGGAGAATTGTCATAACTGAATTATCAGAATATTGGGTAAAATACTTCAAGCACTGACTCATGCCTAATGTTTTCAGAAAAATATGATGTGATTTTAAAAATATTTAATAAAACATGTTGAAATGTATTACATTGGCACAACAGAAAATAGACTGAAATATTTAACACTGCTATTTGGGATTGTTTTGGAACTATATCACATTGTGTAAAGGTCTTGTGATTCAAAATTATAATGACAAAGAATGAGCATAGTGTGAAATGTGTTAATCACTCAGAGTCAATGCTTTTTTTAGTTCAAAACGTTAGGTGGAAATGTGTTAGGAGAGGTTGGATAGAGTAAGTTAGACTCTTCGAAGGAAACTAATCACAAGAAGCCAAACTTTAAAATAATTAATATAGGTATCTGATAAGCTATGTTTCAGATTCATTGATGAATGAAACATAAAACAATTTCATTTACCTTATTTTAAGTTACTCAAGTTAATGGCAACTCCAGTGGTTGTTAAAGTTATGATATTCTTTTACATGAAGACTGATCTACTCATTAAGGAAACCATTTCTGAACACTACTTGATTGAGCACCTGATATGTTAATGGCAGCTCTCCAAGTGCTCAGGGTTTTACAAAGCAGCAATCTAGATAGTGTGGTAGATCCTGAAAGGGTCTCAGAGATTGTGCTTAAGTAGAACTATGTTTTTAATAAATAAGAATATAAAGCTAACACAATGTCTGACACTTGTTTTAACATGGGTTAAAAATATCTTTTCTTGTGCAAGACAACATAAAAGTATTAGACTCTAGAGTGGTCAAAACATGGGGATTTTAAAATTTAACTCTGCTATTTTCTAGTTGTGTGGTCTTCAGCAATCTACCTAACTTCCTTAAGACTTCTATTTCATCATCTCTAAAGACATACCTTACAGAGTTGTTTTAAGAATTAGATGGGAAAACATTTCACAAATATTGTGTGATGTGAAAAGTGGTCAATAAATGCTGTTATTATTCCTGAACCAATGCTGTCTTGGAGATTTTATACCAATATTGTAGACATCAATTGCCATAAGAAATTGGAGTCTATGAAGACAGTGTCAAAGATATCTCATATCACCCTGGCTCCACTTTTTGAGATACGTGGACTATAAAATGACTAAAAAGAACATTTTTCTTTGGTTTTCTATACAGCCCATCTCCTCTGCACCACCACTACATACACACATCCACTAACTGCTTACTATGTTAAACAGGCTCTAGGGATGCCAGTATGATTTCTTTGTAGACTAGGATGAGATGAATCCCTTTGGTTGTCTGTCACAGCAATACCATGATATTTTGAAAATTTGGTACTATGCAGCCACCTAACTGTATCTGTCCTCTTCCTTCTGTTTCTTCAACTTTAGTATTTTTGAAAAACATAATTTTGAAATTAGTAGTTTTAAAACATTCCCAGCAAGCTTCATGTCCTGAGGACAAGAGAGAGAGATCCTTCTATATAGAGAAAAATAACTTCATTGCTCAGAAACTTTATCTCTGTTTCAGAATCACAATGTACATCAAGCTTCTTTCTGATTTCTCTCTGGAAATTCTATGTGGAAATTATAAATTATTTTATTAAAAATTATAAATTAAATTATTTTAATACCATTCTTTCTCATTCCGTTTTTTTTTCCTCTCTCTCCCTGATCTATCCCTTGCTACCTTTTCTGCTTGAGGTTTCGATTGCTTTGCTGTATTATTTTTCAACCTTTTTACATATTTATTGTTCCATAAACCTAGATGTTGATTTTCTTTCATACTTGATTTAATTTATTTTGTGAGTTTGCGTTCAATTTATGGATTTTGGTATAAATCTCTCTCACTGGTTCTTTACACTATAGACTGCATAAAATCTGATTTACAAAAATTCACTTTGTTTTTGATGTAAAAGCAAATATTATATTTGATTTGGCCTTGATCACATGGGGTTATTGAGGAGGGGAAATGTTTTTGATACTAGTAAAATCAGTCTTTTTTGATTTTCAGTTGAAGCAAAGAAGACGGAAATTGACATTTGCCTGAGTTTGATATTTGAGCTGACTCTGATCTTTGATTATTTTCAAATGTTTATGTAAATTTGAGTCCCATCTAAGCAATTTACTATTTGCAGGATTATAGCAAATCAGCATCCATAGCAGAGCTAGATGCTTTTTAGATTAAGGCCACTTCCACACTTTACCAAAGTTTTTGTTTTCACTTACAAATATAAAAATTGTTGAAGCAGGAGGATCGTGGGTTCAAAGCCAGCCTCAGCAACTTAGCGAGGCACCTAGCAACTAAATGAGACCCTGTCTGTACATAAAATATTAAAAGGGGGTGGGGATATGGCTCAATGTTTAAACACCTCTGGTTTAAATCCTCAGTAGCAAAAAAAAAAAAAAAGAAGAAGAAGAAGAAGAATTGTGATGATTAGACAATTTTACTTGGATGTCTATGAGACTTTAGGACTTATTTGTGAGCCAGTGCTGGGTACCCATCCTTTAGTTATTAGGATCTTCCATGTGAAATTTTGTGAGATACTTATAGATACTGCTTAGCATCAGGAGTATACGTAGCTTAAAAAAAATACCCAGAAAATAACAACTGGTTTTTAAGAAATACACAGATTTTTTTTAAAAAGTCATGATTATCTAAGAAGTATCTGTTTAGCTCCTTAGCCCATTTATTGATTGGGTTGTTTGTTTTTTGGTGTTAAGTTTTTGAGTTCTTTATATATTCTGGAGATTAGTTCTCTATCTGATGTGCATGTGGCAAAAATTTGCTCCCAAAATGTAGGCTCTCTCTTCACTTCACTGACTGTTTCTTTTACTGAGAAGAAGCTTTTTAGTTTGAATCCATCCCATTTATTATTTCTTGATTTTAATTCTTAAACTTTATGAGTCTTGTTAAGGAAGTCAGGGCCTAATCCAAAGTGATAAATATTTGGACTCACTTTTTTCTCTGTTAGGCGCAGGGTCTCTGGTCTAATTCCTTGGTCCTTGATCCACTTTGAGTTGAGTGATGGTGAGAGATAGGGGTTTAGTTTCATTTTTCTCATAATTATAAGAGAATAAAATTATGACATTTGCATATAAATGGATGGAGTTGAAGAATATCATACTAAGTGATGTAAGCCAATTCCAAAAAACCAAAGATTGAATGTTCTCTCTGATAAGTGGATACTGATCCATAATGCATGGGGCATGGAATAAATGGAGGAATTGTGATTGGGCAAAGGTGAGGGAGGGGAAAGAGGGGGTATGGGGGCAGGAAAGATGGTGGAATGAGATGGATATTATTACCCTAGGTACATGTGTGACTGCACATATGGTAAAATGCTACATAGTGTACAACCAGAGAAATGAAAAGTGCTGCAATTGTACAATGAATCAAAATGCATTCTTCTGTCATATATACCTAATTGAAATAAATAAACTAATTTAAAAAATCATGATCATCACAGGCTTATATTTTTCACCAGGGTTTTCTTAGTGTTCTGCAACATTTATTTTATCAACAATTTTTTTTCATTTAAAATTCTTGTGCTTTTAATAGAGGTATTTAAAATTATTATAAAGGCTATTTCTTGAGGTGTAGTGATACTGAGACTTTCTACTTTTCAGATAATTTCTAAAGGTGTGAAATATATCATCGTAAAATAAACAAAGAAAATATATGTTCAGAGATATAGGGGGAATAGCTGATGTCAAATAAATCTTCTTATCTAAACCACTAAAAATTGCTTAAAGTATAAACAAAACAAAACAACAACAGTAAAAAAAAGCCCTCACACAATATGTAATAATTCAGATAATTCAGATACTATTAAAGCAATTGAGTTTATTGGTTTAAAACTCCAGAAAAATTGGCCAAATTATATTGCTATATTGTGTACTGTGTGCATGTACAAATATGCAATAACAAATTCCATCAGTATATACAACTATAATGCAAATAATAAAAAGTGTGGAAAAATCTCCACAAGATATTTCAGATATACCCAAATGATTTCACTGCAGAATTCTACCATTATTTAAAGAATTAACACTAATTCTACACAGCTGCTTCCCTAAAGTAGCACAGGAAACCTTTCAGTTCATTTTATGAAGTCAGGATTAGCCTGATATCAAAACTAGAAAAACACAGCAAGAAAAGAAAACCACAGATGAATATGCATCATGAATGCAGACTCAAAAATACTTAATAAAATATTAGCAATTCAAAATATGTAAAAATATTTTTATGCTGCAACCAAGTACAAAGGTGGTTTGATATTTAAAAATGAAGTCAGTGTAATTAACCACATTAATTGCATATAGAAGGCAAATGATAATGATGCAGGAAAAAGTTTATGAAATTTAACACCCATTTAAGATAAATTGTTTAGCAAATCAGGAATAGAAAGGAAATCCCTGAATCTAGTAAAGGACATCTATAAAATGTGTACAGCTAACATTTTATTTAATGATCAAAGACTAAATGCTTTCCTACTATGATCTGGAGAAAGATAGGATATCTACATTTACAACTCTTATCCAACATAAATGTAATGTATGTTCAACTGTAAATGATAGCCAGCACAATAAAGCAAGAAAAGAAAATAAAAGTAATAGAAATTATAATCAAAAAATAAAACTCTTTCCATATGCAGATGACATAAGGTCTATGCAGAAAATCTGAAGAGATCTACAAAATGAAAAATCAAAAATTAAAACAAATCCTCCTAAAACTGATAAGTGAATTCAGCAAGTTCACAAAATATACAGTATCAATATCAAAATCATCTATTTCTATATACTAGTAATAAATACATGGAAATTAAAATTAAAGACCAACCCTATTTATAATTAATCAAACAATGAAATATTTAGGTATAAATATGAATGATCCTCTGAAAACTAAAAAATTGTTAATGATAGAAATTTTCAGAAGCTCCAAATAAATGGAAAAACATATTTATGGATTAGAAGAGTTGACATAATAAAGACATCAATTCTTCCCCAATTGGTCCATCAACTGTCCCACATATTTTTTCAAAGATAAAGTATTTTTTCAAGATAAAGGTAAGCTTCTTCTAAAATTTATTTAGAAATGCAAAATTATTTTTTATAATAGCAAAAATTATTATCTATAATAGTCAAAACAGATTTTTCAAAGAAGAATGAAATAGGAAGAATAACTCTATCCAACTCTAAGACACTGTATTACTATAATAATCAGGACAGTGTGGGATTATTAATAGAGGAATAGAAACATTGGTGAAATGAACAGAAGAGAGAACCCAGAAATAGACCCACAAAAGTATTGCCAACTGATTTGCTGCAAAGATATAGAGGCAATCCAAATTTCACACCATAAACAAAACAAAACAATCTAAAAAAAAAAAAAAAGCAAAAGCCACCTTAACCTGATTTATCCCCAAATTGATTCCAAATGAGAAACAACTTAAAATATAAAGTATGTAATTTTAAAAAATTTAGGAGAAAACATGAACATATGCAGAATCTATAGTTTAGTGAAAAGTTCTTAGGATGGCAAAAAAAATAATGAAAATAATAAAAAACCTTTGCTCAGTCAAGAACCTCATTAAAAGGATGAAAAGACATGATAAACTGGGAGAAAATATTTTTAAACATTTATATAAGTTTTGATAAAGAAGTTGTTTTGTTCAACCATTTCATCACTGTGACCGAAACACACCACAAAAACAACCCACAGGAAGAAAAGTTTATTGGGGACTCATAGTTTCAGAGGTCTCAGTCCATAGATGGCCGATTCCATTGCTCCAAGGTGAGGCAGCATATCATAGGAGAAGGACCCACCAGGTGAAAGCTGCTCATCTCATGGCAGGGTCAGGAAGGAGGTGGAGGGGAGAGAAAGAGAGAGACAGAGACTGCAGAAAGGATGTACCCATCCAGGGCATGCATCTAGTGACCCCATTCCTCCAGTCATGCCCACGTGCATACAATTACAGTCAGTCTATTCAAACTAGAATGGACTGAGTAGGTTCCAGTTCTCAAAATCTAATCATTTCACCTCTGAATATTTGTGCATTAACACAGGAGCTTTGAGGGAATACCTCACATCCCAACCATAACAGGAGTGGTTTTATAATGTATCAAAAAACCTCAAACCCCAAGAGTAAAATAAACAACCCAATTCGAAAATGTACTGAATCATGAAGACATACTTCCTCAAAAAATATAAATGAGTAACAAGTGAGTATGTGAAAGTATACTTAGTGCCACTAACTATTAGGGAAATACATATGGAAACCACAATGGGATAGTACTACATGGCTATTGGAACAGCTAAAATTCTAAAAAAAAAAATCCTGAAAATTCAATATGATGTTAGTGAGGTATGCAGAGAAAATGGTCCTCTTGCACAAATATTGAGTACCAGCATGTGCGGTGCATTGCCCTAATCACTTGAAATATATCATGGGGGTAAGTGGGGAATGACAAATTGTCTACACTCATGAGGTTTATATTTTAGGGAGAGACCCCCCCACACACAAAAAAATGAATGATTAAAGGAAGGAGATTGAAATTTATTATCATCTACAAAACATAGCCTGGATTGGAGATGTATGAAATCAGTAATCTTCTCCTTTATGAAAAACGCTCTGACACTGTCTTTTTTTTAACCCCTTTACCTAGAAGAGCAAAAATTAGAAGTATAGCTGCCTAAAAGGAAGCATAGTATGAATCTCCCTTTCCCCAAGTTCTTGCTTTCAACTCTAAATTGGTGGTTTAAATTTGGGACACTTGAAAACCTTTGAAATGGGACGGAGGAAATGGAAGTTTAGGACCTAAAGTAACAGAACTACTTGATACAAATTCAGAGTAACATTAGTGTAGGGAGTTGAACTATAAAGTGACATTGCACAGAAAAGTGACAATCTATCCAGGCAGGTACTATTGGAAGCCACTGAGTTTTGTGAAGAGCCATTCTGCTCCACATTATTTTTAAATAGAATATCTTACTGAAGAAAGGTATTTCTTTTAATATAGTAGGTAAATAGTTATAATTTCCTTTTAATCCCATGGATTTTTTTTTTTAGTTGTAGAAGGACATTCAATATCTTTATTTATTTTTATGTGGTGTTGAGGATCGAACCCAGTGCCTCACACATGCCAGACAAGCGCTTTATTACTGAGTTACAGTCCTAGCCCACAATGGCATTTTTTTTTTTTAAATTTGGGAAACAAATCAGGAATATCTTAGAACTTGCTGTCTAATGTGAGGACAGCCTTATCAGCACCTCCATCCTACCAAACTAACAACAATGATCCAAGTTGCAGACAAACTGGGGAAATAGGAGGTGCCAAGGAAATCTCTCACAAATCCACTAATTATTATCTGTTTATCAGAGATTTAGAAAGATAGTTTGAAACTACTCGGACCTCAGTGATGATATCAAGAATCTTTATCTTCAGAAAGTTTTCTCCACCTACTATGTTCAGAGGGGAAACTGAGTCACTTGAATGTTTATGAGATTCCAGGGTGGCATAGGAAATCAGTAGCCCTGTTTAGGGGAAACATAAGAAAATTAAAAACAAATTTCTAAACATGAATGCTGAGCTATTTTAAGAACTTCTTTAACTGTACTTTACAATAAACATATTGTTTATCAAAAAGTGTGGAGATTCCCTTCACAACCAGGGGTTGTGATCAGCAGGCAAGACATTCTCAAGGGTGATATCAAGAGAAATGATAAAAGACTGAGAACCACTCCTCAGAGAAACACCTAATGGTCATTTTTAGTATGTAAGTGAGCAGAAGGAATAGCATCACTATTTTCTAGACATCCTCTGCTCTGGAATCTGTGCATATTGATAAATTAATCCAGGCAGTTTCCTCCCTAGCAACTGCAATCTTCATTTAAGCATGTGTGTAGATGACTGAATGTGTATGTCTGTGTGTGCATGCATATATGAACAGTTCTGTGCCTTAGCCAAGGCTGATGAAATTTCTTATTTTTGTTTTGCAATATTGCTTCTCCCATCTAAAAGGAGAAAAAAAAAAAGTTCTCCTGGCCTACCCTTCTACTTGATAGATCAAATTCTTAATGCTAAATGTTTGGATTGTTACATCCAAAAGGAGTTTTATTAATCCAGACTCTGCTTGTATTTTTATACTAAGATTTCTCAATTGACACTCCACTGAATTTATGATGTCTAAATTGCTCTACGAAATGAAATTTCATTCAGAAGTCACCGAGGTTGGCTTCCTAAGGTCACTCTGAAAATTTTATTTTCTGGATCCTTTTGAAAAGAGGGGTTTCCTAGGTAATGGCAAATACAGATTGGCATATGGCACACCAGCTCTGCAGAACACGGTGCTATTTGTCTCCACGCTTGCCATTCGGAAGTAAACATTGTTTGTTAGAAAAGATAGGACGCTGCTTCAACCTTGAAAGGGGAGGGAAGAAAGAAATAGCATTTTCTCAGTATAAGCTCTGTGATAACACCAAAATGTGAAACTTTATGAATGCTGTTTGAGAGATTCTATTTTTTGATAACTCAGAAATTGCATTTTTGGTAGGGTGGTTTCAAAAAAAAAGGAACACTGGGGCTTTGATTTGGTCCTCTGTTTTTATCTGCAACTTTAATCTATATACAGGGAAGGTTTTCTTTGACATTTGTAGCAGCGTTTCTGAGATTGATGCTGCTGCCTATTATTATACAGGAGAACATTTGATACTAAAGGTTCCCGCAGCTCCCATCAGCTTTCTATAGCAGGTCTGCTCTCCTGACATTTAATGTCCCTTAAGCCTGATATGGTCTGATAACTTCAACATGCCAGCTGCTTTGGGGAGAAATAAAGAGCTGCGGCATCCTTGATTCTTTGTAAGGACTGTCACCACCTACATCACTCGTAACCCCTCACCCTTTCCCCTTAATATGTGCGAATTCAAGTCTAGGAAAAGGACATGTATTGTGTCACTGGGTCCCCGTACCAAACACACCAAGATTAAACCAGATTAGAGAAAAAATGGTTTCCCTGTAAGCACAACCAGAGGACCTGGCATTGGCCACCTTTTGAGATGTCTAGATTATCTTTCTGCAGCTGACCTTTGAGTAAGCCCAGATAAAAGGAAAAGTTCTCTGCTTCAAATATCATTTTTAGTTTTATTTTATTTTGGCATGGAAAGAAGTGTTTTTGCTGTCTTAAATGCCTTAGCTAACAAGAGGTGGGATGACCTTTTTAACCATAACTCAGAATCCAGATTGGATCCCAGTGAAATAAACTGGTTTCTTCACATAGTAGCTAAACAAGCAATGGATTAATACGTAGCTAAACAAAGAGTGAAAATTTCTCTACCTCCTGTCTGAAAAATCTCCAGGATATGGTATCAAAAGCAAAAACTTGTCCATAGGATTCGTTTGTTTGTTTGTGTGTGTGTGTGTGTGTGTGTGTGTGTGTGTAAGAAAAGGTGAAAATTCAGATTTGCTTGTTTTTGCATAAGAAATCACTGGAATAAACACTCTATTGGAATGTAATTGTCAAGATCATATTTCTATACATGGGCCAGTGGTTTTAAGGAAGAAAACTTTACTTTGATAATATTATTAAGTCATTCTCATAAAGCTCATTGTTTTTCTGTTTGGGGAGAAAGATTCAGGCTCCGTTAGGGGAAGTAGAGGGTACTTATCTCTCTGAGCAGCTTGCAAAACCTTACTTGTATATGCCACCAATATTTTCTAAGGAAAGTTTCATAACTGTCAAAGAGATCTCTAACACAAGGAAGAATAAGATTCTTTGGGCATAGAGAAGGATTCCCTTGCACAACCACAATTAAAACTGGGAAGTCCCCAACATGGCAGTTGAAAAATGGGTCAGTCCTACTTCTCCCCAAACTATTTACCTAGTTGGTTGGTGTCTCTTCCTTCTCCTCAGCTCACCCCACTCTCTTAAGATTTCGGCTTATGAACCTCTTTTCCTAATCTCATCAGTTTCAAAGGGCTTTATCTCTGTAATATTTTAAATCCAATCATTTCTTAATGCCTGAAAATTTTAAAAGGTGGGTTTTTTTGTGTGTGTGTGCTGAGGATCAAAATCAAATGCACACTAGACAAACATTCTTCTACTGATCTTTGCCTCCCACTTGGGACTTTTTTTTTTTTTTTTTTGTACTGAGGATTGAACCCAGGGGTACTTTACCATTGAGCTACAGTCTCAGTCCTCATCCCTCCCCATTTTGTGATGATGTCACTGAATTGCTGAGGCTGATAAGACAGTTTTGAAGGTGCTGGCTAGCAGAGAGTAAATTAGGGCCAAAGAGTGTATAGAGTCAGGGATGGCAATAAGGGCTCTTGATTTATGTATTGTAATATTATTCTCCTTGTTTAACCATTGCACATGTTATCTTAAAAGTTTGTGATTTAACTTTTCAAAGTATTAAGTTCTTATTTTTCTTTGGTTGCTATCTGACAGTATTAACTAAGTACAAGGAGATCTAGAGTTTCCCATTTGAGAAAGCTCTGATCTCTGTACCTCCAAGTTCATGAAACAATCTCCTGCATTTTGGAATTTGTGTACTTCATCATCTGAACACAGCTTTTTTTTAGCCTACCATAAACTGATGGAGACAGCCACTATATCCTGGACTCTATGGTAAGGACATGGGTGTATTACTGAATAGTACTTCCTGGGAAATATACAATATATTTGAAACAAGGAAGAATGGTGACCCACTTTCTCAGCAGTAAAGACTGATTATTTTTTAAACTCATGATATTCTATATCCAAGATAGTAGTTTGTAAGAATGCTGTTTTTCAGTTCATTGCTCATGAAGAAAATTAGCCTTCCTCATTTTAACAGCTTGAGAACTATTCAATTTCAATATGAATGAAGAAATAGAATATGAACTTCCCAAAGTTATCCTCTTAGTGTTTTTTTTTCCTTTTTTAAAGTATCATTACACTGCAGTCAACATGCAATGATTGCACAACTTGAAAATCTAAACTTGGTAGAAGTTTGACGGATGGCTTTGATAAACTGGGAATAGAAAATGAAGTCAATTCTCTCACATATCCCCCAAATAATCTAAGTACCTAAGAAACACTATACTGTAATATAAATTAGATGAATAAGTAATTGACAAAGGAAAACAAAAGCAACCATGAAGCTTCCGCTTTGATCTAGAAATGAAACTTGTTTAGAGAGAACCTGGTACCAAAGACATGTACTAGAGACACAATGGAGTCAGAACTGAGTCCAAAAAGCTGACTGGATTCCCAAAAAGAAAAATTTCAGGACGTACCCTCATGAAATCTAGGTAACACTGTGTTATGAATGGATCATGTGACCAAAAATGTTTAATCACTAGAAATCTTGGAAAACCCTCTGGGTCAGTGAGGGCATTGGAAAAGAAGAAGGATCATTTTCAGATCAGAAATTCACGGTGAAGTGGCCAACCAATATATGGTATGGAATAGAAACAGAGTGAAGTATATTGATCATTTGCTTTTTATTCTAAATGTCAGCAGAGACACACATTGACAAGTCATTAACAGCATCTTTAACACAGAGAGAAGGCTGAGGGAAAGAATCATAACCTTGAGATGAGAAACTACTTAAGGAAGGAAAGAACAGGTACTTCCTGCTTTAATTGAAAACCTAGTGCCTGGAGCTTCTAAATTACCTTCTGCAGAATAGCAGCAATTTCACATCCTTTGTTCTGCAGGGAAGATGACTGCTTGGAGAAACTTTCGGTTCCCCCTTTCCTATGCCCCAGCGTGGCTACTCCTTTCTTCAGTGTAGGCAGAGGTCTGATCTCTATAGCTCGGCCCCACTCTGCCTCTCCTTACCATGGTCTGGACTATGGATATTTCAAAGGAAAGAAATAGAGGAAATAACAAAAGATTTAAAATCCTCTGGTTCCTGTGTCAATCTCCTCAGGAAGGGTCCTTGTTCTACCTTGTCAATTTGTGGATGAACAACTGTGTTGGCCAGTTAATGGACCTGTTTCTCTGACCTATTTCTCTTTGGTCCCTTCCCCCTTGAATTCCAGAGAGCCTTAAATGAGGAAATGCTTTCAGGACGACGGGGAAGTTTACAAGTTCCACAGTTGTGTAAATAATTTAGCAACCTTTAAAATGAATTTGCATTAATATAGTCAAGGCTCCCAGAGTGTCTATAATAGTAATTTTATTTTCTCTAGTTTCTACTGGCTCCAGATCTCCCCTGTTCATTACTGTATAGGGATTGTCTTATAAACTCAATAGAATCCACAACAGTTTTCTAAAATCTTCTGCCTGCCTCTTCCAAAAACTCTTTGTTTTCCTATCTATATGGGCCTTTAGCTGGACTAAAACATAGCAATTTCTAAACATTACATGATTTTCGTGTTCTGATTGGCTCTTAAGGGTTTCCAGCTCGAGCAGTGGTGCTTGCCCTGGGCTTATGTCATGACCTACACTTTTTTGTGTGTGTGCTTTTCAAAGGAATTCAGCAGATAGGATAATTGTTGTCCCTAAAAGCTCTACCCTGGTGGCTGGGCATCCCAGGAATTTGCCCAAGTTGCTTTGTGATGGTTGTCTGACTCTGCTCCTCACTGTGGGGTTTCGCAGGTATAATAGGATTTTACTTCTAAGGTAGCAGGCAAGCTGCCTGGCAAAGAATCTACTTACAGAGAGGATGTACTGCCCTTCCCAGTCCCTCGCCTGTGCTAGGGATCTTTGATTTAGAGCACTGCAGCTGCTGTAGTTCATTACTGTACATTTTAGAGTCAAACTTGACTGTATCAGTGGGTTACCCCCTAAAGTGCTATACTCATTGTGATAATAGCTAAGGATATCACAGACAGGAGTGCACACTGCCTTCCAGTACCACTACTCTCAGCCTTAAGTGGGCTTCCAAATAGGAGGAGTGCTGCCTCGTGCGCTAGTTATGCCCTCTCACTGTTTCCTGTGAATCTTGGCTGCCTAACCTAGCTCAGTCTGCTAGGAAGGTATCCAGGTGAGGGATGAGGGCCTGTTATCATGGCTACTTTATCCTAAAGTGTCACAGTGAAGGGAACCAAGGCTAAAGAATGTGTGAGAGTTCAGCACATCAGTAATCTCTCTTTTCTGCTTCTTGTCTCTCAAATTGTGGTCTAGCCAACCCCTTGCTCCAACTCACTGCACAGTGGGTTTTACAGGAAAGAACATTGATATGCAACATTTGCTAGGTATCTGGACCCAAGAGTGACAATTTGAACCACTAAGATAATGAGGAACAGAGTCAAAATATCCAATGATTGAGTACAAGAGGGACAGGGTGATCCAGTGCATGCCCTGTCAAGTAGGCAAAAGTAACCATGGGTCTCAGGTCTCTTTGCTGCTGAGTTATTCTGTGACTTTGTGAAACCCTTTTTGTGCTTTAGAGTCCTTATCAGGGAAATGATAATTCTAGCTCTTTGATGAGCCTCCAGGAGGAGAGAGGCTTTGTCAAAGGAATCAGCAAGAGTCCCCCTTCTCCCACCCTTTAACCCTGTTATAGTATTAGCTGTTTCTATAACTTAACCATGCCCACATGCTGGAATCCTCGTAAAGCTACTCTTCCTCTATATACATATAATTCTACAGGCTGCAGACTAAGATAGAAATCTGTAAAAAACTAATAGCTATGGTTACTGTATATAACTATATATCCAGTAACTATGATTACTAATAAATATGAATACAATAATTGATGCCTTGTATTTGCTATTATATGCTAGGCATCCTACTGGGTATTTTACATTATAGCTAGGCTCATGAGAGCTATTTCCAAAGGATTTTTTTTTTGTATGTTTGTTTGTGTTGCATTACCAGGGATCAAACCCAGGGACACTTTATCACTAAGTTACACATCCAGCCTTTTTCTTTTTCTGTTTTTGAATCAGGGTCTCATTAAATAGTCCAGGTTGGCCTTGAACTTGCAACTTGGGGCACAACTCTGACAATAGGACAGGGTTGTTATTTACACTTATAATGCAGTAAAACTGAGATTCAGAGTTTATACAATTGACACAATTTGTTCGGAATATATCCTTCTCCTTGGAAGACCGCACTTCTGTTGTTCCCTTCTTTTTGTCTTAACATCACATTAACTTAGTTGAATGCAGTGAGAACTTTGGCACCTGGCTGACTATTTTTAAGCCTAGCAGTTTATCCAAACCATTTGAGAACAGAACTTCATCTGTCATTCCTACATCCCACTCCCGTGGACATATCCTGGATGGTGAAAGTCTCTACCTGTCATTTTTCTGGTGAATGCCACCTTACTCTGAACAGCATGTCCTGTCCAACAGTTCTCTCAATTCTTACTCTCCATATGCCCCGACTTTCAAAAACACATCATCCCTAGCCCCAGATGAACTCATTTTCTCTTGGTAGTTCTTCTTTCTTCTTAGTCCAACATATGTGTCAATTCTAAGGCTCTAGAAATTTCCCTCATTTCACATTACCTTTTCTTTTCCTGTTATGCCTATCCTAAAGTCACTTTTTCTGTGTTTTCAACTTCCCCCTCAATCATGCTTTGCCAAAATATCTTCCACTTGTTCTTCGAATCTCTGCTCAAATGCCATACCTTCATGTCTTCCCTCCATCCACACATCAGAGGGGTCCTTGTTTCTCTTGCTCTCACAGTAGCCTGTTTCTTCATAGCACTTGTCAGAGTTTATAACTTGCATACTTATTTAATTATTTGATTGATACTTTCCCCTCATGAGTTTATGCAAGGTACACAGATCTCCATGCCTACTTTGCTCACTTGTTGGTGCTCTTTAATTTCTGACCTAATATCACCCTCATACTCTCCAGAAAGTAAAAATAAAAGCGAAATAAAACTGTTTCTTTCTTTGGCCTTTCTTTCCTCTGTCCCCTTTGCTATGTCAGACTTAAGACATTTTTGCATTTACTTGAAATTTGGTCCTGATTCATTCATTCTCATGATTTCCATTCTTGCCATTGATGTCAAAATTTCAAGATGTAGAGGGGAGGATCTATCCGGTACACTTGCCATCTGCATATTTCCATTTAACTTTCAACCACTCCACCTCATCAACCCACTTCTTTGCCATAACCTGCATCATTTAACCATGAAAAATACAACCACCCTTCAAGTTCAATATCAATGCCAAGCATCCTATTCTGATACCCCTTCCTCTTAGCCCTCCTGCTTACTTACTCAATCAAGCTCTCTCACAGCAGCAATCTTTGATCTCATTGAGACTTTCAGTCCAATGACCCTTTAAGCATCTTTCCGTTTTCATTTCTTTTCTACTTCCACCATTACAGAGTCTTCCTCCTGACCACCAAGTTCTTCTCAAAACTTCCATTTCCTTTACCTTTTCATTCTTACCTAATGTTTTCACGTTGCATTTAGTTGAGAAATGAGAAGCCATCAAATGCAAATTACTTTTCCATTCTCTGTCAAAAATCCATGCCCCTATTTGTGTCCTTGTTTCCACCTTGTCTCACCTATTTTAGGGACTTGCTTTTTAGGCTCTGTGTTGTGACCCCTGCCTAAACAGCCTTTCTATATAAATAGATTACTCCTAAAAAGTAATAACACATTTTTGTATTTAGCATCTTTCATCTTCATAGCCTCCCTTACCATCATGTACCCTTTGATCTATTTCCTCATTTCTCTACTTCCTTTTATAGCAAGAGTTTAGTGAGAAAACAAGCTGATCATAAAGAAGTCTCACCTAACCATGTCTCCTCGCTGCTCCATATTTTTCTCCTGTATTCCTTCTGTGCATACTTGTCTTCCTTGTGTCCATCCTGGGTTCCTTCCTCCCCATTTACCTCTGATCTTCTCTTTCACGACATTTCCTCTAATCTGCCTTGTCATTCTCCACAGAGCAACTGGAGAAATGTGTTTCTAATATACACATTGGATTGTCTTATTCCCTAGCTGAAAATATTCACTGAATTCCATTTTGTGCAAAAGCCAGTATTGTTACACACTTAATAGAAACAGTTAATAGCAAAAGAAGGAGGAAATAACCATGTAGAGAAACAAAGCAGATGCACTTCTTTTCCCCATAGGACTTAGGATGTTTGGGGATGTTTTGGGAATGCTCTAGTATTCAACAGATAATCATAAATATAATTGCCATCATTTGTGGTGTGATAAAGGAAGAGCACAGCATAGCTTGCAGAGCATAGGATGGCAGTTTCTTTGCTATAGAAACTAAGACTTTATCCTGGGATCTTATGGGAGAACATGACTAATGAAGTATAAGGCAAGCAGATGGAACTGTGTGTGCAAATGACCTGAGGTAGGGAAGGGTAGGGGACTTTTGAGGCATAAATTAAGGACCTTGCAACTGGAATATTGGGACTTGGAAGAAGAATTGTGTGTGGCAGTACTGGAGAGAGTAGATTGGAGCTAGATTCTGCAAAACTCTACATACCATTAAAAGAGTTCATATTTAATACTACCAACAAATTCCACAAAAAGATTTGAAAACATGCTTAAATTAGTTTTTTTTTTAACAACACATTTTGAGTACTGGTTAATGAACATAGAAAGATTAAAAAGCAGATGCAGGCTAATGAATTAATTATTGTAAATCTCGAGGAAAGATGGTTGTAGTTTGAACCAGGTGCTTTTAGCGCAATTATGAGAACTGAATATGCGCAAGACATTTTAGAAGCGGGATTGACAGGATTTAGTAATTGATTAAATTTTGGACTCTAGTGGCAACAGACATGTCAGAGATATTAAATGTGTCAAAGATGTATCTCTTGTTTCTAGCATGAGTACATGGATCCATAGACTAGTCAATTCCTGAAAATGGAATGCAGGAGGAACAGCAAGATAGTGGATTAGAATTCAAACATTGACAATGAGATTTTTGTGAGATATTTAAGTTAGATTTCAACTATGAGATTAAAAAACTATGATATAGGGCTATGGCTGTGGCTCAGTGGTAGAGCACTTGCCTTGCCTGTGTGAGGCACTGGGCTCAATTTTAAGCACTGCATATAAATAAATCAATGAAATAAAGGTCCTTCAACAACTAAAAAAAAATTTTAAAAGCTATGAAATATCTTTATCTTCTTTCCTAAACTCCACAAAGTTTATAAAATATGGCTTAAATAAAACATATCTATATTTTTTTCTAAATTAAATCACTTCCACTATCTCTTCTGCTTTGATCTTAACCTCCTAATCTGTCTTGTAGATCATTATTTCTTAATTGTCTCTATGCTGCCTTCTTAGAGCCAATTCTCCACAAATTACCTTGAATGGTTTGTTTAGAAGGTAAATTGCACCATGCCACATCCTCAATATACCCTTACTTTGAAATACCATATGCTTACTTTTGTCAAAGTACCCTAAAATAGTTCCTATCTTTCTTCCCAATTTTTTTCACTACACTTTTTTTTTCTATCCTTCACTCCATGATATACTATGTGGTCCCACTGGCATTCTTGTGTTTTAAATAAAATTGCCTCTTTTTCAGGAATTTTACTCTGTTCATTTCTACTTAGAATTACTTTCTCCTTCTCATTGTCTGAGTTTGCACTTATATGTCACTTGAACATTCTATGTGAGATAGGCTATTCTTCTAAGGCTGTGACATTACTGGTGGATGACACTACTGATATTCAGGCTAGGAATTATTTCTTGACAAATGTATATGACATATACAAGGAAAATGTGCTCAATAACTTTTTATTCAGTTTGAGAGGGAGAGGGAGAGAGAGAGAGAGAGAGAGAGAGAGAGAGAGAGAGAGAGAGAGAGAGCATACACATGCATATATACATATTGGTGCTAGGGACTGAACCCACGTGTTTTACCACTGAGCTACATCCTCAGTGTTTTTATTTTTGAGGCAAGGAGAATGCATTTTTAATATCATTAAAGATTATTTGTGGCCTGTGATGTAGAAGAGCTACACCAGCAGGAAGGGAGGATGTTGTATGTACAAAAGTGCTGTATTGCTTTAAACAGGTGTTGGCTAACATATGCCTTCTGATCTTGATTAATTGTAGAATAAAATAGTGAAATTTGTGGCTCTGATCATTTCAGAGTGCTCTGGAAAGAAATGCTAGCAAATGAAAAATCCTTGCTTTACCATACTGAAAATTTCTGACTCTTGAGGTCAAAAGTAGTTATTCAAGATTTCCCCATGAATGAGATTAACTTGACTCTGGTAATGTCATTGTTACATGATTCTATTAGACTTCCCAAAGGATTGTGTCTCAGCAACATCAACAATACCTTGAAGGGTTTAATCCTATTACTATAAGGCATGCTTTTTAACAGTGAAAATAAAGATCTCAACTAAAGTAGAACAGCATGAATAACAAAATAAAGAGAAATTCAATAAACATTTGATCTAGAATTCATACATTTGCTGAATGTTAAAAAGCAGAAATTTGGCCAGGTATGGTGGTGCAAGCCTGTAATCCCAGTGGCTTGGGAGGCTGAGGCAGGAGGATTGCAAGTTCAAAGCCAGGCTCAGCAAAAGTGAAATGCTAAGCAAATTAGTGAGACCCTGTCTCTAAACAAAATACAAAATAGGACTGGGTGTTGCTCAGTGGTCAAATGCCCCTGAGTTCAATCCTTGGTGCCCGCCCCCCCAAAAAAGCAGAAATTTGAGAGACAGGGAAAAGTCTAAAATAAACCTAGAGTTTCCAGTTTATGAATGTTGTAAAATTATCCTGAAGACGTCAATAAAAAGATCCAATTTGGGCACTTATTTTAGAATGACTGAATGGGCTGCTTACATGAAATCTACATTGAAATGTCTAGAAAATAAACAAAATGGATCCAGAACTTAAGAAAGAAAGCAAGTAAAAATGCAATCCTTTAGAAGCCAGAATAATATAAATGAGCATCTTAAAACAGCATATGAAATGAGAAGAAGGGACTAGGGAGGAGATGAAATCTGTGAACAGCAGTGTGGGGAGAGTAAACATAGGAGAAGCATGTCATGAAGGATTCTGAGATACAACACTAGGAGAAAAAGGGCAATAACTGGCAAGCTCACCAAGAGACTGGGCAAGAGAGTCCAAGCCACAAAGATGCCATGTTGGATAAGGATAAAAAAGACGTCATTGAATTTGTCAGTTAGATTTTGGTGACACTGATATGAATAGTTTAATCTGAGAGAAAGTTGCACTCTTTGGAACAATAAGCAAAAAAAAAAATTTTTTTTCCTTAAGTTTCCTAAGAGACTTCTATTAATGTCTCTTTGGCCAGAATTATGATACATGTTTGTTACTAAATCTGTCACTGTAAAGAAGAACTTGATTTAAAACAGTTATGATTTGTTTTAAGGAGCTAAGAATTAGTCTCCCCTTTCAAACCCAAGACTATCTAATCTCTGAGAAAAAACTGGGTTTGACAAAAATGGAAAAGGTTGGTGATTGGGAAGTAAAGTTGTGTGTGTGTGTGTGTGTGTGTGTGTGTGTGTGTGTGTGTGTGTGTGTAGGTGTGTAGGTAAGAGAAAAAGAGACAGAGAAAGAGAGACAGATGGTCAGATGGCAGACAGAGGCAGAAAGATGACTTATTTTCTCTGAAATATGTGGCAAGGTCAATAGTACAGGGATAAGGAGGATGTGTTAGGCTTTGAGAGGGTGATAAAAAATTTAAATGACATCTATGGGGATTGAGAAAAGAAGTATGTGCATCTGAGAGTACTCAACCTGCTGGGAGATGTAAAAAATACTGTCACTGAGGCAAGTATTATTTTGATTTTTGACTTAAGGTGGAGTCACATATTAGAGGTGCAAATGATCCTTTGACCGTCCTGTTCTTTTCATGCAGATGCAGATCTGCTCTTGCTGCCCATGTTTTATTGCTTTGTTTAAACTCACCTTAAATGTCCTGACTGATGAGATTTACTAGGCTTCCCTTGGGAGCCGCCTTCATCCTCCAACAGGCCTGTGCACCAGGCAACTTCCCTGTGGACCTATGCTGTACCCCTTTACTTCCCAGTTAGTCTTCTTCTGGTAAAAGGACCCCCTTTTTTTGTGGAGTTTTGCATTCAAGCTCTTATCCCACCTCTCAGTCACCATGGATACTGTTATATATGTTTTGGATTTTTATTCTGTCCTTTTCCCTTTGCTCTTCAATACCCTTTACCTCTGAGCGCAACTTTCCCTCATAATTCCTACAAATTCTCAGGCCTTTATGAATTCGATGTTTTTTATATGATTACAGTATTGATGGGATATTCTCATGAAGGATATACTTTTCAAAGCCTAATGCAACTCCCTGCTGCTGACCAGTTTGAATTATTCTCTTTAACACTCCCATCTCTGCTTGGGGAAACCTAAAGGGAGATCTCTATTATTTTGAGGCAACACATCCCAGTAGTGTCTTAACAAACACCTCTGCCTCTCATCTCTTTCTTTAATACATTTTTTAAGGCTGATGATAATTTGACCTCCCCCCAAGCTCTATTTTCTTCATGTCCATCCCCTACTCAAAATTTTCAATGCCTATCCATCACCTGGATATTGAAATATAAACTCTTTAACCCATTATTCCTTTTATAGCCTGCTCCCAGAAATCTTTTGCAAACCCTCCTTTAGTATTATAAATTCTGAAGCAGTCAGCAGTTCTGCACACAGCATTTCCCTTAACTGAAATATTCCCTAACATTTATCCACTTATCCAATTCCCAGCCATTTCTGTTGGTTGTCCTCAAGTCCCACTTTTTGCATAAAATAGTTATTGATCTGTCATGCCTCTGAAATCTTATTGCTGTTAACTCTCCCCAACTTATGGCATTCATTCATAGTGGCAAGTTTCCCATGGCAACTAGTTTTCCTAGTTGCATTGCTAGTTAACTCTTTGAGAGGATTCCTTAAAGTCAGGATGCATTTTTTACTGTTTTTTGTAAGCAACAATATTGAGCAACTTTGCTAAAGTTATTTAATTTTCCCGAGATTAAAATTTCTCATCTATGAAAGGGCAATGGTAATAAGACATTTTATTGGGCTCCTGTGTTAAATAAATAAAAATGTTTAGGCATTAAGTTCTCTATAGGCAGTTATAAATCATGAGTTTTTTCATCCTTCATACGCTTAAAGCAATTCAGGGTTTTAATAAATACCAAAAATTGGTGAAGGAAATATTAATCTATTTATTTCTCTCTAGAGTTCTCCTTTTTCTCTTTTTTCTATCTTCTTTCTCCCCTTCCTCTCTCCCTCCCTTCCATTCATTTGTTAACCCTTATTCTCAGTTCTGCTTGCTTCCTGCTCCCCCACTATTTTTTGACCTTGGAGAACCTGAAAAGAATCTGGAATATTTTCAGATTATGAATGAAGCTGATTCTGTTCCATAACCCGTAGAAGACAATAAACTAGACTGTAAATAAATACAGACTAATATTTGTTTGACTTTGCTGTTTTATGGGAGTTGACTTATGGAGCTCATTTAGCTGTCTTTCTGGGCAACAAGGAGCTGACCAAGTCTTCAGAGAAGTAAGACAGAATAGCTTAGTTCAGGTCTCTTTATGGGGTCTATCTCCACTGTCAATCATCCAGGAAAGATTCTCTGTCCCAGGAATCTTGTAGACAAGTAGATATCTAGAGTTTACTCAAACAACGATCATATTTGTGTGTTTTAGTGGGGGTAATATGACTCAGAGTGAATGAGTACATAAATTTGGATCCACAGATTGTGAGCAAGGATGTGTGTGTGAGGTGGGGTAACCATCCACATCTGTACAGGAGTCAGACCAATCTTGTACTGGAATCTTATACTTTTGTACTGGAATGGATCATTTTTGATAAAAAACTAAGACATCAAGCCCTTCAATTTCCTATACTGGGCCTTGTTAGTTTCCTTAACTGTGAACACCTTCTCCCCTTTTCTTCACTGAGGTTCTCCTTGTATTGTCTGCTAACTCTTGATTCTCTTTATTTTATAAAGGAGATCTGGTATTTTTCTTTTTAAGGGAAAAAAAAGTGAGATGTGACCCTGAATTAATTTTTTAAGGACAAATTTAGAATATGATATTAAGATGATTGTCTAGTCTTTTCTCAACAGCTGACATGGACAGAACTTGGTGCTTAGTTAAGGAATTATTTGTGACCCTGTGCCTAATAGGACCAGCATCTAAAACATGACTCTGAACTAAAAAAAAAAAAAAAAAGAAAAAAGAAAAAGAAATTAACATCTCCTGGCTGTCTTCACAAATTAAAGAATAATTGACAATTCTAAATGAATATTTGTTTTACTTCCTTTTTAACAGCAAAACCAGACTATTATTCCTATTCTGAATATATTTTCATTACCATTTAAAGGTAGCAGAATTTTTGGTGTCTGAAAACTGATTAACCAACGGACCCAAGCTATACAATTTTAACTGTCCAAAAAGCTCCAATTAACAGACTTTTGGGGGACTTCAAACAGTCACAGCCTTTGAATCTAAGCCATTCCCCAAGGCAGCATCTACTCAGGATAAAGTCAAGGGGAGATCTGGCAGTTATTTTCTTGATTTGATCAGTGTAGCTAGTCAAAGCTCTGTGTCCCAGCTGAATTAACTGGTTTGGCTGTCTACACTGATCAAATCAGATGGATAATTGTCTAATTTTCTTTGCATCTTATATGCTATAAACAAAACTTAGAATTATCAGGATTAACTAAAGCCAATAAATGGCCCTCCTGCTTTTTAAATATGGTCTTTATGCAATTAGTAGGCCAGTTGCCCAAGGTCAGAATGTTCTGTTGGCTTGTGTCAAAGTGTTTTTATTCTGTTTCATTTCCACCCACTGTAAACCAAGTTAGTTTATTCAGAGATGGTTAACATTGGTTGAAATCTTAGCATTACACACCAAGTGTGCATAGCAAAAATGTTTGAACTGAAAAATATGGCACACCAAAGAAGTACCACTTGGGTTTCTATTAACTAAAACCCAGCTCTGTTCTCTCCTGTTCATCAGACAGCTCTAATCCAAAGGCCAGAGAGTAGTCATACTTTTAAAATGCATGGATTATTTACCCTTAGTTTCATATCATTATAGATACTGAGGCCACTATTGTGTTACAATTATCTCTCAATCCATGGCCATTTTCTAAAACCAGTGTCCCATTTTTAAATGATGGTGCCAAACCATAGAAAGGACTATCAGATTATTGTTTTTCTCTTATAAATGGTGATGCAAGGACTATTGGAAAGTGTTATTGCATCTCACTTGCAGTGCCCCCTCAGAAATTGGTTTTAATAAAAGCTATTTTGTGCCCCCTTTGGGAAACTCAGCCTAATTTGCCGGTGGGGGTGATTATTAAGTATTTTTCATGATACAAGACCACCAGCAAAGTTGTTTCCTCTTCCTAAGCAAAGCAAGAAGAGAAAGAAATGCTTTCTGTTGGAAAAGTTAGTGTTCCCAAATAGCAATGAGAGGAATCTGATTTCTGCTCTTCAAAAAGTAGGTTCCCTATAGAGGCACACTGCATGTGTTTGTATGTGTGGCTGGGGAAATGTTCCATTGGACTTCAAGTCAGAGGAGACATCCTGTGTATAGTCTCATGCAGGACAGTTCTGGAATAAAAATTGCTGGATGTTGACTCTGTCCCAGCATAATTATTTTCATTATAAGACCTTCTGGATTTTCTCCTACTGCTATTTTACTCACACAATTCATTCTTATCCACCTTAATTCTTCTTCCTGTGTTTCTTTCTCCAAAATGAGTTTAATACCTACCCACCTTTTCCCTACTCTTTCCTTTTTCCCATCCCCCAACTCCTTACTCACCAGTTCATCAAACTCAACATTACCTGCTACTATGCATGGAAAGCTAGCTTGCTTTTTATTTAAGTTCAGGGAGGTGTTATTTGTTCCCCAAAAAACTTCAAAGTAAATATGTTGATTTAAAACTTTTAAATATAAGAAAATTATGTTTAGCACCTTCTTAGCTCAATATCATTACCATGTACTATGGTTTGGATGTGAGGTATCCCCAAAACTCAAGTGTGAGACAATACAAGCAGGTTTAAAAAGTTTAGAGGAGAAATGATTGGGTTATGAGAGCCTTAATCCAATCAGTGAATAAATCTCCTGATGAAATTAGCTGAGCTGTAACTGAAGGTGGGTTGGGTGTGGCTGGAGGAGGTAGACATTGGGGGCGTGCTTTGGGGGTGTATATTTTCTATCTGGCAAGTGGAGTCTTTCTCTGCTCTTTGATCATCATGTGAGATGCTTCCCTTTGCCACACTCTTCTGCCATTATATCCAGCCTCACCTCAGGTCCTGAGGAATGGAACCAGCTGTCTATGGACCAACTTTTAGCGAATGACCTCTGAAACGGTGATCCCCCAGATAAAACTTTCCTCCTCTAAACTTGTTCTTGTCAGGACTTTTAGTCACAGCAGTGAAAAAGCTGACTAAAAAACACTGTTTTGTAAACTAAAAAAGGATGTTTGTTGAACTTTAGCTAATACCACACCAGACATTAAGTGAAGTGAAGAAGTTTGGTATGGAAAGTCACCCCAGGATTTGATTTAAAGAATTCTCTGGTGGTGGTGAATCTGTGTGTGTATGTTTGTGTGTTCATTTGAATTTGTACGTACACACATGTGAAAGTGTTTGTTTGAAGGGAGAGGGTGGTTAGTCAGAGAGGAGCAAAAGTATATAAGGAAAGAAGTTGACTATGTCACATCAGGGAAAACATGTGACAACTGAGCTGCCCTTCTCTAATTCTGCATGAATGATGGGTTGCTAAGGGAGCATTGTATACTTTCTCAGTGATCCAAACAGAGGCCATCTTATGACTTAGCATATCCTTCTATTCAGTCAAAAGCAATTGGAATTTATGGGAAAACCTATTCATACTTCTGGTTTGTTCAAAGCCCCTAGATCTGTGAATGAATCTATTGTTGTTTCTTCTGAAATTAAAAACTCTCCTTATAACCTTGCAATTCAAGACTGGAATGATCTTTATTCAGAGCCTCTTGTGAATTTTACACATCTCATGAAAACTGAGGGAAACAGTTGTGCTTTTACTTCTCCCTACAGCTTCTGTTCCCACTCCTGGGTATTTGCTGCTTGTTTTATTCTTTATATTTAACTATATAGGGAGTTTACAAGTTTCACATGAAGATAGGTGTATGCCAATTACTTAAATTTATTAAAAGGTGATATTTCATAGAAATTGAGAAGGAAATGTAGGTAGATTTATAGCATAGCACGACGGTATAACCAAAAGGTTTTATTGTAGATCTAACCCTAATCTTCACTCTAATATGGACCCAACAAAAGTGTGATTATTCAATATATGCAACATCTAATGTGGATCTAGCCTACAGTGGGGATGGGGCAGCCAGGAGGAATAGTGGTTCCAAGTACAGTATCAGCCTGCCTAGTTGGAATCCCAATGTAGTCATTCACTAACTGTGAGATTTAGGGGAAGTTATTTAATATTTTGGTAACTCAATTTCCTTATATCTGAAAGAAATATATTACTAGTTCTTGCTTCCTAAGATTATTTTGAATATCTGTTGCTTTAATTTGTATCAACTGTTTAGAAGGCAAATACACAAAATATTAGCTATTGTAGATATACAATTAATACTGAAATAAACCATATAATATCGCTCTTAGTCATGTAAAATCTAATCAGAAATATGCATCTTAGTCTATTTTTACCTTCCTGAATTTTTACCCAGTGAATTCACAGGAAATTTATGATTTTTAAGAATGTACTCTGTGTATCTTATTAAAAGTTTAATATATTAAATGAATTTTAAGCACATAATATTGTATATACCAACTTTTAGTGAATGACATATGCCAAACAGAGTAGTTAAATGTCTAGCTTAAACTATTTTTTGTTCTACATTATAAATAAGAGAATAGCATCTCAGAGGGAAAGCACATTCCAAGCGTTGAAATGACTAAGAGACAGGGATAATGTCAGGATTTAAACCCAATTTTGCTTACTTTCCTTTTGTCTTAAAGCTATGTGGAAATAGTGGAATGAAAGTCTAGTAAACAGACATAAGATACTACCATCTCCAATCAATACATATTCTGCACTGGATCTATGTAGATCCAACACCCAGACACTGGAAGTATCTGCCTAAATCAACATTATTTAACACAAAGCCCTAGTTTTCAGAGAAAGAAAAAATTGCATGGAAGACTTGGGAATATTCAGAAGACTCACTCTATTGCTATTGTTCTGATTTTTGTATTTTCCTTTTTTTATTATTTTCATCTGTTAAAATAAGCAACTTACAAATTCAGTTAAAAATAATTGGTCAATTAATAATGCACACATGTGGTCTAACTTCAAAGATGCAAGTTATTTCAGGTTCTATGAATACTAATTCAAGGGGACTAGAGAAAACAGTCTCCTTTAACAACCTGTAATAACAACCTGCTTTCTCAGGTACAACATTTCACTGGATGATTACAGCAACTCTTGCCTGGACTGTGAATCCAAACTAAAACTTCAGCAGCAAGTGTGTTTGATTGTAATCTCTAGTCCTTACCCTTGCTCTTGGCAAAATATCAAGGGGTTCTTTTGACATAATATGTCATGCAATGTGACAAAAATCTCTCTGCTCCCGATGCCATTTCGTTTTCAGTATCTGGCAATCCTTTCTTGAACGCTGCCTATTAATTAAACACCATCTAAACTATCAAATGACTTCCAGAGTTTAAACAGTCAAGAGATGAAAATAAAGCCTTTGTCACTATGTTTTTGTTCTAAGATCCTTCAATACAAATTTTCAACAGAAATTTTCTTCTCCAGTTCGAGTGAAAAAAATTAAATAAAATCACTCTGGGTTTCTCCTGGTTCTACACTAAAATATCCCAGAGAGAAGAAATTCAAGATTGCATCACAGATCCTACACAATTTTTATGGATGATGGACAACTCTGTGGGAAATAAATTATGATAGTCAGCTTGGAAATAGAAAACGTCTAAAAATTTCTAAAAATAATGATTCCATTTCTCCCCTGTTTGACACATAGTCATTTCTATAGATGCTCAGAGCACCAGCATGGGGAGCACTGTGCTCCCTGCTGGAATGTTGCTCTCTCTGGCTTCCCTTCCTCCAAGGTGCTATGGAAGTAGCCTTCAATTTCACATCTGCAATTGTTTGTCTTGCCTCTTCTCTCCCAAATCCATCTTTTACTTTCCTTTTCTTGGTAATAAAAACCCTAATACCATTCATTCTTCTTTCTTCCTGTGAAAATCAGAGCATGCATCTCCATATTTAAATATTTGGCTTTCAGTATTTTGCCTTCCCTTGGTACCACAGTGTCCTTTGTGATACCTTATCAAAACTATATCTGGGAAAAATCTCCCATTCGTTTTTCCTTCCCATGGGTAAGATAATGTCCACTAAAGCACACTGGAAGAAAATATCAAAATATTGTCAGTCCTCAGTATCCATGGTTGCACATCACATTCTCAGATGTAACCAATATTAAATCAAAACTATATGAAACAAGATTTCATTTGTACTGAACATGCACAGACTTTTAAAAAAATTTCTTGGTCATTATTCTCTAAACACAGTGTAACAACTATTGACATAGAATTTACATTATATTAGGTATTATAGATAATCTAGAGAGGATTTAAATTATACAGGAGGATACACACAGTTTACGTGTAAAAACTCTGCCATTTAATACAAGGAACTTGGGCATTCCTGGATTTGGATATCTGCAGGGGTCCTAGAACCAATCCCCCATAAATACTGAGGGACCAGTGTGCTGAAATCATAAGCATTTTTTGTTACATTTTGAATAGAACTTATACTTTTCTTATATTATTCTTGTTTCATTGATTCTTTTTTTCCTATTTGTTTACTTTTTATGTTATTCCTCTTTTTGACAAATCTTGGACCACCTCCCAAAAAAAAACTTCTCATGGAAGATAATTTTGTGTACTGTAGTAAACAAACTGTATGATGTGACATTTTCCTGGGCTCCCTCTTAGTCTATTCTCTCTGTAGTTCAACCTCAGTGTTCATATAGGTTAAGACATCACCTACTACACAACAGGACCAGCATATCATTCATAAAGCAAAATACCTTACACACCCAAGACACCATCTTTCTCACTTGAAGTGGATCTAGAGAGAGGAAACAACTTTTCACTAAGAGACTCAATAATTCAAAAGCTAAAAGAAGCTGCTATAGAACACTACTGTCTAAGAAATAAAGGAAGCAGAAGAAAGATACAATGAACCTAAAGGAAGTCAGCTTTAGTGTTTGGTAAGGGAGAACAAGTTAATTTGGGGTCATTTTCATAAAAAAATATATAAAAGACTGGTTTACCAAAGCCCCCAAATTATACTATTTTAGGAGAACTAGGGTCACATAATAAAAGCTGCATAAAATATAGCTAAAAGTTATCTCATTTTATTAGCATTTTTGTGTTGTTTTTGTTTTGTATATATTTTCTACAACATTAATGATTTGTTTTTCTGAAGTTGGTCTGGGGACTTGAGACGACTGGGAATCTTTGTGCAATGCATTTCATCCTTTGCAATTTAGGGACAGTTTGTTTAGTTATTTCTTTAACCACTTGCGTACATTCCAAAGTTTTATGGAATTTGTCTTTTAATAGGACCATCTCAGAGGCCAGCAAGTATAATAGTAATATTTTATGTTGTTATGGTTCAGATATGAGGTATCCCCCAAAAGCTCATGTGCAAGACAATGTAAGAATTTTCAGAGATGCAATGATTAGATTATGAGAGGTATGATCTCATCAGTGGATTAACTCTGGGTAGGGAGGGAGTGGCTGGAGGAAGTGGGTCACTGGAGTCATGCATTGGGATTTATATTTTTTCCCCTAATGAACAGAGCTCTCTCTGCTTCTTTGTTGCCAATTTTTGAGCCACTTTCCTCTGCCAGGTCCTTCTACCATGATGTTCTGCCTCATGTTTGACCCAGAGCTATGGATTCAGTTGACCATGGACTGAACCTGTGAAACTGTGAACCAAAATAAACTTTTCCTCCTCTAATTGTTCTTGTTGGGCTTTCTGGTCATAGCAAAGCAAAAGTTAACTAAAACACATATAATCTTTCTATATTCACTAATAGGTAAGAGACTGGATTTTTAAAAAATCCTCAATTTCATTCTTTAGTTTGATTTCCCTATATTTTGTTTTTGTATTAGAATATATGTATCGCCATATTAACAGTGGTGTTTTTAAGTCATTCCATAGCTCATAAGATCCAAATTTGGTGGCAAAACCATGTCTTTAAGATGTTTTTATTTTAAATCAATACGTCATTTGCAAAGTCCGAATGAGGGAGAAAATATCAATTTTTATATTATTACACAGTTTATATATCTCATAGTGAAATGAGTTTCTCAAAACTTTAAGTTTGGTATCTTTTAGAAAATGTTAACAAACAAAATTATTTAAATTTTCTATTGTTGGCATTATTGAAAATATATTACTTTTATTTTATTGCACTAGGTTTTGTTTCTTTTGTGGAATTTCTTTTAAAATGTATAATAATTTATTATAATAGTATCAAAATGGGCATACAATTTATCGTTCAAGTTTAGATCTCTCACAACAGTCTTCACTGTTGACCCAACTGGGGACTACTTCTCAATTCCACACTGGAGATCTGTATTCTATATTCTAATTAACTGTTAAATTTTTAAAGAAATATTCCATGTGTGATTTATTCTGAAGAATATTTTGAAAAAAATATATTTGCTTTTGATGAAGTTTGAAAGTAGCAACAATACGTAGCCTTTGGAACTTGGTTTCACACATCACTGTTACTAAGATTTATTCATAGTATTGTTCATAACTAACTTGTCTTTAACTGATTTACAATGCTTTATTACCTAAATATACCACAGCTAATTTATCCATCTCAACTCCATGCAAATTTGCCTTGTATTTTCAATACCAAGGCTATGAATAATTTTGTACATATCTAATACTAATGTTAAATCATTTCTAGATCATATTCCTAGAAGTGGTGGAGATTATGGGCAGAAGAGTATGCACACAATCAAATTTACAAGACCATATTAAATTTCTTTTCAAAATTATTCAGCCAGTCCGAATACATATTGGAGAGCCTGAGAACTCATATTGATCCATAGCATTATCACCATTTTACATTCATTTTCACTGTTAATTGTGTATAAAATTATCTGGTTTTCATCTGGGTTTATGTTTCTTTGATTACTGATGAGGTTTATTATCTTTTATTTGATTATTTGCCATTATTGTTTCCTTAAGTATGGTGATTAATACATTCTTTTATCCTTTTATTCTAAAGACTCTTTTTTTACATTGACTTATATATAGACTACTAATTTTGATCTTTGAATTTGTGACCAGACTGATCACTTTATTTGTGATATTCTGTGGTAAACATAAGTTTGTTGATTTTATATAGTGAATTCATCAATATTTTTATGATCAAACTATTTTTTAAACTATGTTTAAAAAATTTTACCCTGTACATTTGTAAAAAATCCAACTGTATTTCATCATATATTATTCTAAATGTATTAATGCATTCCATTCACATTTATGTCTGTAGTTGTTCAGAAATTAACTTTTATGTATAATGACAACAGTTTATTTATTCATTTTTAATTTAGGAAAGCAATGCTTCAGCTCAGGTTATTGATTAGTTTTCCTTTTCCACAGTGATTTCCAATATCACAACAGTTAGATTTTAAATTTCCATTTTTTGCTACAGAACTCAAAAAACTTAACACCAAAAAACCCCCCAAAACCCGATTAATAAATGGGCAAAGGAATTGAATAGGCACTTCACAGAAGAAGAAATACAATCAGTCAACAAATATTTTTAAAAATGTTCAACATCTCTAGCAGTTAGATACAAATTAAAACTTCACTGAGATTTCGTCTCACTCCAGTCAGAATGGCAATTATTAAGAAATACAAGCAAGGGGCTGGGGATGTGGCTCAAGCGGTAGCGCGTTCGCCTCGCATGCGTGCGGCCCAGGTTCGATCCTCAGCACCACATACCAACAAAGATGTTGTGTCTGCCGAGAACTAAAAAATAAATATTAAAAATTCTCTATCTCTCTCTCCTCTCTCACTCTCTCTTAAAAAAAAAAAAAAGAAATACAAGCAAGAATAAATGTTGGCAAGTGCTGTGACATGCATGGCCGTTAATTCAGACAATCAAACCAGGGGGTGAGAAGATGAAGAAAAGACAAACAGACACATAAATAGAGAAAAAGCCAAGTCCCAGTGGTTTACAAACAACACTGATAGGGAAGCAGTGATCACAAACAAGCTCAGCACATTTATTATATAGGTTTAAACACCAAAAGGATTTTTCATGAGAAATTTTCTTCAAGATAAACAGGAATGAAGTTGAAGTTATAAACAGCCCAATTATAATTATTAGTTTGTGCCCATAATCCTCTACCCACAGGCAGCTGGAGTTTGAATGCAAGGTGAAGAACTGACAAATCTGTGGCTCACAAGAAATTTCTCTTTGAACAAGGCATTACCACAGCAGCTAGGCAGTCTCAAATCAATTCCTTTGCACAAGGAACATAATTTATTTGCCATTCCCAACAGGCAAGAATGTGGGCAAACAAGTACACTCATACATTGATAATCGGACTGCAAATTGATGCAACTACTCTGGAAAGCATTATGGAAATTCCTCAGAAAACTTGGAAGGGAACAATCATTTGACTCAGTTATCTCACTCCTTGGTTTATACCTCAAAGACTTAAAATTTATCAGACTACAGTGATTCAGTCATATCAATGTTCATAGAAGCTCAATTCACAATAGCTAAACTATGGAACCAGCCTAGGTGCCCTTCAACAGATGAATGGATAATGAAAATGTGTTTATATACACATATTATTATGTGTATATATTTATGGCCGAATATTATTCGGCCATAAATAGAAATGAAATTATAGCATTTGCCAGTAGATGGATGGAACTGGAGACTATCATGCTAGGTGAAATAAGCCAATCCCCAGAAATCAAAGATCAAATTTTCTTTCTGATATGTGGATGTTAACTCACAATGAGTGGGAAAGGTAGGGAAGAACAGAAGTGCTTTGTATTGGACAAAGGGCAATGAAGGGAAGGAAGGGGGAAAGGGAATAAGAAAGACAATGGAATGGATCAGATGCTACCTTCCTATGTGCGTATATGATTACATGACCAATGTAACTCTACATCATGTAAAACTAGAAGAATGTGAAGTTATACTCCATATATGTATAATATGTCAAAATACATTCTACTGACATGCATAACTAATAAAAACAAAAAAGAAAAAAATTTATTTGTATAATGAGCTCTTTCTATCTCTCTACTATAGTCCATTAGTTTTTCTGTACTAAAAGCAAGTCATTATTTATTGTAACTCTTAATCTGAAAAGTCTAGCCTGTCTTTTCTTGAATCTTTCTTCCCCTCCTTCCTTCTCTTTACAAGAATTCTGGTTATTTGTGGACTTTTGTTCTTTCTTGGAAATGTTAACATCAGATTGATAAGTTCATTGGAAATGCTGCTGAAACTTGGTTAAAATTGCCCTGAATTTATAAAATCTATTTGGAGATTAATTATATGTTTCAATATTGAGAACCTCTATCTATAAACATGGTATTTGTCACCATTCACACGTCTCCCTTTTAAACTGTATAATTTTCTCCAGAAGGTTCTTGCATGTATTATTACATAGATTCATTAATGCTTCATAATTTTTGATATTATAAATGATGTATTTTATACATTTGCAAAGCTTATTTATCTAACAAAATTTTTGAGCCCCTATTATGTCTGTTCTAGGTTCACATGATACAGTAGTTAAAAATAAGAAGAAAGAAAAAAATTCCTATAGCCTTTCCATCTAATCTGGTTGAAGGAGACGGACAATGGATAAAATAGTAAAGAATGCTATACCAAAAGAAAGAAAGAAAAAAAAATAAGGGAAACAGAAGTGGTAGTGTTTGTGAATTTAATAGCAAATAGTAATTTTAAACCAGGTAGTCAGAAAAATTCTTGTTGAGTATAAGACTTGAGTGATTTCCTGAAGGTTGGAATAGTTTTCTGCTTTGCTATTATGTTGTTTGATGATACGTAGAAATGGCAATTTATGTTTTATATTCATATTATATTCAATTACCTGTCAATTTTTTTTAAACTTCTTTACTGATTTTATCATTTATAGATCAGTACGGATTTGGTATGTAGACACTCTTAGATAAGTACAGTCTGGGTCATTTGGTGACAGGGAAGTGTTCTGAAAACTTTGTCATTAGGTGTCATGGAGCAAGCACCATGGAATTCACTTAAACAACCTGAGTGTGTGGCCCTCTCAGACCCAGGCCATACTCCAGAGCTTATTGTTCCTAGGTTACAACCTGTACGGCATGTCACTGGGCTAGATATTGTAGACAATTGTTAGTGTGTATCTAGGCATACCTAGAGAATGTAGGACAAAATACAAAAAAAAAGTGTATTAAGAATTGTAATGAGAGAGAGAGAGAGAGAGAGAGAGAGAGAGAGAGAGAGAGAGCGCTCATGTATAATGGCATAATTTGGCATGAATATACTTTATAAACAGAGTTATAAAAAATTTTGCTGTAAATGGATAATTATGAATGTAATGCATTCCACTATTGTCATGTATGTAAGAAATAAAGAAAAAAATATATAGATACATGATACACCTGTAAAATGTACTTACCATGTGAAGTTGGCTGGACTGTAAGTTTTTCCAGGTGAGTCAGTGAGTGAATGAGTCTATGTGAAGTCCTAGAACATGACTTTATAAATATTGTAGACTTAGGCCAGGCTCACTTTAAAAACACTTTTCTTCAGTAATAAATTAATTCTAGCTTACTGTAACTTTTTAAAATTTTCTAAACATTTTAAACTTTTTGGATACTTTGCAAAACCACGGCTTAAAACATGAATACATTATAGAGATATAAAAAAATGTTTTCTTTCTTTATATCCTATTCTATAACATTTTTGTATTTTTTTTACTAAAAATTGCTTTCTAACTTTTAAACTTTTTGTTATACTTGAACATGTATGAACACGTTAGGCCTGCACAGCGTCAGAATCATCAATATATCGATATCACTGTCTTCCACCTTCACATCTTGTCCTCAAGGGCAGGAACGTGCTTGAAGCTGCCTACTTCTGGAATACCTCCTGAAGGACCTGCCTGAGTCTGTCTGCAGTTTAATTTTTCAGTAAGTAAGAGCATACTTTAATGATATAAGTATAATACAGTAAATACACAAAACAGTAATATAGTTATTTATTATTATTATTGAGTTTTATGTACTACAATAATTTTTTGTGACATATTCTTATCTGACTGGCAGTGCAGTGGGTTTGTTTGCACCTGTATCTCCACAAACGTGGGAAATTCATTTTAGTATAATGTTAAAACAGCAGCAATGAACTAGGTGATAGGAGCTTTATCAGTTGTGTTGTTATCTTCTTTGATCACCATCGTATATTCTTTCCATAGTTGATTGAAACATCGTTGTTATGCACAATATAAAATGTGATCAAGAAACACATTTGTAGTTTTTTTAAATTCCTCATGTCTTTTAATGTTCTCTTCTCATTTCTCTGAGGTCTAGTCTACGATTCAAATACAGAAGATGATAAATCATATTTTTAATTGTTCTGGTATTGAAATATTTTTGTGATTCTCCATTAAATGACATTTATTATGGATTTCTTGTAGATGTCTTTTATCAGATTTCAAAATGATTTTTTCTTTTGTTTCATATTTTGTACATATTTATTTATATGAACTGCTTTCGTTCTTTAAAATGTGTTATGTGCAAGTATTTAGATGATCTTTTGAGTTTTCTCCTGCAATCTGTCCTGGAGGTGGATTGTACTTAGAGATGTTATAAACTAAAATATTCTGGTATAAACCCACTTCAGTTTAATGTATGTCAGAGGTTTTTTTGCAAAGAAATTTTTCAATTTTTTTTCTTATGGTACTGGGATTGAATCCAGGGCTCCATGCATGTTAGGCAAATGCTCCCCTCTCTTTCTCTTTTGGTACCAGGATTTGAACTGAAAGTCTGGTAACCACTGAGCTACATCCCCAGCTATTTTTATTTATTTTTTTAAAATTTGAGGCAGGATCTCACTAAGTTGCTTAAAGCCTTGCTGAATTGTTGAGGCTGGCGACAAACTTGCAATCCTCCTGCCTCAGCCTCCCAAGTCTGAGATTATAGATGTGTGCCATCTGTAAACTTTTAAAAATTGTTTTATATTATAGATAAATTAAGAGTGTTCTTTGTTGAAATCATTTATGTTCTTTGAAAATTTGGAAGATCACATTTGTAAAATCTTAGCAACATGGGGCTTACTTTGTAGTAGAATTTTTACCTAATAAAGACATTTCATTACTGTTTGTATAACTATTTAAGGTTTACATTGGGGGGGGTTAGTTTTAATAACTTAATTCTATTTCAAATTAAATTTCCCCAATTAAAATCACCATCAGCATAATTCCACACAGTAGTACTTTAAATTTATCTATTTCTTTATTCATAATTTCTTCTTGTTTCTTTGGTCTTCATTCTGATGCCATTTTGAATCTCCCTGAAATGCAGTCTTTAGAAATTTCCTAGAAAAAGTCTGTCAATGAAAAAAAGTCTTTTCATTTTTGAGAACAAATTAAGACTCACCACTGAAAACACATCTTGTGATCAAGCAGCTCTAGCCCCTCTAACTAGACCAATTCTGCTATAATTCTACTCATTATTATCACAATTTAGACAGTATTACTGTAGTATCATTTTTGTCTTTTTATCTTTGCTTTTGGGGATGTTATTAATCTGTCTTCTTTTGTAGATTATTTGAGTCTCTTTTTTTTGAGAGTAAGAGAGGAGAGAGAGAGAGAGAGAGAGAGAGAGAGAGAGAGAGAGAGAGAGAATTTTTATTATTTATTTTTTAGTTCTCGGCGGACACAACATCTTTGTTGGTATGTGGTGCTGAGGATCGAACCCGGACCGCATGCATGCCAGGCGAGCACGCTACCTCTTGAGCCACATCCCCAGCCCTATTTGAGTCTCTTAATTCTCTTAAGGTTTCCTCTGTGTCTTCAGTTTCACGACAATGTGGGGATTTATTTTTTCTAGATCATCCTCATTGGTAAATGCTGTCGTTTCTGTTTGATTTAATAATGTGTCTCTGATAAACTCTACAAATAATGTACTGTATAATTTACAAAGATAGAAGAAAGGATTTTGAAAATTTTCAGCAGAAAAAAATGATCAATATTTGACTAGTTAAGCATGCTTACCTCATTTAAGCATTACAGAAGGTATACATGTATCAAAACATCACATGGTACCCCATAAGCATGGACAAATTTTATTTTCTATGTGTCTGTTAAAAAATAATTTAAAAATTAGAAAATATAAAACATAAATACTAGTAGTCACTCTGTTTCATACAGTGAATAGATCTCTATATCTGGGAATCTGATTATGTAGGACTTTCTCATTCTATACTTTGTGTTTTTTGACTTCTATTTTGTCTCCCCCTGTTTTGCTTTCAGTTATTTTTGTCTATTTACCATTTGACTAATTACAGCTGTGTCTAATTTGTTTGATAGTCCATGCAGAATTTTTTGTTTTCAAGTATTGTTTTTGTCATTTCCCAAAGCTCTATTTTTAAGCAGTATCTGGCAATTTTTGATAATCCTTCTTACTCTCTACTGCCAACCCACAACACAGAGGGCCAACAGTCCATCTTTTCTTTTCTCCTTTTCAATATATATATTATTTCTTTAAATAGTTTACAAATAGGGACTATATATCTCACATCTGACAATTCTGGATTTTGAATAATTTCCTGTATGATTAGTAAACTCAGTAATTTATTAAGAACAATTTTTGTTTGTTTGTTTTGTTTTGTTTTTAAGAGAGAGAGAGGGAGAGAGAGAGAGACAGAATTTTAATATTTATTTTTTTAGTTTTCGGCAGACACAACATCTTTGTTTGTATGTGGTGCTGAGGATGGAACCCGGGCCGCACACATGCCAGGCGAGAGCGCTACAGCTTGAGCCACATCCTCAACCCAAGAACAATTTGTTTTAATTTTCTAAACTCAGATTACACTTTAGCAGGAGGAGCCTTTTGTTTTTCTACTGGTCCTTTAAGACTGTGCCACTTACTGAACACAGTGGAGCATACCTCTAATCCCAGTGACACAGGAGGCTAATGCAGGATGATGTCAATTTGAGGCCAGCTTCAGCAAATTAGCAAGGCCCTAAGCAATTTAGTGAGATTCTGTCTGTCTCTCTCTCTCTCACACACACACACAGACACACACACACACATACACACACACACACACAAAAGGTTTGGGGATGTGGCTCAGTGGTAAAGTGTCTCTGAGTTCATTTTCTAGCACCCCCTCAAAACCAAACATACAAAACCAAAAAAGACTGTACCACTTCATCATAGGTAATATTCATGGTAAATTAGTTATAAATTATAAAATCTATATCTGATATAAAAAATTGCATCACATTTAACCAACTGGATATTATATCAATCAATATTTATTATTTTGATTAAGTCAAAATAATAAAAAGCTATTAGAAATCTAGGCATTAACTATATGTTAATATTTTCTATAACTATGGAAAATCTTTTTTTTAACTTAAGCTGATTTTGAAGATTCGTTTGCATTCTAACATAAGCATTTAAATACATACAAACTGATAATAAGTTGTTACAAACATATTTATTAGTTTCCCTTTTCATTAATAGTATCTATTATTGAGAAAATTTCTTTTGGGGGAACAGAATAACTTGGAAATGAACACAAAATCCACTTAAATACTGATTTAAAATTTTTATTTAGTTTTCTTTGACTAAGAAAATTTTTTGTTCAGTTTTTTCTTTATGGCTTTCATTATCTAGTTTTATTTAAGGGAAACTTAAATATTCACGGATATTATATATGTGATAAATGTAGAAGAATGACACCCAGAGATAAGTCATTTGTGAAAACAATTGTTTATAAAAAAAAAAAAAACACTCTGTACTAGCAAATGACCATGTTAAATATAATTGTAATTCTTTAATCTTATGTAAATGATTTATAGTGTGGCAAGTTTCCTCCTTCCATGCTCAGATATGATAATCCTATGCATGTGATCAAAATGTAATTAAAGCTTAATAGCAATAGAAATGCCTATTGAGAAATCTTTCATTAGACCTTGGACACAAGATATTTCTAAGAATAATCTTAGAAATATCTTGTGTTTTTCTGAAAAATAATCAACCATCTAAAAAATTTCTATGTCAGTGAATTCCTATGATTCATATTACCAATTTCTTCTTAGAGTGTATTCAGGCTTTAAGACAGAATTTGGACATCTTGCATGCAAGAACTAATAACGATTATATGTGGCATGTCACTTTAAGAACTCACTCTAAAAGATGGCAGTGTTCTGTTGTTGCCACTGTGCTATGTTCTCCAAAGCCAAACAGACAGATGGGTTTTCATTATTTTCTTGACTTTTTGTATTTGTTGATAATTATTGTAATTAATTTTTAATCTAAGAATTTGTAAAGCAATACTTGGGGATTTAACAAACCAAACTTGTATTAATGAAGCACAAACTGTCCAAATACTCTTCCTATATCAAACTTCACTAAGCAGTAAGAACTCTTTCCTGGTTAAGGGCTAATCACAAAGCTATTGGCAAAGGGAGATTGAGAGTGGCTGGCAACAATATGCATGCTGTCAGGAGTGGTAGGGTTCAACCAGTGAGATCAAAATAACTTTTGAAAGTTCCTTTTCTTGAGACAGAAATGCTATTGATTAGCACATAGCTACTAAATAACTGGAGTCCAGCCAGGTGTAGGGGTGCAGGCTTGTAATCCCAGAACTAGGAAGGCTGAGGCAGGAGGACTGCAAGTTTGCTGTCAGCCTTCACTATTTAGCAAGGCCCTAAGGAATTTAGGGAGACATGTCTCAAAATAAAACATTTAAAGGGCTGAGGATGTGACTCAGTGATTAAGAGCCCCTGGGCTCAATCCTTAGTACCAAAATAAATAAAAACAACAAAAACAAACCTGGAGTCCTAATTCCAGCTGTAAAATTACAAAATCATTAAGAAAGACAGAAGAAATTAAAAAATTTCACAATGCCAAATGATTTCTATCCTTATTTCCATGTATTCTAGTTATAATTTATCTAGTTATCTATTTCCATATATTCAGACTGTACAGTGTGACCTCTCTTTTCCCATACAAGAGAGAAATTTTAGTAGCTTTTCTAAAATCATGGATAATCAGTGTTAAAAACTTGGACTCATCCACTGTATTCCCTAAACTCATAATTCATGATCCAGTTCCTTTAGAGAGAATTTCTATGTTAATTAGAAAAACAGTAGTAAAAGATACCACTCATTGATAGCTAGTGTCCAACACTTCATTAAAGGGTACCCTAAATGACTTTAATCCTCACAACATTCTTAAAATACTTTTACAAAATCTCTATTTTACAAAGGAGAACACTAAGATGTAGAAATAACTGATCCAAACCTCACATAACAAGAATATGTCAGAAACAGAACTAAGACCTCAGCGTATGGTATGTATACCAGCCCTACTTTTCTCAGAGCCTTTGTGTGCACATGACTTAACATGTAGTATGTTCAGAAATGGGATATATTCTCCATAAAGTATGAAATGCACATGCTCCCCACCTGATGGATTCACAATAAATTAATGTTTGCATAAACTGTAAGATGCAATCTGGGGGAAAAAAGGAGGCCTGTTGTGTGACAGATAGAGTAATGTGAGTTGATTTCAGTTGTTTTCCTAAGCCTTGAGGAGAGCTTTGGAAAATGGAATAGATATGACTTGTCAGATGGACAATGAGAGATCCAAGGGGTAAAGAGAAACCATTCACCCTCGCCACCTTTTTATTTCCTTTCTCTTATTCCTGTCAAAGAATGGCTCTACTTCATGCCCAGAATAGCTTTCTAATCCTTGTCTGCAAAGCCACATGTATTCCCTTATCAAAAACTTGACTCCACGCCAGCCTCTCTGAGGAGTCCTATCCCGATGATAGGCTGGATAAATGCATCCTCTGCCGCTTCTCTGACAACAGCATTCCCCAAACACCTTCCTTTAAGAATTTTAAACATTTTCCTCAAAAACAAAAAGAAAGAAATTATATCTGATTTGTCATCTTGTTTTGTGCCGTGTAAATTCAGACACTCCTTTGTCTGTTTTGTACTACAGGAAGGTCAAGAAATATTTAGTGCTTTAAATGGTCAATTTCACTGATGGAATATAGTGTGGAACATTTAAAAATGGCTTATAAAAGGAATTTGTATAGTTCTAAAAAATTCAGATAATTTCTCTATTGATAATTACGAAGCGTATGTTAGCTATAGTGTGTCACAGAACTGGGCCATCACAACAAGGGAAACAAGATTTTACTGGAGAAGTCTCCAAGGGGAGATAGAATGAATCTCAAGCCATCACAACAAAGACATGGAGGAGAACAAAAAGTTTCTAGGTTGGTGATGATGCAGTTCAACAAGAGGGAATCACCACTCCTTTAATGCAAATTACTTTAGGTAGCCACCTTTTGTTCTGTGATGAGAAATCTCATGTGTGACAGATGAGGAATCTGAAAAGAATGGAGCAGTTATGGAGTCCCTGCATGTGTCTGGGCTCCCAGAGCTGTGCACTGTGGAGCAAGCAGGAATACCAGGTAGTGCTAAGTGACAGTAGCATGAGTATTAGGGGGCAGGCTGTGCTATTGGCCTAAATGTTTATATCCATCCCCCAATATTCACAGATAGGGAACTAATCTCCAATGCCATAGTATAGGTAGCATGGCCTTTAGAGAATGATTAGACCATAAGGGCTCTGCCTCATGAAATTAGTGCCCTTATAAAACATACCCAAGGGGACTTATTCACCCTTCTTCCCTGTGAGGATGTGGCAAGAAGGCACCATTTATGAGAAGCAGTATCTTACCTGATACTAGATCTACAAGGTACCTCAATCTTAGCTTTTCAGCCTCCAGAACCATGAGAAATAAATTTCTATTATTCATAAGTTACCTAGGCTAACATATTTTTGTGTAGACTTAGCCAGGCAGATTAAGACAGACTGAAAGTTGACCATCAGAGGAAAAGAAACTATTCAAAATTGAAAAAAAAAACAGCCCTATTTTATTTACCAGACAATTCATTAACATTCCTAGGTACTAGTGTCTGACAGCTGAACTTCTTACCATAACCTTATGTCATGAAAGTTTGTACATGTGTAATATACTGAACGTGGGAGTGGGGAAACTATTATAGTTTTTCAAATTATATAAATTCTCAAGAATGTGATAAAACAAAGGAAACTCATAAGAAAAACATTTTGTTCTCTTTATTGCCATGATAGCTAAAAAGTTACAGACATGGCCTAAAAATCTTAATCTTTTCAAAAATTGCTATTTTTTTTTTTAAACACCTGCATCAGGCACACAGGCATTGATCTCAGCAGCTTTAGGAATCTGCCCTGTTGGTCAGTCAGAGGCCGACTCTATCCATCACTGCTACAGAAGGACCGAATTATCTTGTGGAATCCTTCAAAGGGTGACAAGTTCCTTCCTGCCTATTGGTGGCAGAGTGTGTTGCATTTGTTTGGCAATTGACTGTGACTCCCCACCAAGTCTGAAGGTGCATGTTAGCTCACCTAACAGTGTGCACACAAAGAAAGATCAAGTTGGCCTTCCCCTCTCTTTGGAGCTTCATGCTCACTGATCTCAGCAGAGTGTCACTGTCCTCTCTATGACAGCCACTCGTTTCCCAGGCCTGCTGGGCTCCCAGACTGCCTTCCTATTGTATGTGTATACAGACTGATTATAAGTTCACCACTTCCTTCCACCCTTTTGTACAGGGTATTATCTATGACAGATGAGTGCAATAAAATGAGTCATTTTTTTTCCCCTCTCTTGCAGGCAGCACAGTGAGTTCTAACCAACAAAGGCACATTGAGGTAAATCTTTAACAGTGTCACCACATTGACTTTCATCATTTTCACCTTTCCTTTCACTGATTTTTATCCCTGGAGTTGTAAAACATAGTTTCACATTGTGACCGTCCTCCAGTCCTCAGTAGAATTAGTTACCCTGACAAGAACATGTTCTTTTTCATAGACACTCCATCACAGCTCAGCCTTAGTTGCCTCTCTCCACAAATTCTATTTTATAGATAAAAGTTCAGAGTTTCAAAAGATGAGTAACTTTCAAAAGAGTCAAGCTTTCATTTTTGAAAGATAATACAGTACTAGAAAACTATTGAAAAAATGTGCTGAAATATTTAATGGGAAGGGAAAATGTTTTCTAGATGTTGAAAATCCATATATATATATATGTGATTTTATAAATTTTGTATGTATACTATTTATATAATATATATATATATAGTTGCTTTTCTTTTCTTTTGATTTACTTATGAATACATTGGATCTTATAATAAGATTTAAAAATTTGTTAAGACAAAAAGGAAAACAAGTAGAGCATAGGAAATAACAAATACTATATGGTTCTTATTTTAAATTGTTTATCTTACAGAAATTTCAAACCAATTTGAAAATAAAAGATTTCTAACAAGTTTGTCATTTTCATTTGGTGTTTCCTTTGGTTTGGGCTACTGTAACAAACTATCATAAACTGGGTAGCTTATAAACAACAAAAATTTATTTTCACAGTTCTGGTGGCTAGGAAGCCCAACACCAAGGTACTAGCAGATTCAGGGTCTGGCAAGATCCTACTTCCTTGTTCATAGGCGGTATCCTTTCTTGTGTATCATATGGTAGAAAGAGTGACCTAGTTTTTTGGGGGGATTCCTCTATAAGAATTAACTCCAGCTATAAGGGCTCTTGTGTTCATGAGCTAATTGCCATCCAAAACCCCACTCTTAATCTATCACTTTGAGATTAGGATTTCAACATATATCTTTGGGGGGGGGAGAAGCATTCAGAGCATTTGTTTATTACAATAAAAGAAAAGATACTTCAGAGGATAACAGGCATGCAAGAAACCACTATTCTAATATCATAGTGGTTTCTATTTTCCTTATGTTGCTGTTCATTCGAAGGAAGATAGGGTTACTCTGTAGGACTGGCACTTTTCAAAGCACCTCTATAGAAGAAACATGAAAAAAATACACTTAAAAAGATAGAAACACAGATCCCAAAAGCTATTTTTAAAAATTTAATCATTTAAACTATATCTATCATTTTCTTTGCAAATTGGTATTGCTTCTAAGAAGAATTATAATCTCTACCTCTTTGGATCATTGTTTCTTTCATTCACTTAACTACCAGTAAAATGATCCCCACTTTGCCGTTCTGATTAAATAATATTTCTTTTACACCTGATCAGTGACCAAGAATCTCTTTAAGAGAACTAGGGAAGGAAGATGGATGGAAACAGGGCAAACTGGGAGGTGATTCTTCTTCTTCTCCTTCTCTCTCTTTCTTTCTCCTTCCTCCTCCTTCACCTTTTTCTCCTTCTCCTCCTCCTTCTTTAGACAAAGAAACAACACAAGATAATATGGAATATGGGAAAAAAATATTCTTTCAGAGGAAAAATTATTATCTTAGAAGCCCATATAGGGGAACACACACATGATTTATCTGCGCAAAACTCAAAAGTAAAATTTGGGCTATCTGTGGGACTTTCTTCAAAGTTACCAGAACTTAAAAACTAGTTTATGATTCTGGGTATCTCGAACTTAAGAACAAATAAATTTGTACTCAAATCACTAAAAATTGCATCGTTGGTGTTAGGACTAGAAGGATATTTTTGCCCTTGAAAAATATATCAATAACATCTGTCCTTGATAAATAGTCTTGTTCATCAGACTTAGGAGGAGAAGGCTATCAGATCTATTCTGTATAGACAATTCAGACTTTAAAATATTTTTGAGATAGATGATCAACATTAATAAACTGCAATTATTGTGAATTGAAATTAGTAGGGTTGACAGATTTAGGAAATAATTTGGATTTTCAATAAAAAATACTTTCTAGTAATCCTATATATCCCATTGCAGTATGTGGAATATAGTTATAGTACTTTATTATTTATCAGAAATGCAAATTTAACTGAGTTTCTTATATTTTATCTGGCGAACCTAGAAATTATGAAAAATATTAGGAAAATATTAGGCATAGAGATTACTGTTATTCCTTAAGAAAGGGCAAGTATGGGAAGAAGAAATAGAGAGAGGAGGAGAAAAAGGAAGAAGAGAAAGAAAAAAGAAGGGAAGGAAGTAAAATGGAAAACTGTGGAAGTTCCAAGGAAAGGTGTATTCCTACTTTTCCAAGAATTTATAAGAAAAAGAATAAAACATAAAGATGAATATTGTAATTATTTTTCATAATTGCTTTAAGAATAGGATTAAACATTCTTTTCAAGTGTTGTATTGAAAACAGTATTTAGAATGTTACATTTTGAATTCTATTTTTCTGTTTTATTTGTTTTCTATCCCAAAATATTTTAAATATTTAGAAAAATACAGAGAACAAGGTAATATGTGCACATGTATCTCTTTGCAGATTCAACAAATTGTCAACCATTTCCTGAGTTACTTCTAATTATTATTTTTTAAAATTAAGATTAAAACTCATTGAAGTTCCTTGTATTCTTCAGTCTTGCACCCTCCTTTCTTCCCCAGATGTATCAGTACTGACATGATATATATTCTTCCCTACACGTACTATGTAGTATTGATGTTACACTTACATTTTGTGTATGTGTTATATATATATATATATATCCATATATGTATAAATAAGATATTTCATTTGGTTTTGTTACCTACGCCTAGAAATCTTTTATAAAAATTGCCCTTCTTCAGCTTGCATTGATAAAAATTATCTTCTTTACATGTACACATGTTGACACACTTAAATTTGGTTATTTATTTATTTTAACTGCTCTGTAGTATGAGTATGCTACAATTTTATCTTTTCTTTTAGTGACAGCTGTTTAAGCTCCTTTCTGTTTTTCACTGTTGTAAAGAATCCCACAGTGAATATCTTCATACTATGTCTCTAGGCACATATCTAAGGATCCCCTTGGGTATATTCCTGAAAACAGAATTGCTAGGTTATAGGTTAGGTGCCTCTTAAATTTTGCTTTTGAAAATGGTTTCTTAACAAATTTACTGTCCCACCAATAATGTATGAGATTTCTCATTTATTTACATCATCAACACTTGAATTTTCAGAATTTAAACATGTACCAACCTCATGAGTACTGAATATTTGCATTTTTTTGATTATTAGTTGAGGTCAAAGGTATTTTTATACATCTATTTGCCTTTCTTATTTACTCTTCAATATATTATTTTGCTTCACTGTTTGAATTACCCCTCTATGTGCTAATACCACACTTAATTATTATTTTACTCTTTTTTAAAAATTTTTGGTACTGAGGATTGAACCCAAGGGCACCTAACCATTTAACCATATCCTCAGCTCTATCTAACTATCTATGTATCTATCTATGTATCTATGTATCTATGTATCTATGTATCTATGTATCTATCTATCTATCTATCTATCTATCTATCTATCTATCTATCTACTTAAACTGAGTCTTACTAAATTGCCGAAACTGGCCTCAAATGCAATCCTTCTTCTTCAGCCCCCTGAGTCATTAGCATTATAGGCACATTTTGGTTGCTATTGTTAAATTCATAGGAAGCCTTTAGTTTGGACTGAGCTCCTGCAGGGGACTCAACAGGTCAAACCAAAATGGAGCTATCCATACTAAAGTTTCAGGTCACAAAGACAAAACTAATTGTGTGTCTGATCAGGGAAATGTAAGATAATATCCCAAACCTCAGACAGTCATAGTCTGTTTGAAACTTTACAAGAAGAGTAACTTTGGTATTTCTCTTTTTTTCTCTCTCTTTTTCTTTCTTTCTTTCTTTTCTTTCCTTCTTTCTCTCTTTTTCTTTCCTTCTTTCTCTCTCTCTTTCTCTCTCTCTTTCTCTCTCTCTCTCTTTCTTTCTTTCTTTCTTTCTTTCTTTCTTTCTTTCTTTCTTTCTTTCTTTCTTTCAGCCGCTATCTATCTCTAAAACCAACCTCTGCTCCATTCATTTGAACACACTCTATTTTATGGATTGAAGTATTACACAAGTCTAGGCTCACAAAAGCCAATTAAGATCTTTAAGCTGTATTTGTTGTTAATTTTTCTTTTGACACTGCCTTAGGTCCAGTTCCCTAGAAGCAGAGAATGAAACGAGGATTCTTGCTCAAGGAATTTATTAAGGGCATACTTTCAGGTTAAACCTGTGAGGTAGTGAGGAAAACAGAAAAGGAATAAGCTCAGTAAGAGTGTGCTTTCAGACAGTCCTGCCTCCCCACATCCCTCAAAGTACTCTGCAACATCAGTTGCAATGTAGGTTCTGCCCACCTGGAGCACAGGAGTGGAACTTCCCCTTCTCTGCAACAGAAGGTGTTGCTCGAAGCTGCCTGGAGCATTGATGATAATTTCCACAGACCTCCTTTCAGGGTAGCTCAATTGCCCCAGGGCAATCCTACAGAAAACTTTTCTATTTTTTTTTTATTGGTTGTTCAAAACATTACAAAGCTCTTGACATATCATATTTCATACATTTGATTCAAGTGGGTTATGAACTCCCATTTTTACCCCAAATACAGATTGCAGAATCACATCGGTTACACATCCATGTTTTTAGATAATGCCATATTAGTAATCAACAGTGAGTTTCAGTAATCACAGTTGCCAGTAACAACCATCTCTGAGAACTTGAAAAGGACAACAGTGGAGTTTTCTACAATTACTATAATTACATAACAAATTCTTAACTTGTAGGGTCTTCACCCTCTTTTCCCTCCTTAAACTGAATTTGATTACTCTTGGACCTTCACTCTTCCATAAGAATTTTAGGGTAAGTTTATTGCCTTCTATAAAGCAATTGCATCTATACATTTATGTTTTTGTTCAACAATGAAATGCACTAACTTATTATATGCAATGAATATTTTATGCTTATTTTGTTAGATTTATTTCCAAGTCCCTGAAGTTCGTACTATTAATATGAGTGAGCTCTGTATTTACATGCAATTTCTAATTGGTGGTTGCTGTTATGTAGAAATGTTCTCTCAATATACAGAATCCTGCAATTTTGATCAACTCATATTAGTTCTAATATACTGTGTACAAATTATTTTTCAGTCATTTAAGTTTCATTTCTTCCTACTTCTTTTCTTCAAAACCTTGTATTAGATAGTACTTCCAGAAAATGTTGGAGTAGGTCAAGTTATAACTCTCCTGACTTTAAAGGGAATATTTCTGATGCTTTACCTTTAAACTATTTATCAGAATGAGACCATTGCATGTGAACAGTATTTTGCCTTAAGTGTTTCATTGTTGCTATTGTTTTTAACAACGAATTATTGTATTTTTTTCAATTCTATCTTCCGCATATACTGAGATGATCAAATAGCTTTTCTACTTTCATCATGTAATGAATTACATTAATACATTTTCTAATGTCAATCCAATCCTACATTCCTGGGATAAAACTTAATTGATCACAAAATATGATTTATTTGTTTACTGCTGAATTTGATAATTACTTGTTCAAAAAGTTTGGAGTCATGTTTATAGATGACATTTGAATAAAATTTATTTTTCACGCTGCTTTCTGTTTGATGTTAAGAGTTTTCTGATCACATATGAAAGAGAGAGCTTTTTTTTTCTCTCTTGATTCTTTGAGTATTATGTATAAAATAGAGATGGTCTATATTAGGTTTGCAAATGTTTCTTATGTGTCTGACAAGAATAAATATTTGCTATTTATTTTAAAAGATTGTTAATTATTACATTCAAATTTCCTATGTCCTTGATGTTTCTTTTCTCTGCTTAATCACTTGGTTTCTGAGAGAATCATGATGCTATCTCAAAATAGTTGATAATTTTTTAAATTGCTTTTAAATTCTTCCAATTTTTATATATTTGTAATTATTGTGTAAAATGCATTCAATTCAGACTGATAAATAATTCTGGCATATTGTTTCTTTTATTATTAAGTTGTGATACCATAACATCCAATAATAATTTTTTAATTTTAAAACCCATTTTTCTGCAATATTAAAAGCCCCACATCATCTTTCTCCTGAATACTATTCCCCTGGTGTGTGCATATGTACACACACATAGACACACACACATATCTGTACCTTTGTTCTTTCCTCTCTGTGCCTTTTGTCATTTAATTGATGTATCTATTGTAAAACTAATACATCTTAATATTATTATTATTATTCAAGATGAGAACCTCTGTTACAGTCAAGCTTAATCCATTAATATTTATTGTGCTTACAGATGTTCTGAAAATATTTCTACCATTATGCTTGTTTTATCATGCTTTTCATTCATTTTTAGTTTTCATCCTTCTCTCTTCCCTTATGTTCAATATGATTTCTTTATGCCTCATTTTCCTCTGTTGTTTTAGAGATTAAATTGTATGCTTCCATGCTTCTATATTTTCATAGTTTTAAACATTTTTATTTGTTTATTTTGAATCCGACAAATAGCATTGTTTGTTTTTATCTTGTACAACATGATGTGAAGAAGTATATTAAAAGTTTATTTTCTCTCTACCATCCTTATTACATGGTGTCCCTTCTTTGGTTTAGAGATCACATTATGCCATTCTTTCTAAAGAGAAGAAGTAGAAAACAGTTAAGAGGAAGAAATGAGTTTACTTGCCATTTTTAAAAAATATATAATTAACTGTTGTCAACCATAGTTATCCTACTATTCCATAGAACACTAGAAGTTATTTATTTATTTATTTAAACATAGGAGTTTTGTTGTTTTTTTTTTCGACACAATGTCTTTATTTTTACGGTGTGCTGAGGATCGAACCCAAGTCCCGCCTGTGTTAGGGGAGTGCTCTACTGCTAAGCCACAATCCAAGCCCCTGCTTGCCATTTAAGAAGACTTCTAAGACATCCAACAATAAATAAATTCCCCAAATTTATCATGTGTTAAGTTATTAGGTGATACGTTACAAATGTTAAGTATGAATGATAACTTATTTAACTACAGGGTAATCGGGTGATACTATATTAACTGGGCACATTTCCAGTCCAATAACAGGCATTTTCTTAAAGGATGACTATTAAGTAGACACCAAACAGCCTCCACCCAAATGGATGGAACAGCTATAATATCTGTGGATCTCATACTCATGTGCTGCTAGTAATCTGCAATCTTCATTTGTTGTAAGTGACATTTTCTTCACATAACTCAGTGCAATTTGTAACCCTACGTTGGCCATCCAAGCTGGCAGGTGGGAATTTTCTAATTGTCTTTTCCACAGACATAGAAATTCTTTAATGCTTTATTCTATATATATGGGATTCACTTAAAGACCTGACTTCCTTTAAGTTATGCCTGTTTGCTTTTAGTTAATTATATGGAAAAAGCAATATTTAGGATCTTATGGGTTTTTTTGTTTGGTTTGGTTTTGGGTTTGGTTTGTTTTTTTATGGCAGGGGATCAAACATAGGGCATGCTAAGTAGGTGGTCTACCACCGAGCTAATACACTAGTCCCCAGATCTTGTGTTTTAGCCAGTTTTCTCATTTATTTGTAGTAAGAGGAGAGGTTGTCCATACCAGCAAAAATTTAGTCAAATTCAAAAGTAAACTTTTACCTTAGGGCACTTGTTTTCCTGCATCAAATCTATGTAGGAAGTTGGTTCTAGATAAATAAACTATATAAGTGATAATGATACCCCGGAGTCAGCACAAAACACATTTGATAAAAAAAAAACCCTGCTTCTTTACAAATAAATTAATGTAAGCTAAAACAAAACAAAACAAAACAAACAAACAAAAACAATGTATCTTTCTAGCTGACAACAATGTGTAGAAATGGGGAAAAGAAAGGATGATGGGTAAATTGGCAATAATAAATCTAAATTATAGAATCAAAATAATCTTCTTAAACTTGATAAAAGAATTGAATAATAAAAATTCGTGGAACTCATCTCAAATTATAACTATATAAAAGGTAAGAAAGTATTCATTGCAAAACATTAAAGGATAAAGACATTCTTGTTCTTCCATTAATTTGAATCACTTTAGAAAAGCCACTATTTTTGCCAATGCCATTTTCCCAATTTATACGACAGAAAAATCATTAACTTTTATTTATCTTAGTTTTATTTTTTAAAGTTTACTGTAACATCTCCAGTGTAACTGTGGAGATATTGTGCAGAAGGCAGCCATTTTGAGGAAGACAGGATAACCTCCTCCTATTTCCACAAGAATTTTCTATTAAAACAACACTTCTTAAAAAAAATTAGTTGTAAATGGACACAATACTTTTATTTTGCATATTTATTTTTATATGGTATTGAGGATTGAACCCAGTGCCTCATATGTGCTAGGCAAACACTCTACCACTGAGCTATAACCCAGCCCTAAACAATGCTTCTGATTCCCACTAGCATTTAGGCTCTACACACAAAATATAGGTGATCCCTGAAGGAATTAAATAAAATGATCTCTAGCAGAAAATCCTGGTATGCAATATTTGCTGTTAGATTTTATAGGATCTTACATTCAGTACATACCCTTAATTTTAGAAGACATTAATAATTATGTTTAATGGTTTTATGAACATTGCTGTCTTTATCAATGGTTAATCACTCAGGGACCCCTATTAAAGAATCCAAAGTGTTGATTTGTATTTATCTCCCAAGAAGTAGAGATAATCATATCAAGTTGTATGTATCAAGACATACAACTAAGCACCATGTTTTACACTTCTCTATCAGACATGTCTTGGATTATCATTCTTACCCAGGCTCCCAGCAAACAGAAATCCTTCTACAATAAGATCTTTCAAAAATTGGGAAGAAATATCTAATCGAAAATTAAAAGTAGCTTGCCTGGCATGGTAGTGCTTACTTGTAATCTCAATTCTTGGAGATACTGGGGCAGGAGGACCACAAGTTTAAGGCCAAACTCTTAAACTCAGTGAGACTGTCTCAAAATTAAAAATTAAAAAAGAACAGGGATATAGCTCAGTGGTAGAGTGCCCCTGGGTTCAATCTCCCATTGGTCAGGGATATAGATTAATGTAGAGATTATTATCTGAAAAAGAAGTTTTCCTAGTAGGACACTTGCAGATTAAATAAATATGTTAATAAGGTAATCAAGGATAAAGTTCTCTCCAACATGATCGAGTATCCCTTTAGTCCTTAGACTTCTTCCTCTAGGGACATAGATCTTGCAGTTCTGGACAATATCTAATGAAAGAACAGAGAGAGAATTATTTCTTAGGATTTCTTTGCTTTGCAGCAGTAGAAAATATTCACCATAATTTGCTCAATAGATTTTCATTTATCTCATTGGGCAGATGTGGAGCACATGCCTAAAACACCTACTGGCAAAATACTGTGTTTGATTTAGCTCAGCCACGATTCACTGTCTTGGATACACTGGTTCTGTTAGCAAGGAAATGGCCATTTCAAAGAAGGCCATTAAACAACTGCCAAAGCTGTACACCTTGAGCTCTGTGAAGTGTTGCTAGTTCTGGCCTATATAACCTACTGACCAATTGAAGTATAAATAAACACTTACCTTGAAGTGGTCCATATATAGATTTTAAAGCACCAAACAAGAATTGAAAATAAAAATCCCTGAACTAGCCAAAACCCTCTTTCAGAAATTAGAAAGAAACATCAAGAATTACTTTATCATAAATTTGATAGCATGTGGAATTAATGGACATGTATGGAACATCTGAGATAAACAGTGAAGCAGGAAAGTGAGTGAGCATATAAATTCTATCTGATGAAGTCTACCGCTATTTTGAAACTCACTTCCTGAAGTGTGATTACTCAGCGTTTCTTCCCTTTCCATAAGAAATCTTGTGTATATTGTTATAATAACTTCCTTTCCTCTAATACCTACATCCATGCACACATCTCTGCTGCCTCTCTCTTTGAGATGGTTTTGAATCATGGTTCCATTTTTTTCCAATGTGTTCTCTTTTCCTATAACAGAAATAAGTAGCATATACTTTGCATAGAGAATGAGGGATATTGAGGACTGATTATCAGATGGATGTGAATGAGACTGCATTCCATATTCCAGGATGGGAAACTAACAATCCATGAAATGCAGAGGCAAAGCTGCTCATTAGGCAAATTATGGGGATGGGAGATAGGAGTGAAAAATCTTTAGTTCTAGAATGCCTGGTTTATGTACATCAAGAAACAAAGCCATTGTGTAACCATGATGCAGGAAGTCTTCTCTCTGAAGCCAGCATGCTGACATCACTTAAAGATAAGGTAAGAAAATGATGTCAAATTGGAACATCAGTTTTTCAGTGCCAGGCTTCTGTGATAAAGGTATAAACAGACTAACAGAGATTCTGACAGTTAAAATATAAAGATTTGCGAGGAATCAGATATCAGATATGCCAGATGAGTTGAAATATTGTTGATTTTGCCATGTTTCATTCAGTCTCTTGTTCTTTTGTTAATAGGATCTTGATTTTCTATTAGATGAGATAATCAGTAAGATGTTTTGCATTTCCTTAGTCAAGGTTGTACGTGTGACCCAAATTAAGCCAATCGGACTCTCTGTCTTGGCTTTATTTCTTAAATAGAATGACAATAGCTAGGAAAAACGCAGGGTGGATGAATCCCAGTATTGTGCTACCTGATGGGAAGGCCTCTCCTTGCCTGCTGCCTGGCTCTTCAAAGCTTCTCTTGTTCTTATCATGTCTGAATCAGTATATGAAGCTTTGTCTAGATTTTGGGAAGTGGGCCATAACCTTCCAGTGATATTAGTGATATTACCTGTTGATATTAGTTGGTGAGTTAGGCAGCTGGTATAGGCATTCAAATGAGATATAGTAATAAAGTTATTTGGACCAAGGTAGACCATCCAATGTAGAGAAAAGCAAACAGATTTTGATTTTTTGATTATATATTGCATTTTGTGATTGTCTAGATTTGGAGACAGGAAATAGGAAAGAGTTCAAGAGGACACTTACTACCAGGCTTGAGAAAATTTAAGGGTGAGAGTGGCATTTATTGAGATGAAAAATAAGGGATAATGAACAAGTTTATTATATGAGTGTGATGGTTTATGCCTGTAATCCAAACTACTTGGGCAGCTGAGGTAGGAGGATGGCAAGTTCCAGGCCAAACTGGACAACTTAGCAAGCCTAAAAATAAAAAATAAAAATAAAAGGACTGGGATATAGTTCAGTGGTAGAGCATTCTGGGTTCTATCAACAGTATCACCAATAAATAAATAGAAGAAAGAAAAAGAAAATAAAGAAAACAGGTTTATTTTTTAAAATTACAAATCAAAAGATATATTGAGTTGAGATGTCTTTGCCACAATCAAGAAGTAGTAGGCCATATGCAGTTCAAAAGAGTTCAGAGTAAAAATTCATGGCAACTGGCAAACTCTCCCCATCATTCCATCCTGACCCCTAAAATAAGGACTATTGTAGTAGGAATATTCAAATGAAAGATCTCTGAGATCTCTAACTAGTAAGTAGAACACTACATTTTAAAAAAACAACAATAAACCATACTACCATTGGGTATTGTTGAAATCACTGCAAAATACACAAGACCTGAGAATGAAAGCATGGTGTGTCACTTAAACTTTGATAAAATCATGCTATCATGTGTTATAAATAGCCATCAAAATATCAGTGGTGAATAGTAATAGTCATCTGGATAAGTCAGGACGTGGGACTCAGATACTCTGAGTTGGACTTAGCTGATAGTTTCTGATTTTGCTCAAGAAAACCTATGGATCAGCTAAGTAACTCTACTCCTTTGGGAGATGGTGAGTCACATGCCTGTGTGGTACATGGTTATCATCTGATTTAGGGATGCTTAATCTGGGAGAACTGGAGCCACTGAAAGCTGCCTCATATGACTTTTCTTTATGCTAGCTGACACCAGGCATGTTCTCATTGAGGGGACCAAGAGAAAAAGGCAAGCAGAAACACGCATGTTCTCTTGAGACTATGTTCAAAGTTGGCACATGGTCACTTCTATTTTATTAGCCAAAATAACTCACAAGACCATCTCAGACCCAGGGATTGGGAAAATTCATTATATGTCTTAAGTAAGAAATACAAAGTTTTTTGTGTGGATACAGAGAAGGTGGAGTATTAAAACAATAAATTGCACATGGTAATTTCTATAACCTTCACATTTAATTTATGTTAGTTAGCACAGAAAGGTTGATGACATCTAGGGATTTCTATGGATTAAAATATAGTTATCAGATATTGACCTTAATGCTACTTCTTTTCTGGAAGCAATTTCCTTCACTTCCAAATTAATAAAAACCATGGCACTTGGGACATGGTTATTGATTTTGCTAACCCTCTTTTGTTTGTATCTATCAATCCTAAAAGTTTGCCTTGACTTGGCAGGGCAGATGAATACCATTATTAAGCTACCCAGGGAGAAGTCAACTCTATAATGGGGTCTGTGACACAATTTGATTTATAGGGACCTTAACCACCTCATCCTACTAATGTACGTGATGCAGGTTTAAAATAATAATGATGCTAATGCTGATAATCCCTGAAGGACAGAAAATGGAATGTTCCCTCATCTGTCTTGGTAAATCATATGTGTGAAAAATGATGAAAGGTAAGTCTGAGAAAATACAGGGTTCTGATACTTTGTGGTTTAGTGTCATTCCTTAGTTTTAATAGTTTGACACACACTGGAATATTCTCTGCAAAACTTAGAGATAAGTTGCATTAATTGTATTTCATCTGATCTGTCCACAAAGTTAGTCATGCCCAGTCACATGTTATTTTAAAGTGGAAGTGGTATTTGGGGGAGCTAGAATGCTTAAGGCTACAAATAATAAGAATTTAGCTCTCCTTGATCTGAACAATAATGAAATGTAATATCTCTATTGAGCAGCTTTCCTAGGTAGGGGGCTCTAAGCTGGGGCTGCAATTCTGTTCTCTACATTCTCTTAACTCTTCTTTCTTGTGTGGTCTTTAGGCTAACACTTGCTAGATGCAGCACTGGTTTTTGGTGTCATGTAGAGACACAATTTTGGTGTCATACACAGAAAATTTGCTCAAGGCCTATGCTTGTCCAATTATAATTTCACATAAAACTTCATCAAAGGTTTCTTATTTCAGTTCAGAGAATTTTTTGATTGCTTAGTGTAATAACTGGCACTAGTTGTAAGCAGAGGACTAAAATATGACCTTATTGGAGGTAACTAAATTAAGATAAAGAGTAGTCACCTTAAGAAGAAACATAAGGTGTATTTTTGAAGTTTTTCTCTCTCACACACACACACACACATATATACACACTTGCATATTTTATACATATTTTATATGTATACTCATATATACATATAGATGTATATGTCTTTGTCTATATTTTTTTCTTTTGGTGGCATTGAACTCAGAGTTCCTCTACCATTGAGTTAGAACCTTGGTGCTTTTTAAAATTTTATTTTGAGACAGAGTCTGGCTATGTTAAGTAGGCTGGCCTTGAACTTGAAATCTTTCTGCCTCAGCCTCCCAAGTAGTTGAGATTACATGTGTGCAGCAGTGCACCTAGCAGTATGTAGAATACATTTATATATCTAGACCGTTATCTAAGTTCCAGACTTGTATGTCCAAGTGCTTATATTACTTGATGGATGTCTTACAGCTTCCTCAAAAATCATCATTTCCAAAGGTAAACTCATGATCTCCACTCTGTCTCCATGTTCACCATCTCAGTGTCAGGCACAGCTCACTACCACAGGCACAAGGGTCCCTCTGTCTCTTCTCTGCACTGGTTTTCCAACCCTTCATCGTCTCTTCCATATTACCACTGCATTACTGCCCCAATCATCAACTTGTTCCTAGGTTTTCCCAGAGCTCCACCTCCATTTTTATTCTACTTCCACATGGTCTTTTTGTAAATACAGATTTATCATGTTCCCCCTGTTTAAAACATTTTGGTGAATTGTATTTGCTTTGACCAAGATTCAATATCTTAACCTGCCTTCATCTCTGGTTCCCCTCACACCACTCCTTCCCTCCTCTCCACTCTCATGGACTCTTGTTCCCCACAGGATTTCTGCCTGTCTTTGTTATTTTAGATCTTCATTCACGAATTTATTGAATGTCTTGCATGTGCTTGAGTATTCTACATAAGGCCGCCTCTGTCAGGATGTTCTCTCCAACTGCAGGAAATAGAGGTTTCCATGGGTATGCTGATCTAATTGGGATAATCCTCTAACTTCTGGCAGATTGCTCTTTTCGTTTCATTTCTTTTTCTTTCACATTCATTCATATATTCTCATCATTTTCATCCATTTAAGAGTGCATTCCATTAGTGTTCTGAGGAAAATCACTTCAAAACGTGTTTTCTTTTGTTTAACGGATAATGCTTCTTCATCCTTCAGTATTGTCAAAATACACCAAAAACCTTATATTTAATTATAATACGGTGAGGATTTTAGAAACTATTATCTGGGGGTCACTTTCCTCCTGTATGAATAATGTCAGAGTGCAGTTTTATTCCTGAGGTCTCTTCTTTCTCATTACTATGGGCATGTGGATCTTTTTTTTTTTTTTAATGCTTCTAATTGGCTACTACATGTTTCAAACAATTCTAAGTGAATGCAATCTTTTGGCTTCAAGACTTTTTTATGTGTAAAATCTTTCATTTTATGACTACCTTACTTGAACTGAAAGATTTTACTCATATATTTCTGGTTTCAATCTCTGTTCAGGATAATTAAATTTGTGGCAGACTGATCTCCAAATAAATCAAACATAAAATAATATTCTTATTGTCTTTCTCACATATTCTTCCTTTAAGACTGATGCAGCTTAGATGATCTGTATTTTATGTTAAGAAAATCACTATGATTATCTGTGAATAATTTGGATTTTTAAGAAAATTTTGTTTGTATCTTATAAATTTTTGAAAACAATTTCAGCCAAATCAAATAATCTTAGTGCCCTAGTGATGGCATCATGGAACACTTCCCTTTGGATGCCTTTTGGCATAATGTTATATATTGAATAGCTCCTTGTTGACCAGTAAGAATTAAGAGGAGTTTAAAGAGGACCACATGATACTCAGAGATATTTTGTGATACTACGTCTGTCTGGCTTATTGACCTTGTTTTAGAAGCCTGAACATTAGGATTATAAATGGAAAAAAAAAAACCTAATTATTTTTAAAGGGGCCAAGGAAAGGAGCAGTCATGTGTACAGGACACCTTGCATCTGTGGTATCTCTGTAACTCACAGTGTGCACATGTGCAATGGGAGAGAGGAGCAGTGGGAACTCTGTGTAGCTGTTTGGAGGGTGAATGGCCACTATTATTTAGCCTGCTGCATCTTGGCCTTGCATCCTGTCCTTTCTTTGTTCTTACACGCTTCTGTTTTATTCTCTTCTCCCCTACTCTCCCAGACATCCCTTTCTTCTTCCTCTTCCCTTCTTTAACAACTGTTGGCCCTCTCCATAATGTGAATTAATTTCTGGGAAAATTATAGTTATGTTTGGAGAAGGCAGGATAAAAATGTTTGGCTCTTTTTCCTCATCTCAAGTCATGGTTATTCCTACTGTGGCTTAATTTCATTTCTAGGATTTGGATCCATAAATTTGTGGAAAACACAAAGCCAGTTTTCTCAGTTTATTGACCTTCTGTTGAAAGCAGACACAATTTAGCCAACATCTGGACAGTATTTGTCAAGGCCAAATGTAACTCAAATCCAGACCAGAGAATGAGTTGGTACATTTGTTAGCTAAGCTATTCGATGGGCTTATAAATAAGACCAAAAATATAGAAATTAAAAATCCTTCTGCTTTTTGGTCCCATGCTTGGTTTATTTTCAGCAGGGCTTTTATAGTCAGGATGAACAGACATACACACACCACATTTTCTTTCTTTCTTTCTTCTGGTGTTGATAGGAAATTTTGCACCTGGATGATACTCTTGAACCCAGGTTTCTCCTGCTGCATAAACTACTTACTGTCTTGGACATTGGCCAACTTTGGCAGCTGCCTTATCTCTTTCAAATGTTAGCTTTCTGTTTATTTACAGGATCACTATAGATTGTCACACTCTCAGGTTGACCTTGTAGAAATGGAAATAGAAGGCCTTCCAGCTGCATTTAGAGCTTGGATTAGCTGTGAAGGTCAAAGGGAAGCTGAGGAAGTAATAGTTTTGAAGAAGAAAACATGGATTATGATAGGTCAGTCAAGGGTGGAGATATATCTGTATAGGCAAACAGTCGACCTATCAAAGCAATACCAGCTAGGTCTATGTGTGACCTAAGTGGCAGAAATGAAAATGTTGATTTTTGCATTGAAAAGAAAGACAATATTCAAATTCCTTATTTGTAAATTGGAATTGAAAGGCTTCTCAATGCTCTGGGTGTAGACATAGAGAACTGGGAGGCACCTGATTGAGGGAGAAACCTGTCAACATGTTTTCACAATGCATGCTGTCCATGGCCTTATTTGGGTCATTTGCACAATTTCCATGTGTGTAAATGATAAATCCCCACTTTTGTCTTGCTGATATAAAGTTAGCATTAGCCATAAACTGAATAACATGACACAGAAAATTCCTCTTGTATTCTTTCCTGTTTAAATTTTAATGATTTAAAGTTATTTTTCAAAATGTTGTTTAATGTCTGTCTCTTCAAACTGATTTGTGCCTGGTGTGTGTGTGTGTGTGTGTGTGTGTGTGTGTGTGTGTGTGTTATACACACTTAACTGGACTCTGAGGAGAAGGTCCATGAAAAAAAAATGCCTTTGCTACCACGTCCCAAAAGGCAATGCACCTTGGGAGGGAGCCAGCTTGCTCATTTTCAGACAAAGGGCTGCTCTGAAGGGGAATTGCTGATTCCCCTTTTAGCTTGGCCAGGACAACTGCTTAATCAGAGATTGCTGAAAGAGGTAGAATTTTTAAAACACTCATTTGCAGTTCACTCTCAAGTCAGGTAGGTCAACATTTTAGACTAAGGTTTGTATAGTTAACTAGCTCTTAGCTTCTTTGGTCAGAATCTAATCAAATGGCTGTAAAATGGAAAAGCACCAATGTTCTCCTTGGAAAGGATTTGATTATTGGGAAATGCACTGGCAGATAAAGTTTTCCTTGACCATCTTTCATAGACACAAGCTATTCTTTCAAAGTCTCCAAAGTAACTGACCTGATTTCTTCTACGTATTCTAAAAATATTTTTTTCCCACAGTAGAGGCTTAATTCTCCTATTAAAGAGAACTGCAGAATAAAGTAGCATTTATCTGTGTTTTTTTGGGATAATCCATTTTTTTCTAACACTGGATGAGCTCTTTACAACATTTTTAGAGTCTGAGTACCTTTGTATTTATTTCTTAAAAAGCAGATAAAATTTTGTGATGATGAAAGAGTGGGTAAGGGAGTCAGTAACACTGTAGAGAATTCAGATCTCTTTCCTATAATCTAAACTTGTATCAACTGAACAGAGTACATTACTGGTGTTTCTGAAATATTATTTACCAACCATTAAAATTCAGACTGGTGGTTTTTAAATTTCTAATTCCATGTTTCTTCTAGCCACGTTTATTGCTTGTCTAAACTTCTTTTGAAATTGGTAATCTCGATTACACTTCTTTGAATTTAACTGAAGACAAAATAGCTTGCTTTTGGATGTCTCCATGTAATTACAATTTAATTTTGTCTGGTTGATATGCTAAAGATAATGGCTTCTATTTTGCAAAACTCGACCTAGCTACATGCAACACCATTGCCAGAGCCTATTTCAGATGCAGAAGCCAACTGTTCTCTCATTCCTGCAGAGTTCAGGCTTTTGGATTTTGGCGACATTTCCATGGCTAGAATGGCATGAAAATTTCTCTTATCTCCATAAAAACTCTAACTCACCAAGTCAGTAATGTGCACTGTGGATAGAGAGGAAGCTTCTGAGTCTACCATGCCTCAAAACTGGTATCTAGGCTTGGGAGCACTTTTCTCCATTTCCACTCTGTTGTCCTCTGAGAATATTGTCCCAGGAGAATCACTGGTTTGAGATGAGCTTTAGCAATTTAGACTGTCTCAAAATAAAAAATAATTAATTAATTAAAAAAGACTGGAGATGTAGCTCAGTGGTAGAGTGCTCCTGGGTTCAATCCCTGGTCCTTTCCTGCAAACAAACAAACAAAGAGTGAATATTGCCCTTGCTTTGTGTCTAATTATTGCCACAAAGAGGGTTCTGGAGTCAGCTTCTGGAGCACTGCTAATAAATATTAAGCATTCCTAAACCCTCTTGGGTAACAGTATAACACTCTAGTCTGAAAAGTTCAATCTTTTCCCAACTTGAGACATTCATGAGCCTGTCTTATAGCTGTCATTATTGGATTCATATAGCTTTGGTTCCTATACATCAAGATTATCCCCACCTGTGGAGCAGATAGATGTTGTAGTTTGATGCCAAAACTAACTATCCCACGTGGAAGGTACAGCCGCAGTATCTTGTCAAGCTGTGGTGTGTTGCATTGTAGTGAAAAAGGCACTACTTGTGCTCCAGGAGTCAGAGAGGGTTTTACCCAGGGCTGTCAATTGACTCTGAGGCTTTAGAAAACTATTTCACCTCTTTGGGTATCATGTTTCCTTCACAAAATTAACTCCAAAAATTACTTCAATAAATTTATCTGATTGAGTCTACAGGGATTTAAAAATAATCAGATACTGAATAATTTTGTAATCTTCTTATTGGTTTTTATTTCCCCACCTTTCCTCCACTTCCCCCTATCTACTTGATATCATTACAAAACAGATAGCAACTTGATAAAGGGAGTTTATGAAATCAGATAAGAGAAAGCAAGTGAACATATTGTAATGTTCAAGGATACCCATTTGAAATTTCCTACTATCTTTAGGAGAAAGTCCACCTACTCATTTAAGTACATGTTCATAGATAATGCAGAAGCATGATGATCAAAAAGTACCATGCCTTTCTCAAGATCTCAGGCATCCAGAGAATCAGAAGCACGGTCTAGTCCAAGGAACAGACACCAAGTTCAAAGTCCCTTAAAATAAAAACCATTATAACTAAGACAATGTAGAACACTTCACACTTCAATGTCTTAAAATTATCCCATGTAATAGGAATCCTATACTTAAGATTAGTTAAAAGAAATAAATGGCTTTGGCTAATCACTTGGGAGAATGTTCTCTTTTAACTAACAATGTACTACTACACACCACCAATATGCTTATCATTAGAAATGTATGGGACATAATTAAACAGGAAATTTGGTCTCTTCCCACTTTTATTATTTGTGCCTTAATACATTATTTAAAAAAAATGTTTAATGACTCTACTACTTTTTCATCATTACATTTGACAGGAGCCAAAATAACAAACTAAAATATGACCCATGTGATAATTGTTTTAGTCACACTAGGTTGACAAACAATGTAATAAAGAGTCTAATTTAAAAATTCAGAATGCAACTTGCAAAACATGTTATCAAGTACTGTATCAAATGCTTGAACATGTTTTTAATTGGCAAAACTTTAATGCCATTAAGAGTTTTGCATATGCTTCAGCTAGCTTTTGTGCAGTTGAGAAAAAAATATCAATACCCATCTGTCACTGTGAGTGGAGCACATATGGTAACAGAAGACCTTAAAATACATCAGATGTGGTTTCTATTATCCAAGTCACTTTGGCTCCAAAAGGGGTTCAGCCACCTTGATACAGCTTTGGCTTTTAGAAGTTTAATTTTACCAATTAAAGTTGTTATTTTATGTGTGACTATGACAATTTTGCTTGTATTCCTCTGCTGTGTTATTAACAGTCATTAGTAAAAATTCTGAGCTCATGTAAATCCTTCTGTTCTAATTCAGATGTGTGTAACAGTACAGGCAACGACTCTGCCTTCAAGCAGACACCCTTCTCGGATGGCTAAGTGATCAGTGTTGGCAGAGGCTCTCGGTAGATGCCTTCTGTCCTTTCTGGAACTGCCCTAATTTGACTTCCAGTAGCAAACATAAATGGAAAGAGGAATCAATTTTCCAGATATTTCAAGTCAAAGCACTAAAGTGAAAAAAAAAAAAAAAAGAGAAAGAGAAGAAGAAGATAATCTCAACCTGGGTAAGGTGTTGTATAATCAAGTGTCATGGTTACACGGTGGCAGGTACTGTGTTAAATACCAGAACTGAAGAAACATAGATTGACGACACTCACCTTTAAGAGCTAAAAACCTAGTGTAGGACATCTCTATAAACAGAGCTAAACAGAGCATTATAGAAGTCTCTAGAGAATGCTCTGGGAGCATACAGGAAGAATGATTCCTAGGGGAAAATCAGAGAGAATAGATGAAAGGAAGAACAGGAGCTGTTCTTGGGAAGACTGCTGCTGAAATCATGAAGAGCACACATACAGATGTGGAGATGGGAAGGAGGATGTGGAATTTCTGGATTGTGAGCAGTTCCTGGGGTAGGAGGGGAAGGCACAAGGAGAGAAGATGGACCTGCAAAAAAAGCAGAGGGCCAGATTCCAAACGGTCTTCTATTTCTGGATCTGGAGCTCCATCCTGAAGATGTTAGGGGTCTTTCTAGCTTCTGAGCAGTAAAAGGATATAGTTAGGTCTCCACTCTGTGTAAAGCATTGTTTTTGCAGTGGCTCAATTACAGGCTCTGGGATTAGAGTCAGTGGATTCCTTTTGGGGGGACTAAGAGGAAGTGGCATTGCAATGACAGAAGAAAGGATAAATTAGAAAAAAAAATATAGGCTAGGAATGTACAAAAATCAAGGCTACCACAGTTTTCTAAACTGATGAAATTTGCCATGTGATGTTTAGCCTTGCCTTTGTTGCTGACTCCACACAAATTCACAGTCCTGCTTGATATGATTCAGGTAGGCAAATAGGAAGTAAATGGGGAAATGGGCACTTTTCTTTTTGTTTTAAATAATTTCAACAAATCCTACAAAACTAAAGAAAAAATGTCCAGTGTAGTGTTGTAATTTAATTATACATAGAACAGAATCCACAAAATTCATTCTTTCCCCATTCTCTTGCACAAATTAAGCATCGTGATCTCTTTTATATCGTTTTCTTGGATGGGTTTGAATTTCTTTTAAGCATTCTCAAAGTTTATTCTCAGATTACCTTAGCAAGAATCTGTATACTGCTTAGGGAGTCAGTCTTAATAAAGAAAGAAACAAAAACCATCCATTCAAAGCCAGCCTCAGCAAAAAGCGAGGCGCTAAGTAACTCAATTAGACCCTGTCTCTAGATAAAATACAAAATAGGGCTGGGATGTGGCTCAGTGGTGAGTGCCCCTGATTTCAATCCCTGTACCCAAAGAAACAAACCATGTGTGATTGTAAAGATAGGGGCTCAATTGCAGTTAAGACCCACAATAACCATGATTTTGCATCCAGACATGAGCAGTCAGTGTAGTGACGGCTCAAAGACTTCACAGGATCTGAAATAGTAATATTGTCGTCTTCCTTCACTTTGCCAGCAATAGGATATTGCCCAGTCAGCATGATCTAAGATGGCTCACTAAACCATCCTTGTTTTGGCAAGTGTGAAGGGTTACAGGGTTGTACCTTTCTTACTTTGAAGGACATGCACAATTTCAATATCCACTCAAATATTCCTTGCCAGAAATTGATCATATGACCACACCAAGATTCAAGGAGTGTTAGGAAATATGGTCTTTAGTTTTTTTTTTCTTGATACATGTGAGTCCAACTAAAAATTATATAATATTATCCAAAGAGGAGAATGGACACTGGACGACAACCACTAGTTTCTGAAGGGGTACCCCCATGAGATTATTGAGGCATTCATTCATTTGCAGATATAGCATTATCACACTGCCCCTCTTTTGCATTGACTTTCATGAGCAATCAGTTCTGTTGCAGAGCATATAAATATTTATTATCCCTGTCATTCACTTATTTCACTTATTTAACAATTCAATAATCATTGACCTTGCAAGTTATGACATAAGTGCTAGAGACGGAAAATTCCCAGTCTTTCTCCATAGAACTGACAGATGAAAGGGGGTGAAATAGAGAATAACTCAGTTATTACCAGAGGCCATGGTCAGTGCCACACTTTGGCAGATGACCCCCCTCAGAGCCGGCAATGTACACAGGGCAACAGAATAATTTGCTGAGATGCTGATCTCTGCATTCTCACTCCCACAGGAGGATCATGTTCTCCTCCACCCTTTGCCTTGGGATCAGAAGGAAGATCTGGGTTCTAGTCTCTTGCTTCAGGCCATTTTAAATGGTCCTTTAAGGCACAAAACAGAGGAGTGAGGTACTTTACCCTGAGACTTTCTTGGGGTTTCTAGGCTGGCTGCCTAGAAACTGAACCCCAAATTCCTGTGGGGGTGAGGATGGACACAGGTACAGTATATAGAGAAATTGACCAATGAGAAACAAGGTGAGCTTCATGCACAACCTTGCATGAAAATGAAATGACTAGGGTTGGCGGAAGGTATGTGAGATGACAGGGGACTGTGTCTTCACTTAATGCCCTAGCTTTAGAGGTTCCTGGCAAAAGTCCCCATGGACTTTTCTTATTTAGTTTTTTATTTATTTATTTATTTATTTTTGTAAACAGTGATTTTTGCTTCCTATCACTTTCTCCTGTTTCCTGTCACTTGAGCCCCTGGCCTCCCATTTGTTTGCCAGTCAGGCTTGTTCCCTGCTGTGGTTTGAATGTGATCCTCAGAAGTTCATGTGTGGGTACCTTAATCCCCAATTCATGTGTGAATGGCATTTGGATGCGGGGCTTCTGAGAAGTAATCAGGATTAGAAGAGGTCATGCGTGTGTGGCTCCCAGGATGGCATTAGTGGCTTTATAATAGAAGAGGAGACAGAATTAGCACACTTACTGTCTCACTGTGCAATGCCTTCTTATGATGCAGCAGGAAGGTCCTCCCCAGGTGCTAATCAGATGCCAGTACTATACTCTCCGACTTCCCAGCCTCTAGAACCATGAGCCCATTCTTTACAAATTATCTGGTACTGTTACAGCAATAGAAAACAATCTAAGACATTTTGTTCTTCATAGCCTTGGGGCTCTGTGCTGCTTCTAGGTGGGCTGCTCATCCCCCCAGAGCCATTTGGCTCCTTCCTTGACTTCTTTTGGGATTTTGTTTATCCTGCTCAGTGCAGTCTTCCTTGGCCATTCTTTCTCCAATGTCAACCCCGCACTCCCCCCTCCCTCAACGCTGACTCTGTATCACTTTTCCTTCCGCTCCTTAGAGCAGGCAGAGGAAAATAGACAGTAAAACAAATAATTTCCAAGCAATAAGGGATTTTTGTGTGCTTTATTCAATAGTATATCTCTAAGATGGCACCTGATATAAATTAGATACTTCATAAATATTTGTTCAATGAATGAGTGATGACAAATCCTTTCGCCTGAGCAAAGCAAATAGGAAATGTGGTCCCATATTGGGCCATTTGGGCTATGGAACTTCAATAGAAATTCTGGATTTCCAACAGCTTTCCTCCAAGATTTCTGGCAGGTATCAGGCATTTTGTATCTAAACAATTGGAGGCATTAGAGTCATAGAAATTTTGATGTTTTAAAAATGGAGATGTGTCATTTTCTATGCCTGAATGTTTTGACCAAATTCTTTCTGTTTTGAAGTTTGTGAAAGTTTCTCCTTGTATCATTGACTTACTTTGATAAAGGAGTCGGGAACCGATTCCTTCTCTCTGCATTAGACTTCGCCGCTCTGTATAACAGATGTTCTTACTTTGCTCAGTACTGCTTATAGTCAGACCATATTGTATATTGTCACCTAATGAATGTGATGTAGCCTACTATTCCCCTCCCCACTATTTCTTAGAGGAGTTCACAGAAACAAACAAAAACAAACAAACAAACAAAAAACAACCCAGGTTAAGAGGCCAAAAATAATTATCCTTTGGTTAAGAGAGACAAAATTTTATTTCCACAGTTTTATTCAAGTTCATATAATTTTATACAGAAGGGTTAATTTTAAGTTAATTGAAAGTATGTGAAATACAAAAATATTAAGGAATTTGAAGGAATTTAAGGAATCTGAAGTACCATTTATTGAAGGCATATAGAATGTCACCTATCAATTTACTAACTGAATGAAGAGAATGATGCTTTTCATCCCAACTTACAGGGAATGAAACCAAATTTTGAGATGTCAGTAACCACCAAGTACGTATTGCCAGTAAGTGGAGGGGTACATTTTTATCTAGATATGTTTGATTCTAACTAAACTTTTCACTCTATCATACGGTTTCCAGCTGCCTTTAAAATTCAGAATGCTCTTAAAGTTTTAGTCCTGTACATTCTAAAGAGAAACCTCCACATTTTCTTTTTTTCTTTCTTTCTTTGGAACCAGGGATTGAACTCAGGGGCACTCAACCACTGAGCCACATTTCCAGCCCAATTTTGTATTTTATTTAGAAACAGGGTCTCAATGAGTTGCTTAGCGCCTTGCTTTTGCTGAGGCTGGCTTTGAACTTGTGATCCTCCTTCCTCAGCCTCTGGAGCTGCTGGGATTACAGGCATGCCCCACTGTGCCCAGCTCCACATGTCATTTCTAAAGGAGATTATATTTTCCCTTTTTTTCAGAAAAAAAATACCTTTGATTACTCAGATACTTGGTTGGTATAAATTGTTCTCCTTGTTTTTGCATTGCTGTGTAGGAATCTTAAGTTCCCTGCTATTCAAAACACAGATTCATTTTCAAAAGTTCTACATTGAAGTAAGTTTCAACTATGTATTTGTTTTAAATGTGTTTCTAGAGGCTCAGGCTCAGGATCTGAGCCTCAGCTGCTCTACACATCACTTAATTTAGCCAAATTACTTAACAAAGCTCTGCCTTAGTATTTTCATCTGTAAAATGGAGGTGATGATATTAGCAGTGTATAGATTATTAGTTTATATGTGTAATAGAATTAAAATGCTTTGAACCAAGAATAACACATGAAAATAATCAATAAAATTGTTATTTTTACCCAAACACTATAATCTTAAAGAGCAAATACTTTCTAGGGCACAGAATACTAAAATTTATAATGGTTCCCTTCCTGAATGGCTTCCTGTTAACTATATTTTAATACCAACTCTGTTTAGAAGCATGAATTGGTGAGTGAGCTGCTACACAAGCTGGGTGTGATACTTTTTCACTGGCAAGCAAGCCGTCTGAAAGCAGTCCTATATAGTTTTTTTTTTTATTCTAATGACCATGCATTCACATGGTTGATAACAGTGAAAGTAAATTAAAATAAAACTCACTAAACACCGTAAGAGGATCTTACTGCACTGAAACAATATTTTGAAAAATGGTAAGTAAAGCAGCAAAATCAAAGCCTTCTCTTGCCTTTTCTGTGTGAACTGTATCTGTAGATAACCAAATAAGTAAGTAAGGGGATTCTTTTCTTTTTTTCCCACAGACGAATTATGGAACTATGTACTTATTATCAGTGGCCTCTCAAAAGAAAGAGAAAGAAACACAGAAAGGCAGAGAACAAAGAGAAGTGGACAGGCATGTACTTCCATTTGGATGAACATGGTATTTATAAAATCATACCCCATACTATGATTCACAGGAAATAGAGACAGAAGAACATGTAAACCTACACAAAATGATGTAATCATCAAAATTCAGAATGAGAGAGATTACACAAGATGAATCATTCATTTTCTCCATAGATAAATGTAAGATAAAATAGTCAAAGGAAATTCACATGGATTAAAAGAGATTTCAAAGCATGGCAAGGTGTAGATTTTGCCTAGATCCTGATTCAAACAACACATTTTATTACATTTGTCAAAGAATCAGAAATTTGGATACTGGATATTTGAGGATACTGAAGATTTATAGTTAATTTCCTTAAGTGTGAAAATGGTAAATTTATTTAAAAAAATAGTCCACCCTGTTTGTATTCAGGCAGAAAAATATGATGCCTAAGATTTACTCATATTGATTCAGGGAATGGCTAAGTGTGAGAATGGGACATGATTAGTCATGAGTTGATTATTGTTTGAACTGGGTCAGTTATTGGCAGATAGAGAATCCTGGTTTCATTTTAATATTCTATTTATTTTGTATTGTTTGATCTTCTCTTTAATTTTAAAAACAGTTATCTAAATGGCTTTTTAAACCTCAAGGTTTAAACTGGAAGGTATAAATAACTTAAAGAGAAAAAGTGAAAGTATAATCATAGTCCATATTCATGGATTCTACATTTGTGGACTTAACCTACCAGGAATGAAAAATATCCCAAATAAATTAGCATCTGTACTGAACATGGACATATTTCTGTTTGTTATCATTGTTCCTTAAATAATACAACATAACAAATATTTACATAGCACTCACATAGTATTTGGTATTTTAAGTACTTTAAAGATGATTTAAAGTATGTGGGAAAATGTTCTATGCAAACACTACGTCATTTTATATAAGGAGCTTGAACAACTGGAATTAACCCTCCCGTGCATTCCTGAGGCCCACTGTATTCACTTGAATATGGTAGTGAGTTTGAGTGTGGCCAGAGACTCTAACTTGAAAATGAAAAAATGATTCAAAACCAAGGAAACATGATGCATGCCCACTTTCTTTAGATTTTGAAGTTGTTGGCATAACTACTATATATAACACCCCTTGTTTTCTATCAAGATTACAGACCATTAAGTATGATGGATATCCTTTGCTTATTTAAGAAATCTCAGCAAGTCAAGATGGCTATTCTTTTAGAAAAGCAATCTCTGAACTATATCCAAGACATATTCATTTTTTCTTAATGAAAAATAAATTGAACTTGAGAAAGTTTCAGAAGTAAGTATAGATATATTTAAGAAAACTGCCAAGTATGGTTTCCCACAGTTGTAATTGCAGCGACTCAGGAGGTGGAGGGAGAAGGACCTTAAATTTGAGATCAGCCTGTTCAATTTAGCAAGACCTTCAATAACTTACTGAAACTCTGTCTCAAAATAAAAAAAAAATAAATAAAAGGGCTGGGGATGCAACTTTGTGAAAAAGCACCCCTATGTTCAATTCTCAGTACCGAAAGAAAGAAAGAAAGAAAGAAAGAAAACTAAATATATAAAGTTAATATTTTAGTTGTACAGAATCTAAGTTTATTTCATACTTTACACAATACATTTAAGAAATTTAGGCTTATAAAAGTGTCAGACAAATTTATAATTCTAATTGAACATTTTAATTGTAATAATTTATTCATACTTGTAAGTTTAGTTCATATTTTACTAACTCTATATTCAGTTTGGGTACTTAAGAGAATTTGGGGTTCAGAATAATACAAGTTACTATATAAAGGTCATCATACTAAAAGCATAGAAAGGTTTGCCAGATAGTTGAGGAACTTAAATAGGAAATAGAATATATTCAGTTTATAAATACAGTTTAAAATGTTTAAAGGTGTTTTAAAATCTTTGCAAATGAAACCAAATACATGGTTGCATTCCCTATAAAATTGTTGCTGAATTTGCTATATATATATACATACATATGAATAATTTACAATTTATAACACTAATATTCCAAATGTTAAGTTTTAAAAATTTAAAAACAAAGTAACATTTCATTAGCTGTTCCATTGTTTAAGAAGCAAAGAACTTACAAAAAGACGAATCTGCATCATCTCATCTCACAATTTTTAACAAATAAATTGCTCACAGAGTTTCTAAAAAAAAAACAAAAAAGTGTTTAATGCAATGAATAGAAGTGAATTTTGGGAGCCCTGATAGGAGTGACACTCCTGAAATGTCACTTTCTCTGAGGCTGTCAGACAAGGCAAGGGCAGGGGCAGGCTGGCGGGGAGGGCTTCAGCATTAACATATTTCCTAGACGCTCCTTCTCCTTGGTCCAGCATAATGGATGCCTCCCAGCTCCCTGTGGACACCGGAGCCCATCAGGCCAGAAGCAGATTAAAGCTCACACACTTCAAATTGGCGGCTTGCCGCAGCTTGCCAGAAGGCTAGAGTTCAGCGCAGCTTTAATGGAGAAGTCTCTACTCCTTCTCCCCATTTCCCTTTTGCCTTTCTTTAAAAGGAGCTTGCATCCCCAGCAAACCTTAGGCCCGCCTCCTTGTAGCCCTGCAGTGGGGTTGCTGCAGCCGCTGGGGCTTGGGTCTAGAGCTCTAAGAAGGGACTGGCCAGGTTGGGGTGGAGGGATTGGAGCTTTGGCAGGCTCCCCCCTTCTCCACTCCCACCCCACAAGTGGATTGCGCTGTGCACAGTGAACTGTCAGCAACGACTGATTTATAAGACCGATTTACCTTCTGGAGAGTGTAATTATGTTCATAGTTAAGAATTAATCAGGTGAAAGAATTATGGAATAATCATTCTCCGGACTTTGAAGGACAAACTAAATGGAGACCCACCAATGCAGCTGCAGAGCCGCCCGTCAGGAGTCCTTTGACTCCTTGTTAGTTACAGAATGAGGTTCCTTAGCTCGCTGTCCTCATTTGTAAAAAGAGCAAATGAAAAATCTTGCTGAGTTTCTCTAGAAGGATAATTCCTAGTCACCCAGCTTAAAAGGTAGGGAGAAGGAGATTTTGTGAAAGAAAAAAAAGTTCATAGAGGCCGGATTATCTCTGAGCAAGGATTTGACTGCTATTTCCTGTTTAAGAGTATTATTAGCTGAATGGCTGTCACTGCCTGAAACAGTCAGAATTTCAGAAAAAATTTACTTTATTGTTTTTACAAATGTGCTTCCCCTTCTCTCCAGTGGTGTGGTTTGGATGGTTTTCACTTTCAGAATTGTCTTCTTTTAGAAGTGGAGGGCTCTCCCCCCATTACTTTTCTTTGTGGGCAAGGAACATGTCAGTTAATTTAGGTTATTTCTCAAAATGTTGCATTACTCTCCTCCCCACACATCCCTTTTGAATCTGGCTTCTCAGTTGGGAATTGGCAGACTATTTTGTATGATCTCTGAGGAGAATTTCTAAGAGTCCCATGACAATTACCTTGCAGTCCAATCACATATCCCTTTACTATTAAATTTTGAAGAAAAGTGGCTGCAATAGAAGCAAAGAATGGAACAGATTGAATGAGATTACTGCAGCGTCTGAAAGCCGTCACACCATTTCCTTGACAAGATACCATCAATTCCAACGCTCTGCTTCATAATTGAAAGGAAGGGGCCATGCAATCCACAACCCCAATGGCCTGGTTTTTGTTAGTCATTCAAGTACATTCACATAGCCAAGAATATGGTCTGCAAGAGTCTTTGCCTGCCACCTTTTTTCAACTCCCTTGCTACTCCTCCCCTTGGGCCTCCACCTTATTTTACTTTTTTTTTTTTTTGGATGCTTCCATTCTCTGACCTTGAGATTGCCCTCTTATTTCAGGGTGGCAGAGATTCTCTGTTGCACAGTTTATTTCTCCTCTTCCCTGGTGGCCTCAGATTCTTTAATCCTCTTTTCATTAGCCAACTGTTAGTCCTTCAGCCTGCCAGCTGCAATAGAAGTTAAAACTAGGAGCAGAAGGGAGAAAGGAAAATGAGGCATCTCAGGAGGCTGCCCTCAGGATGTGGTCTCAGGATGTTCAGATTCTGCACAAACCCAAGGAACAATAGCATGGGGTTCTTCTTTTATGTTAAATGAAGTTAGCCAATCCCAAAAAACAAATGTCCAGTGTTTTCTCTGATATAAGGGGGGTGACTCAAAGTGGAGTAGGGAGGGAGAGCATGGGAGGAATATTACCTCTAGATAGGGAAGAGAGGTGGGAGGGAAAGGGAGGGAGAAGGGGAATAGCAAGGATGGTGGAAGGAGACCGTCATCATTATACAAAATACATGTATGAAGAATTTGGTGTCAACATACCTTCTATACAAGCACAGATATGATAAATTGTGCTATAAAGGTGTATTAAGTATTGTAATGCAAAAAAAAATAAGAGAGCTCATGTATAATGGCATAATTTGGTGTGAACACACTTTATATACAGAGTTATGAAAAATTGTGCTGTGAATGGATAATTATGAATATAATGCATTCCACTATTGTCATGTATGTAAGAAATTTTTAAAAAATCATTAAAAAGTGGCAATTTTGGGAGTGAAAAGGAGGAGAAAATCTTTTCAATGTGTAGCTATACACCCACACACACCCACACACACACACACACACACACACACAAATAAACACAAAACTTCAGATGTAACTACAGGTATTGAATCTTAGAGGTAATTCTCCATGACAACTGCTGGGGTCACTAGCTCACATTTAGTGTCTCAGGAAAAAGGGTAGGAAACCTATCACCATGCTTGTTTTAAGTTCAGTTGTAGAACTGACTCTCATGGGCCATGCTTCCTGCAAACCTCATCTACCATAAGTCCTACAGAGATCTCAGGGAGATACCAAAAACATGTCAGTAACTCTCATCTAAGCAGGGCTATGAAGAATTGTTTTGTCCCATCATACTTTCCCACTAGAATTATTTATTCTAGCTCCAATTGTTTACATTTTCACTTATCACTCTTGTTCTCTTCTATGCAGATAGGCTCCCACTCTCTTAATTAATTGGTTTGGTGGGAGAATGGGAACAGCCCTTGGCTGGGAGCCAGGAGGCAGGTTCTAGTTCTGACCCTGCTTTTCAGCAGCTGGCTGGCCTCAAGCATGTCCTTTGCCTCTTTGGATCTCAGTTTCTGTGAATACACACTGAGGGAACTGGACCAGGTCAGTCTCTCTACAGAATGTGATGCTCATGAGAAGGCAGCCTTGTAAGAAGCTGCATATCCTCTCCTGTCTTCTCAGGGACCTGCCATGCACAGGGACATCCAGTTACAAAGTGATCTTTTATATCTGGTTTAACCAAGAACTTTCCCAAGGTTTTTTTTCTCCTCCCTCCTCTTTCATGCCTCTTTATTCTTTCCTTTCTTAAAAAAATTATATAATGATATAAATAATGTAATTAATTAACACAGAATCAGCATTCTATGAAACTCACTGTGAAAAATGAGGAACTAAATTAATTTTCTCTAGGCTGATTGGTTGTTTTACCTCTATGTGTGATGAACTCTAGATTTACTCAGAAAGCTACAATACAGAAACCACAATATATTGTTTTAATTATTGCTTAATGATTATATAACCATATTTACTGGTTTCCTGAGTGCTAATGAAATAAGAAACATAGCAGACAAGATAAAATGTATTTTTAACACAAAAGAATATCACTATATTTATTTAACATTCTTGAGAAGTGAGGTGATCTGCATTAAAAATAATCTACATAACCAGAATTTACCATTTGACTGCCAATTACACTTTATTTCTGCTATTTCTTTATTCACTCATTCAATTAGTAGAGAAATTCTTAACCTATTTTTCTGTTTAAACCCATTTGGCTAGGGCTAAGAATCTATCTCAAAACAATGTGTTTAAATACCAACAAAAAACAAAAAAAAAAAAACCCATAATATCACAAAAGACACGAATTTAAATCAATTTATCAAAATACTTTAAAAATATGTAATGCATATATACTTCTCTGTTAATGCATCAGAAAAGATCTAACAGTGGATTTGACAGTTGCTTTAAAATTAAATGAGGAGTCTGTCATGGTGGCTCATGTCTGTGATCCCAGTGACTTGGGAGACTGAGGCAGGTGGATTACAAGTTCCAGGCCAGCCTTGACAATTTAGAGAGGCTCTAAACAGCATGGGGAGACCTGTCTGAAAATAAAAAAATGAAAAGTTCTGGGGATGTAGCTCAGTGATTAAATGCCCCTAGGTTCAATCCCCAGTATCCCCGCACACCCCCCCCAAAAAAGGACAAAAATGATGAGCACAAATTTCTATAACAATTGCAGCTAACAAATCCAACAGGTAAAAAGTCATAGATAGCATTGTTTGTTGCAGATTACCCTTTCCAAAGAGAGCCACAGCAATAAGAATACAAAAGCCTCTGGATGCTGCCACCCCTACCATCCAGTCAGTCCCAGCTTTTGAATCTTCCTGAGATCACACATATCATGAAACAAAGGAAAACCATCTTCACTGCCTTCTGTCCAAATCCCTGGTCCAAATAACAGATGAGCATAATAAATTGGTTGCTTTATACCACTAAGTGTTAGGAAGTTTGTTATGCAGAGATAATAGCCACAACAGTACCATAATAAAATGTATGTAAGTTCTAAAAGAAGTGCTCCAACCTGCAGTTCCAAGGCCAAGGTTGGGAAACTCAGAGAATAATGATTCACCTTCTGGTTTGGGTAACTAAATGCATGGTGTTTAAATCAATGAAGTCAAGAACAAAGGACTACAGAGAATTTTGAGGTAAAGAAATGTAGAGATTGTGAGATTTATTTGGGCACATTTCTGAATTTTTTTGATGCTTGTGGGCTTTTAAATGATTAAAATGCAGATCAGGCGCTCAGAAAACAATTTTGGATGAGGCATAAGGCTTGGAGATATCAGTATGGATAGAATGGTGGAGGCTGTCAGCTTGGTGAATTTTACATAGTGTATAGGAAGGAAAAGAAGGGGAAAAATGGAGTCAGTAAAACTGGAAGAACTGAAATGAAATGGATAGAGGAAACCCAGAAAGGAAAATGAGATATGGTCAGTGTGGAATACCATGGGAAGGAAGAGAGGTCTTGAATATAAAAGAACTTTATAAGCTATACATTCCTTCACCTTCACCGACAGTTCTCTACTAAGATAATTGTGAATGTGTGTCTTTTATGCATGCAAATGGTTTATGAACCAAAAAGATGATTGAGAATAATGAGAGCCATCTCGGACATGAGAGCACTGTTCGCTCTGGCAATTAAGAGAAAAAATAACTCTGAACATTCTGCATTTCCTTTCCTTCTAAGAATACTCAGTACACAGTTTCACTTTTTCAATGGTGACTTGGCCAATTTCATGAACATGTGATAGTCAATCGTGGAATTAAATCATGCCTTCAGAGACCGCTGTTATAGGCTAGGGTGGTTAGTTTTCAAGGAACAGCTTGTTCTGTGGGCCTGTGGTTGATGACTTCGTGGTTCTACACTCCTCTCTCGGGGGCAATTGTGGTTTGTGGTCTTCCCCACACTATGACTTTTTTTGTTAGTTGGTAGATTTACTCTCTTCTCTCCTTCGGCATCTATAAAGAGGCCAGCCATCTCTGGGTCTGCTTCAAGTGCCTCTATATGAATGGGGAGTTGTTAGCTCCCTCAGTTGTTTTATCTCTCCATTTCATGTAACTAATGTATCATCAGTCTCCTATGTCTCCTGTAACAAGTTACCCCAAACTCAATGTCTTAAAATAACACAATTTATTAATTTACTGTTCTCCAGGTGATAAGTTTGAGGTGGGTCTCATGAGATGAAGTTAGGTGTCTGTGGGTTTTTGTTCTTTTCGGGATATACTGGAGAAGAGTCTGCTCCTTGTTCATCGCAGCTTCTTGAGACATACCTTGCCTTGTTCCTCATCTGTTATCTTCAAAGTCAGTAATAGTGGTTTTCATGCTGCTAACTCTCTAGATCTCCTCTTTTACCTCCTTGTTCCACTGACACATTGTAATTCATTGGTCTTACCTAGTTAGTCTAGGAAAACCTGTATATCTCAAGGTTAGCTGATCAGTAAACTTACTGTCATCCATAATCTTAATTTCTCTTTGTCAAGCAATGTAACATATTTACAGGGTAAAAACAATTAAAATATAAACATTTTTAGACAATCATTATCTTGCCTATGCCACCTAGGAAAATACAAAAATTTCCCAAGAAAGATTAAATTACCAAACACAATGTGTAAAATCTTCCAAAATTATCCCAGGGCATTCTGTATCTTAGAAGACTTATAATCTTTGTGTCAGTTATTTTTTTACTATTTTGGTGTCATTTTCTCTTCAAACACAAAGTCTTTTCTGGAAGGTTTAATTTGTGAAACCCTAACATTAAGATCTAAGAGACAGAGATGACTCCATATCAGTTTTTGTTCTGGCTCAATTCCTGCACATTCAGAAATGGAAAGATTATTTAAAACAGACCTATGTATTCTGGGTTTCTCTGTGACATCTGACTTGTGGCAGTTTAAAGCAGATTCCACAGTTATGAGGTATTGGATCATTGCAGGAGCCTCATGATGAATCTACGTTGGCATCCACTTTCTAGAAACAAATACTTGTCAACATGGATCTTGTTTTTTCCTAATTCTGCTCCAGGGTAGTCAGCTGTTTAACTTTGGGGACAAGAACTGTGACCTGTTCAACTTTATTTTTCCAATCTTGAGGAGAGTCCTAAGTAAGTTTCCAATTTGGAATGGTAGAAGATGTTACAGTCTTTAATGGGGAGGTGGGTTGAGAGGATCACGGGGTGAGACAGAGTAATATAGGCCTAGGTAGCTGCAGAGCTAGGTCTTGGCTCTCAATTATCTTGAGCCATTGCAGTGGCCTTGGCCATGGGATGGGGTGGGTATGTGTAAATTAAATGTAACTAAGGCGCATCATTTTAAATATAGGTGGTGTTGCCTTGTGTAAAGTGCTAGTTTTGAAGCAGACAGAGTGGGGTTTTAGGCATTTATTAGGCTGTGCCATCTTATTGTCTCTGTGCCTCAGGGCTGGCCTCAGGCTTGGCGGATCTTGCTACATTTGATCTGAGCCCCAAGGAGTCTGAAGCCTCACTGTCTGGTTTTTCCCTCTTTTTCCTTCTCCTAGGAGTCAAAACTTTAATTATAAAGGCCTTTGTCCTGGCATCCACCCTTCCAGGCTCGCTCCCTTTTTCTCATTCTGACCAACAGCTGCTCCCCTGACAATCACTCAGCACAACACTTTTACATTCAGACTCACTCACTTAACCACCTTCACACACACACACACACACACACACACACACACACACACACACACATCTGAGTTTATGATTTGATCAAAGATTACTCCAGAAGCAAGAATATTTCCAAGTGTAAGAATTATAGACAACAGCCCTAGAAGGGTCTAATGGGGTCCACCTACCTACTGTTTGCAGACCTCAGCCACCCACTGCACTGCTGTATCTGGAAGTCTCTAGTCAAAACTCTACAGTCTCTGGGGGCTATTAGTTTAATAGCATGACACAGTGTTTTAAATATTTTGAGGCAGCGTCAGATATAATATGGAGTAGGAGTAAATATGCAGCTTATTTTTAAGAAAATAAAACCTTGCCAGATGTTTTTGGCAGCCTTCAGGAGCCTGCAGTTTCCTCTTTACTTTCCCAATACTTCAGGAAAGTTCGGGAGTGTGGATCTACATTTTTCACTTTACTGAGATGGAAACTGAAGTGCAGCTCAGGGTTAAAGCTCACATCTCCAGGCCTGCCCCGGACTGTGCCCCTCTCAGCACACTGCTCAGCCCTGGAGGGGACAGGGGACAGCTCACTCTCCTTTCCAAGGTCCCTATTGCTTTCTAGGGTGAGTGCCCTATCTGATCCCTATCGTGATTAATGTGGTTTCTGAAGCATGAGATCTGATTATGACCCCGTGTTGTTATATTTAATTACAAATCTCATTACGGCCCTGGCCACAGCACCGTGTAGCCCTCCTTGCAGTCACCTTTGCTGATCTGACTGCCTGCACGTCCGTCTTTATGATTTACTCTAAATTGTTTTAGAATCATAGACTTCTAGAGCTAGAAGGGAGGTTAGAGATCATGAAGTTCAATCCCCTCATTTTACAGATAAAATTACAAAGGCCCCAAAGAGAGTAAGTCATCTTCCAAAGGTCATTTGACAGATGTGGGACTGGGACACGGGAGCTAGTCCCCAGGCCAGTGATGGTTCTCTGCGCCAGGCTGCCTGCCAGGTAACACAGGTAACCACCTCCTTATTCCCTGGCTTTGTGCTATATGATGGCTTCATAAGGTGCACAGATTATATTGTACCATCTTTTTAATACAAAGTTAGTTGCAAGTTAAATCAGAACCACTAAATTCTTTGAGCAGAAGATGCTTGATCAGATTTTTTTCACCTTCTGGGACTCGATTTGAGTTGATAACACGTTTGGAGAATGACCTGCTCTCTATGAAAAAAAGACATAAAGCTCACTAAATGTAAGAATTGTCAAATGAAAACAAATTTGGACTCAGATAAGGAGAAAGTTTATTTAAAGACTATTGGGGGGCTGGGGATGTGGCTCAAGCGGTAGCGCGCTCTCTTGGCATGGGCATGGCCTGGGTTCGATCCTCAACACCACATACCAACAAAGATGTTGTGTCCGCCGAGAACTAAAAAAATAAATATTAAAAAAAAATTCTCTCTCTCTCTCTCTCTCTCTCTCTCTCTCTTTAAAAAAAAAAAAAAGACTATTGGGATAGGGAGAGGAGGGCTCTGGTCCTGGGGCAGGAGCACCATTGCCACAGTGGAGAATACTCAAATGAGATCTCCAGACAAGTTCATGGAAGTTCATATGGGAAAAGCAGATTAAAGATCTATGACACCTGGGAGGAGTGGGAAGGGGGCTGGACAGCTGATCAGAAAATGATTTTATTTGTGGTTGGTTGACATTTAGGAGGAGATCTAGGAAAGGGGCTGGTCCCTCTACCAAGGCAGACTCAGGCTGAGGATGGGTCAAATCCTGGATCCCATGGGTGAGGGGAGAATGCTGGATATTAGCAGATATCTTGTCTCAATTGGTCAGTAGTGACAGTTCAGTCATCTTATCTCTCTCTCTAGCTTCTACATATGAGAGAAAACATTTGACTTTTGCCTTTCTGTCAATAGGTTTGTCTTACTTCATTAGCAGGATGTTCACTTGGCGTGATACTCTCCATTCCACAAGGAATGGGAATTTGGAGGGTCTGTGTCTTACCTCTTCATAGGTAAACCAGGAAGACCTCTGTGAGAATTCTCTCAGTCATAGGGGGCAAGGTGGTCTTTTACCTCAAGTCATTTCCTGCAACACAAAAGAGAGGGTCTTTGTTAACCCTGATCTTTTCCAGAAGCATAGGGCTTAGGTAAAGTTCAACATTTCAGTGCTTAGGAGTATCAGCGTCTTCTTTCAGTGCAGTTTCTCATATCACACGCTGGCTTTCTTTCTCCTTCCTTTTGTGCAGGGGAAGTTACAGTGGTTTGCATTATGTCAGAAAGTTAACTTACTAATCCGCACTTGACAGGTCCTTCTTTGCCTTCTTAACATTGGGCTAAACACTACTTATTCCATGGAGTCTACAATAAGGGCATAAAGAGTCATCACTATTTTATTTTTCTCTTTATATGCAATGAATAATGCTTAGAATTGAATGGAGTGGGTAGGCTCTTGGGGTGTGAGCTTTTGGCTCTGTGAAGTACGGTATACCCTTGAATTGGCTTAGAAACAGCCCAGCCATGAATAATAATTTATAAGATCATATGAGCCCTCTTGCAAGTGCTATGCTTTAAGCCCTTTTTAATGTGAGGCTACAGAGTCCATTGCAGCTAATTCTAGGGACTGGAGGGTGAACAGCAATAGTGATTCCAGTTCCCTGAAAGTTCTTCACCAGCCAAGAGAGGCAGCTTAAAGCTTTCCATTGTTTATAAACCTGCTCCTGAGAGGTACCATGGAGAATTGCCAGCTATGTAAAAGACTATTTGCCATGATGCTTAAAAATCCAAAAAAAAAAAAAAAAAAAAAGAGGCAAAGTGATGGCTGGAGGTCAAACTATAAGACAGTCTGTTCTATCTTGGATCAAATCAGACATTGCCCTTGCTAAACCTCAAGGTCGAAATGTAGTATGCAAATTTAAATGACTCAATTGAGGTAGGCAGTGAAGTTCAGCATTACCTGAATTTTTGCTCCCACATTCATTGTAGAGGGAAAAAAAACAAACAGTTTTCAACAGTGTTTTACAAAGTACTACTGAGATTTCCTTTACTAAATCACTACAGCCAAAGATAACCCCAAGATACAATAATGAAAGTCAAACCAGTTCTGATACCGCCTCTTTCCCAGGGATCTCCTATCACCTCTCTGAGTTTCTGGACAGTGCAGGAGCGCACACTGGGTCTGCTGGAAGGTTTTTGTTTTGTTTTGTTTTGTTTTAGAGTAAGTAGGTCACTACCTATTACAGACCTGACTGGCTGGTGCTTTAAATTGCTCCTCCCAATGCTTGCCTGCAATTCTACCTGTAGATTTCTTTTCAATGAATTCTGTACTAAAATGCAAAGTAGCTTGGGGCAAAAGAAGAGATGAGAGAGATTAAAATCCATCACCAACCCTACAGATTGGATTTTTGTAAGCCGGTTAGGATTTCACATAGGAAGGAGATTTCTAGTCTGGGTGAGCAGGACTGAATGGCAAGGTTGGCTGGTCTGGGGAATATTACAGGGTAATCAGGTGACAGTTCTCTCAGGTTTCCTCTGCTCTTTCCTTTCAACTCTTCCTGTCCCTCAGGAGGAAGGAAGTTTCCTTCCATCTACATGAAGCTAATCTCTTCACCTGTACCATCCATCAATTATTCTTACAGGAGACTTTTCTCCATTACTAGTTATTTTGTTTTCTTATTTATTCAGTTTCTCCTTTTCCATGGATACTTTCTCATTAGCTTAGAAATTAGCATAGTTATGTCCCTTCTTAAAATTAAAAAAGCATAAAATTAAAATAAATATTCAACTCTCCCCCCCCACAATAAAAGCAAATATCAAATCCTTATCTTCTAATTATTATTCTACTGATCTCACAGACAAGCTTCTTAAAAGAGTCTCTGGGAGTTCTTCACATTGCAAATTGCAAAACAACCAACCAACCAAACAAAAAACCTCCCTGATTAACCAAGTCTCAAATAGATAGGGATTTATGTTTTCTTACATAATAATAATTCTGGAGTTAGAATTTTATGTTATTGGATACTGATATCCTTAATGATTAATTTCCCTTTTGCATTTTACTATGTTTTCATCCTCATCTATAGGTTTGTTTCCTATGATGCCAAAACAGCTGCTGCAGCATCAATATCACAACTGAATTAAAGAAGAAACAGGGATATACTCTGTCCTTTACCCTCCATACCCTGTCTCTCTAGTGTATGTTTATCTGGGAGAAAAATATATTTCCCTCAAGACCCATAGCATATTTTTATGTAGAGTTTATGGCCCATAAGTGGTGAGCCCTATTTGCAAAGGGATTTCGAGAGTGCATATTTGGTATTTTAGTTTATTGTTTGTAGTGGTTAAATAAGGGGATCAAAAATATTTTTAATGTGACTAAATGGTTGCTACCACAGCATCTTTACTTCCTCACCTCCTGACTACTTCTCACCCATGAAATCCATCTTCAGCCTCCAGTCATCTGTGGTCTGCTGTAGTTACCAATATTTTTCCAGTGATGCAACCAATGCTCTTTAACTTGTGTTCCTTAAAATCTGCGTGGTGTTTCCATTGCAGCTGATCCCATGTTATGCTCTGTCTTGTGTTTCTCCTCTTCCCCGTCGATGGGCTCCTTCCACGTGCTTGGTTTTCCATCTGCCTGTTAAATATTACTTTCCTGGGGGATATCTTCTATGTGTCTAAGGCTCTAACCTACACATTATTGAAGCTTAAGACTCAATTTTGAGGTTAGCTTTCTCTCTCGTGGTCAAGATCTGCATATATAACTTACTACCTCTACCTGGATTCACAAATCCAACACATCTCTAAACAAATTCATTATAATCCTTAGAAAACACTGTTTCCTGTATTTTAAATCATTCTGAACATAATATGGGTCCCATTTTCAACCAAAGAAAACAAGAAAACTGCAAGTATCTTGGACTTTTTCTCATGCCTCACGTTAGATGCAGTCTAGCATCATGTCGTCTGCTGACCAAATGCTTGTTAAGTACATTTTTTTCTTTTTACACCCTTACTTCTCTTGTCTTAGTTTAGGCTTTTCTAAGTTTTTAATGGCACTACAAGCCTAACTTATTGTCTAATTTCCTCCAAGGTTTATCTCCTATATTCTATCCTCTGCTTTTCCTCCAGTTTTTTTCCCCAAGCTTGACTGGCTGGCTGCATGAGTCAGGGTCCCCTACCCCCAACATGGCTTATAGAAAAAGAGCAACCTTGGGGTTTTCAAGGATGCAGTTTCTCTCTTCTCTAATGAGTTTCTCTATGCTCCAGCATAGGAGGGTCTTCTGATATTCTGAAGAATATAGTTGGGGATGGGTATGTAGGTTTCACATAATGAATCCAGCCCAACATGCTCATTCTCCTTAGGACCCCCACACATAAATTCCCCCACACAACCACTAGACCATTAACTTTAGCCTCTGGATTCCCCCGATAGCTTATTCCAAGGCACCCCAAGCTTATCAAGAAAGTCATCATTAAGTTTAGGTTGCAGCTAACCAGCTATAGTCATCTCTAGCTTATGTGCTAACACATTAAATCCACAATCTTTAGTAGGCATGTACATGTCATTATCTGGGAATGCTGGCTAGTTCTAGCATTATCTTTTACCTTCCTTGGTCTAAGAGCCTTAGAATCTACTACCACACATTTATATGTACATCAATAAGTTACATATAAGTTTACTCCAATATACGTAACCAAAGCACCACCCAAGTGTAATCTATTTTCTCTTGGGTCATGGTGTATACTGCTCCCCATTGAGCATGCTGATACTTCACCTTGGCTGGTCTGGTGACAGTGTAGAGTATTTGTGGCAGGGGGTTTAAGGATAACAAGAAATAATATTTAAACATATTTAACCCAGGTGAGACCATTATTTTTTTTGGGGGGGGGTTACCAGGGGTTGAACCCAGGGTCGTTCTACCACTGAGTCAAATCCCCGGCCACTTTTCATATTTTATTTAGTGACAGGGTCTTGCTGAGTTGCTTAGGGCCTCACTAAGTTGATGAGGCTGGCTTTGAACTCATGATCCTCTTGCCTCAGGCTTCTATGCTGCTAGAATCACAGGCATGTGCCATCGTACCCAGTCATCATGGGGTTTTTAAGCAGAGGAAGACGAGTCTCCTCATATATTGTAGCAAAATGCTCACTGGCAAAAGAATCTGAAATTGATTTGGGACTCAAGAATGTCATTTGGGTCTAACTATATGTCACTAGTCAAAGTTTCAAGGTCCCATCATTTCCCAATACATGTCCTGACATTTACACAAAAACTTGTTAAGATTGCGAATTCAATTTCTATTATAAATAATAAGACCCTTCTCAATTAAATTTGATTTTCAATAATAGTGATCAACAGTATAATTAATAAGAGACTCTTGTTCTCAAATCTTGATTTGAGCTGATAATTAAAAGATCTGGGGGCTGGGGTTGTGGCTCAATGGTAGAATGCTCACATAACATGTGCGAGACGCTGGGTTGGATCCTCAGCATCACATATAAATAAATATATAAAATAAAGATATGTTTTAAAAAAGAACCAGAATAGCAAAAGCAATTCTAAGCAGGTAGTGTGAATCAGGTGTTATAGCGATACCAGATTTCAAACTATATTACAGAGCAATAGTAACAAAAACAGCATGGTACTGGTACCAAAACAGGCGGGTAGACCAATGGTACAGAATAGAGGACACAGAGACTAATCCACAAAGTTACAACTATCTTATATTTGATAAAGGGGCTAAAAACATGCAATGGAGGAAGGATAGCATCTTCAACAAATGGTGTTGGGAAAACTGGAAATCCATATGCAACAAAATGAAACTGAATCCCCTCCTCTCGCCATGCACAAAAGTTAACTCAAAATGGATCAAGGAGCTTGATATCAAATCAGAGACTCTGTGTCTGATAGAAGAAAAAGTTGGCTCCGATCTACATATTGTGGGGTCGGGCTCCAAATTCCTTAATAGGACACCCATAGCCCAAGAGTTAATAACAAGAATAAACAAATGGGACTTACTTAAACTAAAAATTTTTTTCTCAGCAAGAGAAACAATAAAAGAGGTAAATAAAGAGCCTATATCCTGGGAACAAATTTTTACCCCTCACACCTCAGATAGAGCCCTAATATCCAGAATATACAAAGAACTCAAAAAATTAGACAATAAGACAACAAATAACACAATCAACAAATGAGCCAAGGACCTGAACAGACACTTCTCAGAGGAGGACACACAATCAATCAACAAGTACATGAAAAAATGCTCACCATCTCTAGCAGTCAGAGAAATGCAAATCAAAACCACCCTAAGATACCATCTCACTCCAGTAAGATTGGCAGCCATTATGAAGTCAAACAACAAGTGCTGGCAAGGATGTGGGGAAAAGGGTACTCTTGTACATTGCTGGTGGGACTGCAAATTGGTGCGGCCAATTTGGAAAGCAGTATGGAGATTCCTGGGAAAGCTGGGAATGGAACCACCATCTGACCCAGCTATTGCCCTTCTTGGACTATTCCTTGAAGACCTTAAAAGAGCATACTACAGGGATACTGCCACATCGATGTTCATAGCAGCACAATTCACAATATCTAGACTGTGGAACCAACCCAGATGCCCTTCAATAGATGAATGGATAAAAAAAATGTGGCATTTATACACCATGGAGTATTACGCAGCACTAAAAAATGACAAAATCATGGAATTTTCAGGGAAATGGATGGCACTAGAGCAGATTATGCTAAGTGAAGCTAGCCAATCCCTAAAAAACAAATGCCAAATGTCTTCTTTGATATAATGAGAACAACTAAGAACAGAGCAGGGAGGAAGAGCAGGAGGAAATGATTAACATTAAACAGAATGTGAGGTGGGAGGGAAAGGGAGAGAAAAGGGAAATTGCATGGAAATGGAAGGAGACCCTCATTGTTATACAAAATTACATATAAGAGGTTGTGAGGGAAATGGGAAAATAAACAAGGAGAGAAATGAATTACAGTAGATGGGGTAGAGAGAGAAGATGGGAGGGGAGGGGAGGGGGGATAGTAGAGGATAGGAAAGGTAGCAGAATACAACAGTCACTAATAGGGCATTATGTAAAAATGTGGATGTGTAAGTGATGTGATTCTGCAATCTGTATTTGGGGTAAAAATGGGAGTTCATAACCCACTTGAATCTAATGTATGAAATGTGATATGTCAAGAGCTTTGTAATGTTTTGAACAACCAATAAAAATAAATTTAAAAAATAAACAAAATAAAAAAGAGATCTGGAATCATCATTTTCTTTCTATAAGCATGCCATTGCACTCAGAAGAATCTATCTCATACCTGATTCTTTAATAATCCTTGGATTACTGCCATAAGTGTCAGGTGCTACAGCCTCTCACTTGGGCCCTCAAGGTACATGCCCCAGTTGCCACCTTAGCATCACCAACCACAGGTGACAGATTGATTAGTTGTGATACCATTGCATGCCATGGATGAGTAACATCCACTTCTCATTTCCAAGTACTAAGCGCTCAGCTCAAGCCTATTGGAGTGACCAAACCAGACCACAAATCTCATCTTTGTGGTAGCTCTCCAAGTACCAATTCTTTGCCAATTAGCTTCAAATCTGGAGACATAAACTAGCAATAATTTGTACACAACACGTTCGATGAAAAAAAATTATTAATTATATCAAGGGATTGGATTGGGAGATGTAGAGAGAATAAAGTAGTCATGCCCAGAGGCCTGAAGTAGAGTAAATCTGGAAGAGCCTCCTCACCTCCACTGTAACTGACATCCAGCCTTCACTGCAGGGGGTTGATGGGTGAACAGAGGCCCCTGCATGACAGAAATGTTACAGAAGTCTACACGGACAGGACTCTACGGAAACCCTGCTCTGGAGTGCCAAGAATTCCATCATAAACATGTACTCTAGAATTCAGGAGCTGAGCCCTTCCTTCATTTATGGTCCCTCTGGCACCCTCTAGTGATGAGATCTACTGTCATGCCAGCTGGCAGTGGAAAGAGGTTCCACCATTAGAAGCAGGGCAAAGAAGAGAGGAATTGGAGCTGAGCAGCAACAGGAGGACCCGGCACATCTGGATCTTTTCGTTTAGGATGACCTTCAGAATCCTTAGGGTGACATAAAAAGACATGCACAAGGTAACACTTCCCATAGACACCACTTTATCATTCAGCCATGCTCATCTTTCTGGATACTTCTAAACACACAGTACTCTTTTCTCCTCGTCTTGGCACATGGCCTTCTCTCAATCTCTTTGCTTCCATGTTGGAATCTGATCATTTTTTCATCTTGGTCATCTTTCATGTATTCTGATGGGCTCTGCACAAGGAACATGTTTTCAAAGAAATCTGCTACTAAGTGCTGAATAATTGCTGACAAAATAACTGACCTCAATAATGCCCATCTCATCCTGAAATGGATGCTTGCCCTCGAAAAGGTTCTCCAAGTACAGCATTAATCGCACCAGATAATGATGGCTGATTTTCTCTCTCTATGTCTTGTGTGAGAAAGTCACCCGTGGCAAGTGGTAGATCTTGCTCGTGTTTGGAGGCACACATTGTTTACAACACAGCAGACCAAATGAATATTATTATGGTTTAGATGTGAGGTGTACCCCAAAATCTTGTGTGTGAGATAATGCAGGAAAGTTTGAGGTGAAGTGACTGGGTTATGAGAGTCTTAACCTAATCAGTGCATTCATTTGATGATAGGGATTAACTTGGTAAACTGCAGGCAGGTGGAGTGTGGCTAGAGGATGTAGGCCATTGGGGTCAGTGTCTTTGGGGTACAAATTTTGTTCTTGGTGATCGCAGAGCCCCACCCTCTTTCTTTCTGCTTCCTGGTGCCATGTCCTCATCTGCTTTCATCCCCCACACTCTTGTGCCATGACGCTCTGCCTCACCTCCAGCTAAGGAATGAAGTTGGCTGAGACCTCTGAAACGGTGATCCCCAAATAAACTTTTCATCTTCTAATTGTTCCTGTCAGTTCTTTTGGTCACAGTTGTGAAAAGCTGACTAAAATAGATACAAAGATGACTGGAAAAAAATATATATTTCACGTTATTATTATTTGTTTCAAAGGAAACATAAAAAAGTATGTAGATGTTCATGTTTACTTACAGAAGATCAAGTCTAAAGAAAGAATAATGAATTATCTGCTTCTAATCAAAGGCTAATTTGCCCCTGCTGCCTTGAGCTATGGTTTTTTTATCATGTCAAAAGTATTTTTAAAAATAGATAATAGAAGTCACTTTGGGAATCTGAAAGTAGTTTACTTGTTGTGGGAGCTAGTGATGTAAAATTTTATTTTATATTTTTTTGATTAAGTGATTTTGTGATGATAGAATGCAGGAGACTAAGAAGAAATATTTTATTGAACTAAAAAATCCAAAACATTCTTTGCATGAATCTTTTCAATTCTTTTTTTTTTTTTAATAAGGAAAAAAAAAAGTGGTTTCACAGGGATGTTGTATTTATAGAACATTAGGAGAGAAAGAGAATTGGGGCATAATTCAGACAATTGAATGCATAATTTCTGAAGCTACAGTCCTGAACCTCTTACATAATTCTCACCAGTGTGTGGGATTTTTCAAGTGTATTGAGGACATGGTGGAGAAAAGATAATGTACTATTGCCAGTAACTGCTAGGTTTGTGGTTAGTATTAATTTAACTATAGAAAGCTGACAATGAACCATAGAGAAGAGCCCATCAGTCCCAGGTGAATCGCTAGATCTGTCGACACTTGAAGTGTTTAGTCCCTTGAAAAAGGGTTTCAGTTTTTGAGAATCTTCTGGAGGCCTGTGAAATGGTGTGGGGTTACAGAACTCATGGAATCCACTTGCAAAAGGTGCTCTCTCTTTCTCCTTTTAGGAAGGAAAAACCACCAGGAGAAATATCATGTTCAGTGCAAAGTTTGATTATTTAATTGGCAGTGACAGGGGACCGCAATGTTTTAGCTTAGAAAAAGTTTTCTGAATTTATAGTTCCCTTTTACATCTCTCACAGAATTCCAGATGATGACTGGTTCGGTAATTATTTAGAGGATATGAAGATTGTTGGCTGTTTCTTCACGCAGATAGTGAAGCAAATGATAATAAGCTGTTCTGAATATTATCTGTCATGGCAAAAAAAATCCTAGCTGCTGAAAAGAATCTCTGCCCTAGTGCTTTCCAGTAAAGAGCGTGTAAAAGGAGAACTAGGGAAGCCACCTCCCCATTATTTTCCCAGTGATGGCTTTCTAGGAGAAATTTCAGCTCTGCAAACTCCTGTGCTATTCCTTCTCCATTCTGGAAGGAGGACATCAGGTTTGAGAATTTTTTGTTGTTGTTTCCCTTTGGTGGCCATTTTTTTTTTTCCTGAAGAATTATAATGGGTGGGTGGCGGGGGGGGGGCAAGTTCTCAAAGACAGAACAAATAAGAGTAAGAACAAAACAAGAGTACTGTGCTTGACCTCTCCCTCACACTCACACCCAAAGAAAGAAAGAAAGAAAGAAAAAGCCTTGAAGATAAGTCAGCAAACAGGACAGCTGCCTTTGACTGGATGCTGGCTGGGCACTTTGGTTTCCCTCCCCATAGCTCCTGGTTAGGGTGTTGTTTCTCTCCTTATATTCTTTTCTAATTTCTGCTGGCATTCAGGATGTCTCTTTCTTTCTGCCTCCAGGCCTCTTGGCTCCCAGAGGCATTCTTTGTGTGCTTTTTAAGTCTCTATTATTTCCCAGGCTCTTTTCCTCGAATTTTGTCCTGAAGAGCTATGATATCCACTCCGATGTCTCAAAGTTTGTGGAATTTATCTTTGTTGGAGGAAAAAGGCCTCATGCCTTTTACCTCCTTAGTTTGCTATCTGAAAAGAAGAAGCTGCAGAAAAGAGGTAGGTCCGATTCCTAATCACAAGGATGGTGTTTACTGAAATCTCATAGTAACTGGGACATTATTCTAAAGCTGTTACATATCACAGCTCATTAAACCCACAGGCCAATCCTGTGTGGTAGAATTATACTCTTTTTCCTGTTGTGTTGATGAGGAAACTGAGAGACAGAGGCCTCGGGTGACCTGACCAAGCCTAGTACATCTTGAGTTAGGGTTCAGGCCCCAGGAAGTGTGGTTTCTGAGACTGTCTTGGCCTTCGGAGCCCATGTTCTCTTCTCTGCTTACTTGCTGTTGAAATATTGTTAAGCAACTAATGTTTACTACAAGCGAGAAGTGGTCACCAGACTGGAACCCTCTGTGGTCTGACATCATGTTGACACTGTGGTGAAGAGCACATGTGCATCCGGAAGTAAACAGACTTCTACTCTAGACTGCAGCCTGGTTGGTTTTACCAGGTTAAAGAAAGCAGTACAGTTTGTACTTGGAACTGGTCTCCTTTTTTTCCTGGTCTCTTGGCATGACTGCTCTGGGTAATCTGCATGCTTTAATCTAGCCCTGGTGAGTTTGGGGCATGAAGACCCATATCCCATGCTATCAGGATATTTTCAAACCTTTTACAGAATCTTAATGGCAGTAACCCAAGATCCCCTCCCTTTCTCTGATCATGAATTCCTCTCACCATCTTGTCTCCTGTTCATTGCTCTACTAGTTATGTATATATAAACTGTGATAGAGGGAATGTTTTACACTTGCACATAACACTATAGTAATTTACCCAGCTTTAGTAGGATTACCCCCAAATGCAAAAATGTCTTATTAATACTTTGCTTTAAATTGAATATAAACACCTTTTTTTTTTCCTTTTTGTCAATTAAGAGTTCTTAGAAAAATAGCATTGTGTTTTCAAATACACAAAACAATCTATGGGGACTGGGGAATCGAAATCATCCAATGTGGTTGCCTTCAGCACTCCCCAAGTGGATTTCCTAAGGAAATTCCTGTTAAAATTGGGGGGTGGGGGCACTTCTATGAGTCTTCCCAGTCACTTGCTGCAGGCACACTGTAGCTGGATTATCATTGCTCATGTTTAGATCATAATCAGTCCATAACAAATTAAAGGGTACCAGAGAGTTGAGGCCTTCTCTGATCTTTGTAGCTCCAGCCTAAGAAAATATGTGAAAAAAAAATTGGTAAATTTGATATGAACCTAAGGGAAGGAGGAAAGCTTGTATTTCTAATTAAATTACTGAGTTGGTTTCCAATCAATACACAGCTGAAAAAGATTTGAAACAGAGGAAAATTAATATTTTCTTTGGTCTTGCTAACTCCTTTTCCATTTTTTTTTTCAAGAGTTTAAAGCAAAGGGAAGATTCTCATTCAAACAATGTGCAGTGTCAGGAGCAATGATGAATTTGCCTGCAATCAGAAATGTCTCACCTATTGACTTAGTGAATGCAAAATTATACCTAGTTGTGTAACAATCCTTTCTTTATCACTCCTTATAACTGTAAACCAGTGAGTTATATTCTGTATATATAGCTACAGGAAAGATCACAAATTAAGATGAGAAAGAAGGCCACCCACGATAGGTTTCTAAAAGGCTGAGAGATTAATTCCATAGATAGCTCATCTGAAAACCAGTAGTGTTCAGACTATTTCTTTATGAAAAAAAATGAATATATTTGCAGAAAGAATCTTACAATGTATAAAAGAAACTCTAGGAACTCTTAGAAATGAAGTACTTTTTCTATAATTTTATCTCCTATCATTTTCCCCTCTAGGGCTACTTTCTGGGTAGCCTGTGAGTCAAGAATCAGAGACATACAGATTCTTTTTTTTTTTTTTGAGGGGGGGTGTCCTGAAGGCAATTGAATGTTTCAAGTTCAGATGATGAAAAAGGTCTCCATAAAGCAGATTTACAACTGGATAGACATCAAGACTTTCTGGTTATACAGAAAGAAAAGGTGATATATTCTATAGCAGAGGTGAGCTTACTACAAACTCCTCATAGGGACTCCTATTATATTTCTCAATATCTGTTATTTTCTTTTATTTTAGTTTTTGGTACCAGGGATTGAACTCAGGGGTGCTCGACCACTAGGTCACATCCCCAGACCTATTTTATTTAGAGACCGGGACTCTGAGTTGCTTAAGGATCTCACTAAGTTGCTGAGACTGGCTTTGAACTCATGATTCAACTCAGCTTTGCTAACTCCTTTTCCATTTTTTTAAAGAGTTTAAAGCAAAGAGAAGATTTTCATTCAAATAATGTGCAGTGTCAGGAGCAATGATGAATTTGTCTGTAATCAGAAATGGCTCACCTATTGACTTAGTGAATGCAAAATTATACCTAGTTTTGTAACAATCCTTTCTTTATAGCTCGCCCTGAGCCTCTGAGATTACAAGCATGCGCTACCATGCCCGGCTATATCAAAATATGTTTATTTTTTAAAAAAACATTTTTTTAGTTGTATATGGACACAATATCTTTGTTTGTTTGTTTCTTTATTTTTTTATGTGGTGCTGAGGATCAAACTCAGTGCCTCATGCATGTGAGGCAAGCACTCAACCACTGAGCTACAACCCCCAGCCCCAGTATATGTTATTTCAAGAATGAATTACAACTTGAGTTGGAGATTAGAGATACCTCTGCCAGGTTCATGTCCCATTGATAATATTTTGAAATTGACCCAGTATCTTTATTGTTCTTAGTTACTGTTGATCTAGAATTTGTTTATTTTCTCATTTACATTTTGTAAAATTTTCAAACACACAAGAATGGAGAGGATAGTATGCTGAATCTGCACATGCCTGTCATTTGGCTTCCCATTTTGCCTATGAATTGGCTCTTGTATTTGTTAATCTTGTTGTACACCTTTTCAACACATCAGAAATTTTTTGGTAACTCCTCTCCCATCAAGAAGTCCTAAAAGAGGTGAAGTCATTACCACAGATTGAGTTTCTTTTGTGTGGTTGGCCAGCTGGTAGTAAGAACAATCTTCTAGGTACTTCTAGATGTTCATCTTCCAAATTGCATTTTTTCTTGCAAAACATTTTTGTGCCTTGTTCCAGTTTAAAGTTCACACATGCAAATGGGGGCAAGTTGAGTTGCTGGCAATTGCAAGTTTTCCCTTGTGTCCAGTTATCACTAGAGGTTACACACCATGGTAGGAGAAACCTTTCCAGATGTCTTTTTTTTTTTTCTTTCTGTTCATAGGTACTGTTTCTCTTTTTCTGTTCATATGAGCCTGAAGTTTACCCAGGTCTTAGCCTGTGTGTGCTGCAATAGCAAAATGCCTGAGACTTGGTTCATTATAAGAACCATAAATTTATTTTCTTGCAGATCTGGAGACAATGAAGTCACAATTAAAAGCACTGGTAAATTCAGTGTTTAGTGAAGACCCTCTGCTTCAGGAGATGGCACAATGTTGCTGCATCCTAAATGGTGGAGAGTAGAAGAGTCAAAAAGGGCCATCGCTCTAGCCCTTTGATAAGATGATAATTCCATGCACACCTATCACCTCTTAAAAGCCCCATATATTTATATTATTACATTGGAAATTAAGTTTCAAAATGAATTTGGGTGGACGCACAAACATTGAAGCCATAGCACCCATTGTCTATGTTTGGCTCTGAGTAGTTCTTGACATAACTGTGAGTAGGTACACTTCGCTATTACTATCAAAACTGCTATATAGAGGAGAAAATGGCACATAATAAAATGCAAACAGAAGAAAAAATGTAGTATAAGTATTATTTTATATGTAGCCCATGAATATGGATTCCCTCTACTCTGGGACTAGAATGGTTTTGGGAGACCAATAATATAAGCAATTACCCAGAGGATTTGCCCATTTTCATAATGTTGTCTGTGGGCTCCAAAAGGGGAAACAAATTGAAATATTTATGACTTATCCATAACCCCAGAAGAGCACATCCTAGTTCTTCTTTTTCTAGGAAGGATATGGCAGGACATGATGCTGTCCTGTGTTGATCACTTTAATCATCCCCACAAGAGAAATAATACTTGTTTCTCTTTCCTGTTTATTTCCTTTCCCCCTCATTACCCTCTCTCCAAGTGTAGTAGGGATCTCGTGGTAAAATTGCTTCAGAAATATGCTTACAGTGCGGTTTATTCAGCATTTCATTGCTGAGACCAAAATACCTGACAAGAACATCTTAGAAGAAGGAAAGTTTATTTTGGGCTCACTGTTTCAGAGGTTCAATCCATGGTTGGATGAATACATTGTTCTGAGCCTGGGATGAGGCAAAACATCACATGGCAAAAGGTCATGGTGGAGAAATGCTGCTCAATTCATGGCAGCTTGGGAAGGGGGAGTGGGAGGAGAGAAGCCAGGACAAAATAGATACGCCCAAATCATGCCCCCAACACCTACTTCCTCCAGCCACACCCCAGGTGCCTGCAGTTACTACCTAGTTATTCCATTTAATTATTACTAATCCACTGTGTGTATTATATCACTCATGAGGTTACAACTCTCATAATCTAATCATTTCACTTGAGCTTTCAGGAGACATTCTATATCCAAACCATGACATTCCAACCCTGGCCCCAAAAGCTCATGTTCATCTCACGGTGCAAAATGCATTTTGGCCACCTCCAAGTCTCCATAGTCTTAACAGTTCCACCACTGCTCAAAAGTTGAAGTCTAAAGTCTCATCTGAGACTCAAGGCAAATTCATGGCTGTGAGCTCCCATAATGATCAGAAGCAAGTTACATATATCCAATATGCAATAACAAACAATAGCAGCAAAACGAAGTTGCCCTCAATGCTCCCTGCCCACTGCTGCAAACTCCATTTATAGGGGAAAATGTGGGAATACAGTACTAGTAGGATATGCTAGCTTGGATTCAAGGGCTAGAAGTATAAAACAGAAACTGAGTGTTGGTACATGGTGCAGAGTGCAGCAGGGTGAAGCTAAGCACAAGAAGGATGGAGGTAGAAGAGAGATCAATAGAGGACTGGTGGACACCTGGAAAAATGATTCTCTATTGTAGAAAAGGTGGTGCCAGGGAATGTTTGCACTCAGGACTCAAGTGCATTCCTGGCCTTTGTAAGTGATGGTCTGAGTTTGCATACCCACTAACCTCCACCACCCCAGAAGTTACTAGTCTTAGTGAGAAAACAACAATATCTGTCAATGCCTTGATCTGGAGCCCTAGTCAAAGGCCAGCCGTTCACATTCTGTGTTCTCCTGTAGACAGTTACTAATATGTTGTTTTCGAGCTGCTCACAGAAGCTATAGCTGTCTTTTTTTTTTTTTTTTTCCTCATTGCAATCTAGGTCAACTGAAACCAATTTCTCCAAGCTTCCTACTCTCTACTCAGGTTTCTATATCCCTACCTGCTCTCTCCTTTTTTTACTTTAGCTTCTCCATCAGTATTTAAATTACCACCATTATCTGAATATTCCCACTGCTGTTACCACTGTACACATTATTAAAGTCTGGTCTCCTAGACTGGGCTGAGTTTCTTATGTTTTAAGTTTTTTTTTTTAACCTGTACTTTTCAGCTTACACTCATTTTCAGGGAGTTTTTTTTTTTCTTCCCACTATTTACCTCTGCATTTAGCACAATGCTTGCACGTCATAACTGCATAATCAATATTTGCAAAAACTGGAAATCTCTTTGCAGACTTTTGTTAAACTTTTCTCAAAAGTCTCATAAATGATCCTTGACAAAAATATAACAAAAAAGGGAGATAACACTAAAATTGCTCTAATTTCTATGTTCAAAGAAATTGCTGTATTAATCAGCTTTTGCTAAAATCTCAAAATCCAAACTCATGGAAAAATAAAATCCTTATTAATACACATGGATCCACAGGTCATCTGGGAAATACTTCTGGTCTGAGCTGAGTTTAGCTGATCTCAGGTGGGCTACTGGTAATATTTGCATCTGCCATTCCCATGGGGCAGTTGGGGTTGGCTGGGAGCTTCCTGTAGTGAAAGTGTCCTGAGATTTCCTCTGCTTAGATCACTGCTTTCTATTCCAAATGGCCTCTCATTCTCCCAGCAGGCTAACCCAGGTTTATTCTTCTTATGGCAGAGGCAGTATTCCTACAGGAATGAAAAACACTCCAGTTTCTTGAGGTCTAGGCTTGAAACTGACACAATGCAAATTTTACTGAATTCTGTTAGTCAAAGCACTTTGCAAGATGTATAAATAAATAAATAAATAAATGTGTATTGAACATGTAGATATCTACAGACTAGTTTTTACTGTTGTTATTTCCTAAAAAATGCAGTAACAATTTACACTGTATAAATATTATAAGAAATCTAGGATGTACAGAAGTTATATGTAAACATTATGCCATTTTAAAATAAAGGAGTTGAACATCTATGGATTTTGGAATCCACAGAGGTCCTAGAACCAATTCCCCACAAATACCAAGGGTTGACTCTATCTCAAATATAATATAAATGTGTACTGTGATATATAATAAATAATATGCATAATATAAAATATTATACATATATAATATTTGTTGTAATTATTTGTAAATGATATATATATACATTACAAACTGTGATTATAAAACTTAATATTCTCAATTTATTTCATCCTATCAGAATTATTCTTTATTTTCTTAAATGATTTAAAAAAATTTTTTTAGTATTCTAGTAGCTCAATTGATCTAATTGTATGGATGAACTGTAACAATATTAACAGCATATGAGCCATTTTTATTTATTTCATTAAGCTGTTTTTTTTTTCCTACAGGATCTACCATGTTGCCTAGGACAGCCTTGAACATCTGTTCTCAAATGAGCCTTCTGCCTCAGCCCCCTGAGTGTCTGGAACTACAAGCATGAACCACCATATCCAACTTTGTTCAGATATTTGAAACATGTCAATCCTGTTTTAATTATACATTATAGATTTTAAAATAATGGTGATCAATAAAGTCTTTTCAAAGTAGAATTAAAGAATTGTGTAACTCATTAAAAAACTAAATAAAATAATAATAAATAATTTTAGGAAAATATTAAATAAAGAATTCACAAGCTATCTTATGTAATGATAAAATCCAAATCATACTGAGCCCCACTGAGAAAGAGTAAGTAGTGAGCATCTTTCTTAGTCTGGTACTAGAAAGGACTGTATATAGCATCTTTATCATATGATCTATGGCTCAGCAATTCTGTTTGAAGGCATATAACCTAACGAAGCTCTGACATATATGGCATAGAAATATATATAAAAAATCACAATGGCATAATTTTTAATAATAACAAAGCTGTAAACACTAATATGTCCATCCATCAGCAAGAGATGAGTCAAAAGCATTATATTATATTCATAAAATAGAATACTAATGAACTCCATTTGTAGTTCAAAACAGGTTCTCTGAAGCCAGCCTACTTTGGTTCATGCATACCTTCAGCTCTTAAGACCTGTGTGACTATGAGTAAAACACCCATCACCACATTTTCTTATCCCAGGTGGCAATAATAAAAGTACCAACCTTACTGTTTCTTCAAAGCATTAAATGTACATACATGTAAATCAAGCAGAAGAGTACTTGACAGAGCTCCAGATACTACTGTTATTTTATTAAGCTGTGTTATTTTGTTTGTTGAATTGATTTTTATTTTTTATTTTGGGGGGATTGAGGCTTGGGAAGCAAATCACAGAAACAAATTTCAGCTTGGGTCCTTTTTCTCTGTCTTACATTTGAGTAAGATTGCTCCCACCTTGGGGCTTTGTAGGGACTCTTCCTCTGCCTAGAGTGCCTTTCTCTTTCATTCACTCAGTTTCCTGTAACTTTTCTCAAGCTTCACCTTCTTCTCGCGCTGACTATGATATATATGTAGAATTGCATACTCAAACCCAAAAAAAACTCAAAATGTGGAAGTTTTGACTTAACTTTGCTTCATTCTTATCTCCCATCTCATCTTGTAACACACGGTATATTCAGCTTGCCAGCCTGATTCTCCTTGCTAGAACCATGTTCTTCATGGACTGAGATTTCTATTTACTTCATTTACTTCCATGTACTGAACTTTGAGCAGTCCCAGTACATACATGGCAAGCAGTTAAGTGTTGTTGTTATTATTATTATTACTATTTTGAATGGAGAAAGAATGAGTAGGTTTGATCCTTACCTAATGACTTACTGACTTAGGAATGACTTCTTCGGAAGTCATTAACCTTTTCCAGTCTTGGTCTCTATTTTAGAGAGAACAATGCCTATATTACAGCTTTGGAGGTGTGTTGTAATGATCCAAGGTGGAGGTCTATGAAGTACTCAGTACAGTTCTGACACCAGCATCAGGATCAGAAAATGTTTGCAGTTTCAGATGTCTTCCTTTCTTCTTTTCCTCTCTATTATGACTATCCTCAGTTTCTATTAAAATGATGGAGTTAGTCCCTAAATCTTTAATGAATTGTTGAATAATACAAGTTAAAAGGCAATTAAATCTCAAGAATGGCATGCATTAAGTGTTACAAATGTTCAGGAGAAGGCTGGCATGAAGGGAATGGGGACAGGGAGGGTTCCTTAAGGATGCAGGAGCCTGGCCCTGGAGTTGGCTGAACCCAGGAGCCTCAGCTCAGACTGAACACCTTGAGTGTGGCCAGCTAAACACCTCAAGTGTCTTTGGTTTCTCTCAACATTTGGTATCACACATGACAATTATTGTTAACATTATCTTATTTTCACATTCGAATTGCAGATCAGTTGAGATCGTTGTTTTAAATGCCTTTCCTTGATACTTTTCATAGTGGAACTTGAAAAACTGAATGTAAGAAGACATTTGGTCTTTACCAAAATGATGAGAATTTCAATGTTTAGAGAGATGAAAGGATTTAGAGAGAAGGAAGACACAGATGGAATGAGGTTAAGACATAGATGGAGAACATTTCTGAACCCTTATGTTTAGCTTCTATGAAAACCTGTAAGAATGTATGATAATAAAAACATTGGCCTCAGCTAGAACACCAGGGGTTCTTTTCTTCCATGTAAAACATTTGGAATTATTCGGTGGCCAGTGGCAAACCTTAAGAGACTCTTGAGTGTGAGATTAATAGAATGGAAACCAAGCTTTAGTAAGATGGACTAATTTGACAGCAGGTGTGTAGGCTCAATTGAAGAGAGAAGAATCCAGGCAGGGAGATCAGTCCCTACTGGGTGCCTGGCACTTAACCAATATTTGCTGAATTAATTGAATATTAAAAAAATGTATTTGCATTTGGTTAGGTGCACTATTCACCATTCTAATTGGTGTCTGGAGACATTGTGCACATGATGCTGCTTGCTTACTTTTCCCATTTCTAATGCACGTGACGGGAATAAAGGATATGGGCATTTCCAGAGACTCTCAGGACTGACATACCATCTCCTTTTTGCCTCATTTGAAATGGAGAGATTGAAAGTCAAATTTAAAGGATTGAGAAGATTGCATTAAGTTATTAAATAAAATGTCCCCTGAGGCTGAAGGTATGATGGGATGTAAATAGCCATTTGTCAGCGATATGGGAGGAACCACCTTAAACCTGTTTTTTTTTTTTTTTCCTAAACAAAATGATGGCTCTTGCAAAACTGAGCAGGTTTCCTGTTTGAAGTGATCTTTTGTTGACACTTCTGCCCTAGTGGAACTGGCATCCCAATTTGTGAATGGGCACTCAGCCAACTTGCAAATGGGCATGAACATAGGCAGCCAGTTTTTGTGGCTGACGTGCATTGATTATGCAGGATGTCAGGCTAGTAAAGTTGAAATGGCCGTCTGTCCTCAGCTTCTGTGCTGGCCACTGAGGGGATGGGCTGTCATGAATCCAGCTTTCAGCTCAATTAATTCCAAAAAATAAAAATTAGCTTCTGCAGTGAATGGCACCAAATTAATATGCTTAGGAAATGAGAATAGGTATTCTTCCAAAAGGAAAAAAAAGCACAGTCTTTCTCTTTATGGTACAAAAATGAAAGACAGGCTCTATAATAAAATATTACCTCTACCCTGATTTTGTTTTTAATTTTCTCTTCCCCTAGAATGAGTAATATTCCAGGAAATGGATGAATTTTACCCATGTTTGCCAAGAAAGCTATGAATTCTAGGACACTGCCATTTCTAAGCCTTTCAGTATTTTTTTAATAAGAATTTTTTAATTAGAAGAAATAATTTAAAAGCAGAGACTAAATCTATGTTTTCAGTGCATGAAGTCAAGTGATCTGTCACTGGTGGTTCCTGGATTGCATTTCAAATTATCAGTCTCTTTGGGTACTTTTTAAGGAAACCAATAGATTAATCTTATTTTCACTTTCTAGGGGGAACTGTGATAATCCCTGGGTTTGGCGTTTTGGCTCTGCCAAACTGTAAACTTCCAAAGGACAGCTCATGTGCTTGTTCATGGACATATCCCTCATCACTAGCACTAATCATGGCATATATCAAGTGCTCAGAAAATATTCTTATCTCAGTGAATGAAATGTATTGTGTGGGCTTGGTTTGCAGGAGTTCAAGGGCCATAGCAGAAGAAAAGGTAAAGAGAAATGCAACCCATTGAACTACTGCAATGCACCAAGCACAATGCTTAGCTCTTGATATGTGCATTGCTGTTCCTTCATTCCACAAGTATTCCATAAAGCATCCTTTAAGTGCTTTATTCTAGGTCCAAAGTTGCTTAGCTAACTGAAATCCCAAGTTGATACCCACAGGTAGCAAAAACCTGTTAGTTCACTTGTAGACTAAATAGAAACCTCAATCCCTTAGTGCTTAGAGCTACCTTTAGGTAATATTTCTTCAAAGATGTCACCGACCGTGTTCATTTTGCACACCCTCCTGGTCACTCAGGTCTTGGTTACTTGTCTCTTGTACCTGTTCCCAGGCACCTCTCATAGCATCTGTAGATCACAGAGTATCAAAACAGCTTGTTCATGGATTACCATTCTCCCCTAAACTGCAGCACCCCTGATTCAAGTGAGAATGTTGGGTTCAGACACGTTAAACCACTTACCAAAGTCAAGTGGCAGAATCTGAATTAAAACTCAAAGTCTGTGTTTCTTGTATGTGACACTGCTGTGCTCCCTTGTATACTGATGACTTGCCAGGAGCCCATGAAAAGAGATGTTCAGAGATCTGCCACCTGAGGTGTAGAAGCTTCTAGTCTGATGTTGACCATTTCTAATATAGTAATGTTGATCCTGTCCCTTGCAACTGCATCCCCGGAGCTTCATGTTTATTTTCAATATTTCATTTATAAAAGTAAACTCAGCGCCTGGACATCTGGGTATATAGGCAAACAATAAGATATCATACATTTCAATTTCAACACGAGCCAGAGGGACTCTCTATCAAATCAGGCAAAAGCCTGACTGGAAAGAAGGGATAAATTTTTATCAAGAGAATATATTAAAAACAGATGGAATTGGGAAATAGGTACGAGTACAAATCATACATATAGTACCTCTGCTGCCTCTAACTATATTGTGGAAGCTCAGGCTACAGAGTCCTAAAGCCAATCTAAGGAGAAAATAAGAAAAGAATGAACAAACATCCTGAGGGTGACTTCAAGTTCCTCTGTTAAGTCTTTCCCTAGAGCTCCCTATCACAAAGGCAGGGTCTTGGGACCCAGAAACAAAAGTTTCAGAATTTGTTTATTAGCCTAATAGGAAAAGAAGATAGAGAAATAGCAAGGGAGAAACAGAACGCCCTCCGGCTAATATTTCTCAGAGTTTCTGTCTTTAGTTACTTTGAAGAAAAGGCAAGAAAAAGTTTAAATTTATGTCTCCTGCATAGAAGCCATAAAGTTTCTAGAGAAGCCTTCAAAGATGTTCCATATGAAGTTGCCTCAAGGGGAAGAAACTCTGAAAAAAAAATACATTAATAAGAAGAGCATAGGGATACCTATGACAATTGCATAAACAATTTTGATGAAGAAAACATCAGGTCATACTTAAGTAAATGTTATTCAAACACTTTGACCTTCTTTCGGGGACAAAATTTCTCATGTTCCTCCATATCCCTTTATACTTTCAAACGGTTTTCTCTGCGTCTGATCATTCGTCAAACTTCTCTGCTTTATATCATCTTGGAATAAAAAAGGCTTACAATATATTATATATTTTCAATCTTTGTGTTGATAATGCACAGGACAAAAGGGCTGAGCCCGATGAGAATTTTTCTTCTTTCTTGTAAACACTTTCTTCCTTTCATCTGTGCCCCATGCAGTATTAGGGCTGTGAAGGGACTTTAAACACCAGTTAGTCACAACCCTTTATTTCAAAGATAAGAGGATGACACATCTGACACGGTTACACAACTCTTTCCACCCTATATCCTTGACCTTTAGAAATAGTTCCAGATCTATCACAATAAGCAAAAATGGTGGAATTGGATTCATAGTAGAGGTGACATGCCCTTGGTTGTCCCCCTAAAGAGTCAAATTTCTTCAAAGGCTGGGCAGCTTTGGGGTTCTTTCCCCACCCAAAGGTCTTCTTGGTCTCTTAAGTCAAATCAGATGGCATTATGTGGACAATACTATAGGTATCCATTCCCCAGTTTAAAATACAAAATATCTTTTTTTCTGCCTAAAACACATAGGTAGACTACAATTGTAATAATATTTAATCTATATATGTGATATGTATGTATATAGAATGCATGTATAGTTATTGGGGAACAGTATAAACAGGCACATTAGGCACAATAGAAAAACAAAAATATTATTGTGCATTTGTCTAAGAGAGGGTGGAAAGGAAACTATGTGTGGTGTATATGGGAAATCTGGACTATCTAAATTTTACAGTAAAAAGAGAAAGTATCATTTATAAATAAATAAATGAGGTCTGCAGTCTGCAGATTCTTGCTGCCTAGATTTTCTCTGGTCCCTTAAGTGCTTTATTCTAGGTCCAAAGTTGCTTAGCTAACTGAAATCCCAAGTTGATACCCACAGGTAGCAAAAACCTGTTAGTTCACTTGTAGACTAAATAGAAACCTCAATGCCTTAGTGCTTAGAGCTACCTTTAGGTAATATTTTGCTGAAAAGAAAAGGAAAGAAACTAACAACAACAAAAAAAATGGTTGGGTCTTGTTTGAGTAACATGGCCCCTGAATATTTGTACTTTATATCTTGTAGGAAACGTAGATTCCCCGAGGCCAGCATTTACAGTGATTCTTTTTCTTTCTGCAGTTTCTAAGAAGGATGGATTTTATGTGTGCAATTATGGAGAAAAACATATATATATATATATATATATATATATATATATATATATATATATATATACAAAGATTGTACTTTGTTATTATTATGATTATTACAAAGAAAAGAAGGAAATGAGTTTGCATTCTAATAAAAAAACAAGCAAACAAAACCAAAAAACCATTGCTACTAAACACAGGGACTATGATTTAAAAGGGGAATGACAAAAAAAAAAAAAATCATTGTGCTACTTTGTGTTCAGAAAATGAATACATCAATGCTTAATGTTATGGAGCAATATAAACCAGCTTCAGATATTTCTCTCAAGGAAAGAGATGAACTGGTTGAGAGTAAAATAACACAAAACAAATAGCATGGCTAACTGACATGTAGTCACCCCAATCGTGTCTGTAGATTATGTGCTGCAGAGATGTTTCATGGTGTTAGTATGTACCAATACATTATTCAGAAATATTATGAGCACGTACTCAGAAGCAGACTTCTAAAAGAAATCTGCAATGAGAGCAAGAACCCATAGCATATTAAATTTATAGGACGTGGAACAGTTAATAAATCATTTTTTATTAAGGCTGGATTTCCCCCTTTTCTTTGACACAGTGATGTATGCATGCAACTAAATATCATAAACCCAATATTTGGGTGCATGTGGATGGAAGTAAAAATATTCAGCTATTAATAAAAATTATTTCCTAGGGCATATATTCACGCAGGGATTAGTTCAGTCTGAGCTCTATTCTTTTAAAAAGAGCATTAAAAGGCAAGGTCTTTGCTAGAGAAAGTCACCTTCTCCCATCTTCCTACTTTGCCTGGCTCAGCTGGAAAACTACCTCAATTCTCTACTCTATTCGGGGTGAGGAGACCTCCTGATCTTGTGACTTAATGAAAAGCTGGGAAGGTTCTTATTTACTCTTGTACGGAGTCAGCCATTTTAAACACATTTGTATTCAGAGCGCTGTTCCCAGTCAGACCAGGCTGCATTCCAGGTCGCGTTCCCTAATGCCTGCGGCAGGATGGTCCTGCAGGCGGGTCCTGATGGACTGAGCTGCTTTCACCTGCACAGGATGCAGGCACAGGAGGCGCCTCAGTGCGCAGAAATCCTGCTTGGCTCAGGCTCTGTCTGTTGTCATTTTCATGAAGACGTGAGCAAAGGAGGATGAGAAACGGGGCATTTCGACTACATTAATAAACACAGAACTGAGTGTTGGGAGTGGTACACAGTAAATGGAAAAAAACAAAAAGCTGACATATGCAAGCATGGGTAATTAGGTAACACTGGATGAATTGCCATCCTCTCCTCTAAAATTCCATTGTCTCTCTTATGTTCTTAAAAAAAAAAAAAGGCATTTGAATTCGGGTTCCCTGTGTGACTGTGGTAATTTCACATAAACAACCTACATTTTTTTTTTGCCACATAAATATAGCTTTCCAAGGGTGTGCATGTGTATGTGTTTACATAAAATCGCTCATAAAAATATTAAAAGTCCCATGAGAAGGGAAAGTGGGCATGGATATGTGCATCCTCTAAAGAAAAAACTACTCTGCAATACTTTCTGGTTCACAGACATATGCCTTGTGATAGCTCACAACAAATAGGCCATATTTTTTCCTAAAATTAAAAAAAAAAAAAAGATATTGGGAATCAAAACACCCATCTCCATCTTTAGGGTAAAGGAGGTAGGTTAAAGTGCTGAGGAGCAGGAATTCCTGAGCTTCACTGTTGGCCTCAAACCCTAGCTCTGCTGCACCACAGCCATGTGGCTTGGGCAAACTAGGTATCTGTGCTTCTGTTTCTTCTCCTGTCAAATGGGTTCTGTAAAGGTCCCTACCTCACAGAGCTGCTGCTGGGTTAAACGAGTTTCTATAAGTAACTTGCTGAGGATGGTGTCTGTCCCACAAGCCATGGCAACTTCATGCCTTCTTTGGAACACAGAAATGGAATGATGCACTTCAGACCCTACCTTCCTAGTAGTAGCTCAGTGTCACCAATTCACCATGTAGGAAAAAAAAATAGCAAATGAATTTATTTCAGCTTCTTGGGAGATGCAGATGTGGCTTTATGGTTCTTGCCTTCAAGGAAGTTAAGATCTGATAAGAAATTAGGATTTCTACATAATAAGACAAAACACATATCCCTCCCAAGCCAGGTGAATATTTAAATAGGAATCAAAATTTCATAAATCACTAGAGGCAAATGACACTAGAGCTTTAATCACTGAAAGCCAAAGCAGAATATTACCTAACTGTGAATGAATATTAGTATCTGCATGAAATGCTTTTTGTTCTTTCTTACTTGGCAATAACCCTTCTTCATCCTGCTACAGAAACCACCCTTTCCCTTAAGAGGCATTAAGCCAACACTAATTCCTGTGGTTTTCTGATCAATAGCAGAATGATCATATATGTATATATAGTTTCTCATGTTGGTTAAGACTCTACAGACTGCAAGTTATTTCCCCTCTGATGCTGTTTTTATATTCAGGTCTTCTAGGTAACATAAGAAACAAAATTAAGTGTAATATATGTTCATTTTTAAAATAAGCAAAACCGAGCTATAAAATTTTAGATGCCTTTGAGTGTACCTCAAAGAATGTGACATCAGCAGTTATATAATTTTATTGCTGATGTGAAGACTGTGACAAACTCTCAGCTACAGTTTGCTCTGGATGTCGGAAAATGAACCTTATGAATTTTAATGCCTTTTACTTTTGACATTGATTTATGTTTTGTACAGCTGTACTTTTCTATACACTGATATAAATAAACAGCATCTTTAATAGAACATTTGGAGAATGCCTTGTTCCGAAGTGTTATTTTTTTTTAAAACATCAGCTGGAGGTTGTTTAAGTAATAATATTCAAAGTGTGTACACTAATCACAACAATTTGAAGTGATATAAGGATGTCTATAAATGTTTGTGTATTTGTTTTACAGATTCAGGCTTTTAGGTATGAAAACAGTGTTCAAATAAAGCTGCTAGAGGTTCTTTCAAACACTGCCAAAAGCAAAGATGACATGATGATAATCTAATAGACTTGGAGCCAGCATTGGCCATGACTCATTGAGATAGGAGGTGTTTGTGCTCATTCAAGGGCAAAGTTTGGCCTCCAAGATAGGGAAACAGGGCGCAGAAAGACATTTTCCTGTAGTCTTTCTGTTTATCTCTTATACCATATTAGATGGCATCTTAATTAATGTGATTTTATTCACATGACAGACACTTGGAAAATCTTTCAGTGGAAGTTGTTGGGCACCCAGATAGTTCAACCTGCCATCCTCCACTTCTTCATGCAACCAATGTGACAGTGACCAAAAGTAGGGAACTTCTCATGAGTCACTTTGCCGATGACCTTGCATTTTATTAGTAGGAGATGTCCACAAAGAGAAGATCGGCTCTCTATCATGAAGAGGTGATGAATCAAGTTACTTCCTACTTTAGTTTTTCAGAGCTGTCCATGACCAAGGAGTATATTCAGAAAATATCCATATGTTACTATGAGCCATTCACATAATTGGGAGGTATGATTTTTATTTCACAAAACTCAGGTAAAATAAATAACAGACTCATTTATTTTCTGAGTCAGTTCGTGTACTTTGAGTATCTAGATGGCAGGAAATGAAATCCTGGTTGTTTTATGGGAAGGCTTTTCTTTCTTGCTGGGTAGTAAAAGAAACTGAGTGGTCTCCTGAATTTCAAAACATTGCAGCAAAAGACTTGAGTTTTGAGAACTAGCCACCATGAATGTGTTATCCAATCTTCATGATCCATGCCTTGTAAACTCTTCTAATGAAATGGAGGACATGAAAAAATGCAGTTGGATTCTGTATCCAAACCTTATCTTTTTAATTTTAGTTTTCTATGAAATGGTAGGTATTATGGTCATAAAGAAATCGTTACCGATGTGTTAATAGTAAAGTAATATGGAACTTGGGAGGTTCACTGCTAGCTAGACAATTGAAGAAATGGTATCCTGGCCCTAAGACATTTACTGGCTTCTCCTTGGAAATTGTCTTCAATGTGAATGGCGCTCCCTAGTTGTAGGCAACTGCACCACAGCATACAGCAGCTCAGTAGAGGTTAGCGACTTTTGTTTGTTCTTCAACATTACCCACGTTATGTTAGGATAATGGAACTGCAAGAGACTTCATGCTTATTTGACACTTATGAAAAATGAGGCAAAAATGCATAAAATGAATAGATAAAGCTGGTGTTTTTAAAAGAAATAAAATCAACATGCATTTTCTAGTTCTTTGCCATATTTTCTACTTTGATAAAATTCTTAAAAACAAATTTTTGCTTTAAAAATTCTGAAACATAACAAAATGAAAATAATAAGTGGTTAAATATGAGTTAAGTCATTATAAAAGGATTTGCTTCCATTAAAAAATAGGAAAGCAAAACGAACTTCCATAAAGTTAAAAAAAAAAAAAACTAAACCAGATAGTTATCCAAGTGTAAATTTACATACAACTTCCAGGAATGTGTTTTGTTTGAAGAATGATGCTCCCATATAAGTAGTAATATGTCAGGGTCTGCATGCTGTATAATGTGCCAGAAGATGTGGCATCTCTCCATAAACATTTTTTTCTATAAAGCTACTAAATAAAAGACAGAGATTAGCAACCACTTGCTAAAGCTAGGTAAAGTATTGCCAGATGACCTGCATTGTCTAAAAAATAATGAAAGTTCAACATCATAGAACCATGATGTCATTATCATTGGCTCTCTCCAGCTTAACACAGCAGTTTACCTTCTCCCTTCACCTTTACTCTTCTGATTTTCCTTTCAGTCATTTGTGAGGGCAAAGCTGGCTCAGTGCCTCAATAGTTTGGAAAGTGCTTAATGATGCTATTGGAATCAGAAATACAATTAATAAGGAACAAATGGTAGAGCCCTTGGTGTAAGCACCCTGCTTTGTCCTTTACATATATTTGCTTTTGATGAAAAATAATGAAGACTTCCTGAGTTTAGGGACATAATAGCTTCTATTTTCAACAGAGGGTGATTTTTTTCCAAGAGCAGAACAAATTACTTAGATTTATTACATATTTTACTCAGTTCATCTACACTCTACCTCATGCGTTGCAAAATAGAATATTTTATTCTCTATTAAAGTCTTTATTTTTTTTCTAGAATTGCCATTTTTCCTAGCTTAGAGAGTCACTTGGGTTATGGAGACTGGTGTTTGAAGAGATTTTCTATTTTTTATAGCTTCTGTCCTTAGCATACTGGACAGTAATTACATGCACAAGAACATAATAATAATTTTTTTATTAGAAGAATTTATTCCACCCCCTTCTCTTATTTTCACATACTGGGTGCATTATTCTCTTCCAGATCAGTTGCCTTTCATCTCCAATCTTTCAATCATGTCACAAAAGGGGACAAAATCACCCATAAGGTCCCCAAATCTAGGTTTTATGCAAGTGGAATATGTATAATATCTAACTGAAAAAATGAGTTAAACACAGTGTAATAAGTGTATTACATTGATGAAATAAGAATAATAAATATTGTAATATCATAATAATCATCACCCAGCTAAAGGGATGAAAATTATGGGGGCTGTTTGCTCTGGGTTGATGACATTAGATTTCAGATGTCATCTCCTTCATCACCTTGCCTTATGAGAAAATGGAGCATTGAAATGACTGTATATATTGGCCAGAGTGCTAAGCACAGGTCCTGAACCTGAACCCTTTATTTTTCTAAATAATCTGAGAGCCTGTAAGGGCAGTGATATATGTTTGTTAGGAAGGGAATGCTCTATTCTACTCTTGAAAATCTAAAGACAATTAGGAAATATTCTTTCAACCCCTCTCCCCAACTATAGCCTCTTGCCTTTTTTTGATTGACATCAGCTATGAGACTAATTTTAAAATCATACATTTTTTCCTAGCTACAAAATCTAAATTGCACCTAGCAACACTCAACCCTCGGCTCTTGTCTTCCAAACCTTATTTAGTGCTCCCTGGGTCTTTTAGTTAAGGGAACACAATTTCTCTCTTAGCTGTCAGGGAAGTTTTCTCAAAATGTAGAGTCCCAGAAGCAATTTAACCACGTGGATCAAACTGATTAGTCACAAAATCAGGTGCTAATAAGTTACTATTTGATAATCTGATTATCTCGATTAACTGGCTGTTTTATTGAGGGACTTTCTCCCGCTAATAATAACACCTTTCTCGTAAGAGTTTTCAAAGATGGGATGGATTGTCTCATTACAGCTGCTGAATCATTTTAAGTGGTGAAAATTAATGAGGGCTTAAACTCTGAAATTCTATGAACTGATATTTCAATTCAGTCAAAACAGTACATCTAGTTTCTATCTATAGCACTAGTTTCTATCTATAGAGAAAGCATCGAAAAGAAAACCCAATTCATTGGTTAACATGCATGAGTTTCCTTACAATTTCCTCCAGCCCCAAGACAAATGAGTCAATGATTTATTTTTGTGAATGATATTTTTATTATTATTTAAAAACCTGTTTCATAAGAGTTTCCTCTCGGATGTAATAGGAGATAGCATATCTTTTTCGAAGTTTCTTCTTTCCCACATCAAAACATGATCAGCTATAATTTGTGATGTTGTTTCTGGGTCCCTCAAAACCATAGGGTCTTATTAGATATTATTGACACATGTTTAAATTCATTTAAAAGCCTTTGTACATGATTGCTTTCAATTCAAACATTGTATTTTCTTAGGTTATTCTGAACCAAACATAGGCTTTAAAAATTAGATTGTTAACTTTTTTTTTTTGCATTGTGGATATTTAAACCCAGAATTGAAGCTAAAAGAGATTTTTTAAACTCCCATTTCTTCATTCAGCATTAGCCCTCCCTGTGAACTTAAGAATTTACATAAATTCGATCAACATGATTTCCATGTCTTCATCTAAATTATTCATTGAATATTAAATGTTGATACAAATATTGAACAGAACAAGAAAAAGGAAAGTCTGGGGAATATCACATGCTATGATCCCTCTAGAGTGATGTTCTAAAACTTATTACGCTAGCCTCATTTTTAAAGGGGGAAATTTTTCTTCATTCTCAGTGTTGACTTAAGTTTATAATTACTGATTAAGTGCGTACAAATTCTGTATGCATGACACTTATATAAAAATTGCAAATTACAAAAAAAGAAAGAAAAAGTAGCAAATTAAAAGAAGTAGGTATTTTGTTCTTTATTGAATATAGAGCAGTGATGATATAATTACAAGTAGAACTGTTCCAGCTTCACCAGTTTCTTAAATATTAGCAGTGGACTTGGACAGTTGTTTTGACCTCAATAGTAATGGGGATATTTCTAATGCTTCTTCAGTGTGTGCACAATTTGTTTTAAGGCTTTATAAATAACTTCTATCAGATTAAAGGAATGGTATGTATAAAGTATACATACGTATGTGTGCCTGCATAAACACATTATATACACATAATACCCATTTTAAACCTCTTATTAGAGTGAACTTGTTAACAATTTATGTGGGAATTTTTTTTTATCTATACATATAATTGATATGGGCCTTTAGTTTTCTAATTCTGTACTATTCTTCATTCTCTGGCTTAAATATTACAAATATATTTGCCTAATGAATAACTTTGGAAGATACTTTCTTATTCTAATGCTTAGAACATTTCTAAATAAGAAGTATCCTTTCTTGAAAATGTTGCTGAATTCCACATGAACAATGACCTGGACTTAATGCATTTTGGGGGGAAAGCTTGGGAGGAGAGATATTTGAGTACCATTTTAATTACTTAAAAGGATATTGCTATATATATTTATGGAAATTAGCATATTATAAATAGCACATATTTACAATGTACAATTTATTTTTTTGAAAAAAATATATTTGATATATGTGTATTTGGTATGTTTATGTTTGACATATAGATATAAGCTCTCAAGGAACAGAAAAAATTAATTTTGTTAAAGTCCTATGTATCAATTTTTTAATAAACTATATTTTCATGATCTAATGATAAAATCTTTGCCTAGCTCAAGTTCATAAAGATTCCCCTCCTGTTTTATTCTAAAAGTTTCATGTTTGCATTTTGTTTTTATGTCTACAATTCATTTTCAGTTCATTTTATAGTGTGAAATTATTTTTTTCTTTGCCTATAGATATAAAATCATTCCATGTCATATATGGAAAAGATGATCCTCTATCAATTGAGCCAAACATTTATTGAAAATCACTTATACCTGTGTGTGCACATTTGTGTGTGTGTGTGTGTGCACGTGTGTGCTTGTGTTTTTCCCTGAACTCTCTTCTGTTGCAACTGTTTTATCTCAACACCAATGCTGTGCTGCTGTATTTGCAATGGGTTTTTAACATGTCTTGAAAGCAGGTAGTGAGTGTTAATACATCAGTTTTGTTTTTCCTTTTTAAAAATTGTTTTAGCTTTTCAAGGTCTGTTGTTTTCCATGCTAGAAAAAGTTTGTCAATTTTTCCAAATATCTGTTGGGATTTTGATTGAGATTGCTCTGGATCCATGATCTATTTGAAGAAAATTGACATCTTAAAGATATTGAGTCTTCCAATCTATACACCCAATATATGTCTACATTTATTTTTCACTCCATTAATTCCACTAAGCAGTATTTTGTAGTTTTAAGTGTACTGGTGTTGCATGTATTTTGTTAGGTATGTTGCTAAATAGTTCATAATTTTAGTGCATATATATTTTTTTTTCAATTTTTAAATATTACTTTCTAATATATGGTAGGTAGCACAATTGAGTTTTAAACTGATTATGTACTCTGTAACCATGATAGATTCAGTTATCACTTATTGTTTTAAAGATTATTTAGTATTTTATATAGACAATTATTTCATCTGCAAATAGATTTATTCTTCCTTTGTAGTCCGAATGCCTTTTATTATTATGCAAGCCCTATTACACTGGCAGGGTATTATAGTCTATTGAGAAAACCATATGCTCTTTTTGTTTGCTTTTAAGTATGTTTATGTGTGAGAACAAATACTCTTGCTTGCAGCATGACCTTAGAGGAAAAGCATTCAGTTTTTCATCATTAAATAGAATGTTAGCTATAGTTTTTTTTTTTTTTTTGTCATACGGAGAAACTTTCCATTAAATCACATTTTTCTGGAGAGTTTTTAATATAAAAAATGGACATTGGATTTTTTTGTGGGCATGAATACTGGATTTTGTTAAATATATTTACCATGTTTGTTGAGAAAATTATATGCTCTTTTGTTTGTTTTTGTTTTTAGGTGGTAAATAACATTGATCTCTGCATGTTCAGCAGGGCTTACAATTCTGGAATAAATTCCTGTTGTTCACTGTGACAGGCAGAATGCTAAGGTGGTTTCCGAGACTCCTGCTTCAAGGTGCATACAGGCTATCCTTGAGTGGGGTGGGGTGTGGGAACGGTAAGAAAATCACTACCCAGGTTATATTAGAATGTATGAGAGTTCATGGTAGCAGACTAGAGATAGATTTAATTGTTGGCTTTGAAAAAAATAAATTGCCATGCTTTCAGAAGCCCAAACTGTTAGGACCTGAGGGCAGCATCTAAGAGCTTAGAGTAACCATCAACCAACACCAGCAAGAAAATGAGGACTTTAGTCCTAGAGTCACAGTAAAAAAAAAATATATTACCAATAACCTGAATAAGGCCAGGAGAGCACCATGATCCTCAAATGAGATTGCTGCCTTAGTCAGTATCCTGATTTCTGCCTTGTCGTACTCTGAGCAGAAGATCAAGCTTAGGTGTCCAGACTCCTGACCCATAGCAACTGTGGGATAAAAAAATTCATATTATTTTAAGCCACTTAGTTTGTGGTAACTTGTCATACCACAGAAAATGAATAAATTCATCATATGCTCCTATTTTTAGTTATTTATTTGATGCTAGCAGTTGAACCAAAGGGTACTTTACCACTGAGTCACACTCTAATCCCTTTTTATTTTTTATTTTATTATTATTTTTTTAAATTTTGAGACAGTCTTGCTAAGTTTCCAAGGCTGGTTTTGAACTTGTGATCTTTCTGCCTTAGCTTTCTGAGTTGCAGGGATTATAGGTGTGTGCCACTAGACCCTGCCATGCTTCTCATATTTTGTTGAATTTTATTTGCTAAAACTCTTTTAAGAACTATTTATAAGTGAGCTAACCCAAATGCCTAAGAATTATCTATATATCTTTGTTATTATTTTCTGATTTCTAATACTGTGGTAAGAAAACATATCTGGTATAGTTAAATCATTTTATACTTAATAGATAGCAGTTTTATCACTTAGAATATTGTCTTTATTGAAACATCTTCCAAATGCATTTTAAAAAGGTATATATTCTTCTGTTGTAGGGTAGAACATTCTTTAAATATCAACTGGGGTTGAAGTTGTTTGACAATATGTGTTATAAAAATTCAGAACGGGAACCACTGGGCAGGATAGATTCCAAGTTTCTTAGATGACTCAATTTGTCTTTACATCCCACATAGACATTTTTCTTAAAGCTGCAATTGGTCTTTTGGGTGGAGATTTTAAATCACTTTTCAAAAAAAAAAAAGCAGCATTTTATTACATTCTAGAACAAAGGAGGAAGCTCAATTTCTTTCTTTCTTTCTTTTTTTTTAATAGGAAGCTCAATTTCTATGTGGTTGATATGAGGCAAAGGAGGTTTTCTGTATCTGCTCATCCGGCATCTTGGGCCAAACCTAATTTACATTTTTTTTTTTCTTGAACCACAATCATTCCATTTTTCCATTTCAGAGAATTATTATTATTTGAATAAATGTGTTAGATGAGGTGGTGACAACAGTGTTAAAGTTTAGTTTGCTAATTTAGAACAATAAGCCCTCTTCCTTAGCCCAATATCCACCTTTGAGAGACGATTGAATAGAAGTTTTGATAACATTGTGTAGCATTCTTATTAATGTTAAGATATGGTTTTGGGGTACTATTGAAAATGCTATTTGAAGAATTTTCAATTCATTTATCAGTATTATTAGAAACAGGAATTGAAAATGAATTCATTGAGTTTTTCTTCTAAGCAGTAATAAATTATTGGAAGTTGCAAGAATAGGACTGATTCTCCTATGGGCAGATCCTTTGGTTTTCACATGTTCATAAACCCACAGGCCTGTGATATTTCAATTATTATACAACTATTTTTCAAATTACTTTAGAAATTTAGTCCAACCTCTCATGGACTTCTTACAGCACACAGGCACAGTTGTGCACATACCAGCAAACATGAACACTAAATTTACATGGTAGTATTTAATTATAAAGTAAGAATGTCAATAATTCAGAATTTAATTATTTTAATTTTTATAATTAATATTAAAATTAAGTCACCAAATTTTAAACATTATTAAAGAGCACATTTGGAGAAAGATTATTTTAGACTCTAGTATATATCTTCAACTAAGTATAAGGAATTAAGGAAACTAAGAAGGTTAGTATTGTGTTGAGGGATGAAGCCAAATCAAATTGGTACATCATAGATTTCTTGGATTTTTCCAAGCAGTTGGGTCTTGGCATCAGATTCTCTCTCCTTAGTAGTGTGCCCTTCACACTGAGCATCTGTCCTAGAGTGATCTGTGAGCAGCAGTAAATGAAGTAAGGTTAGGAATTTTTTTGAGTTAAGTTTTAGTGAGGATCACATACACATCTTAAGTAAAATTCCCTTTCTTTGTTCTTTAGACATTCAGTAATACTAGATGAAATATAGAAAACAGAACCACAAGGTATAGCTTGCTTCAGAATGTTACCACAATTCAGCACAGAACAGACACACACACATGGGAATTGAGAGGGTCATTTGGTCCTCAGCAAGTATGGAGGAAGCAATAGCTGGAGGTTTAACACATGCAAAATGTGGAAAGGTAGGTGGAGTTCAGCACCTGAAATGTTTTTGAAAGGAGGCTGGGAAATTGCTAACCTAGTGCTTTGGGTTATAACTTTCTAGGAAACTTTGGGTTTAGGGAAGTAGGAGGAGAAAGACAAAGCCTCAAGATGAAAAACCGGTTCAAGTCATTCAGTGGCTCACAGGTTAGACCTGCTGATGTCACAAGTAGCACCCAGTACAAGAGTTCTAAATACCTTTATAAAACTAGAATAAGAACTGGAGGCCCAATGCTTCAGGCAATCACAAATTACAGATTCAGAGGGAAAGAAAGCAAACCAATAACACAATGAACTGGTGCTCTTCAATAATGTTTGTTCCCTTCCTCTCACCATGTATGAAGTGTAATTTCTCTCCTCCTGCCCATATGTTGTGTTTTGTGGTTTTCTTAGGCCAATGGGATATTAACAGATATGATACAAAAGCAGCATGAATTGTGTAATCATCATCACATGAGAACCTGTAGGGCCTTACCTAATGGTCCAAGAAGAATGAAAGCAATATAGGTACCCAGGGAGCCAAATTTGAGACAAGCCCAAACACTTAGATCCAAGACCCCCCCACACTGAGGACCTGCAGATCAATAAGAATAAATGATTGTTGTCTTAAACATTGAGATTTGGTGTGGTTTAATTTTGAGCATGGCTGTGCTTACAATTAAACACATTAAAGAACCTACTCTCCAAAATATAACTTAAAGTGATTGAAATTCCCAAATCTAGAATCTATATAAATTTCTCAAATGCACATAAGTGTAATAAAGATATGGGAGAAAGTAAAAAAAAATAGAATTAATCCACTTCTGATGTAAATAATTCTGAAAATTCAATGAAGACTTTAACATGAAAGCATTAAGATGTTTGCAAAAGACTGAGTACCTGTGCCTCCCACCCCCATCAATTTCATATGTTGAAAGCTAATCCCCAGCACTATGGTATTTGGTGTTGGGACCTTTGGGGAGTGATTAAATAATGAGGGTGAACACTGATGAATGGGATCACTGTCCTTATAAAAAGGATCCTATAGAGTTTCCTCACTTTTTCCATCATGTGAGGACACAGTGAGAAGGCAGCCATCTGTGAGCTAGGAACTAGGCCCTTACTAGATACTGACCTTGCTTGGGGACGTAATTTTGGATTTCTGAGCCTTCACACCTGTGAGTTTTCCATCTGCTTCAATTCATGCTCCAGGGCAAAAAAGTTCTCCTCAGGGGTCATAGTTAGAGTAAGACCCAAAGATTGGTAACACCTTGCCCCTGCCAAGGAGACCAGCCTTAGCTGCTTCTAATCATACAGCAATTTACACCTCAGCACGTTGTCAAAAGTTATAGAGGAGACGTCTAGCAATTAGTGAAGGCGAACAGCCATGTGTGATATCCATTAAGGCAGACAATTTAGAAGCTTAATTGGAGATCAGGGAAGGAGATAGTAAAAGAGGCTTGCTAAAGTCACAGACATCTCTGGGGGTCAGGAAGACCAATCGTGTACTCAAGTCTGGGTCATCTGAGGAGTTCGGTCAGAAGATATAAACTTTGTAGGAAATGGACCTCATCAAACTATTCTAGCGGCATCACTTTAACAAAAACAAGCAGATCAGCAAACAATAAGCCACAGAGGGGGGGAAAGAATATTCAGGGTTTCTACAATATATTCTATAAAATGTCCAGTTCAAAAATTATGAAACATGAAAAGAACAGAAAAGTGTGACCCATATATGGGAGGAAAAATAGGCAATAGAACAACAAAAACCCCACTACCTTAGAAGAGGCCAATATATTAGGCTTAGCAGACTACCTATAAGTAGCTATTATAACCTGCAAAAAATAGATAAATTCCTATAAATATACAACTTGCCAGGACAGAATTATGAAGACATGCAAAATCTAAACAGGTCAGTAATGAGAAAACATATTGAATATGCAATAAAATATCTCCCATTAGAACCCAGAAGTTTGTATAACTACTGAATCCTAACAAATAATTAAATATTTAATATCATTGTTTCTCAAACTCTTGCCAAAATCAAGAGGGGGGAATACTTTCAAACTCATTCTATGAAATAAGCATATTACCCTGATGCCAAAATCAGACAAAGAGTACCAAAAATATTATGTCATTGATTAACATATAAGCAAAAATCCTTAAGCAATGCTAGCTCACTGAATTCAACATAAGATTAAAAGCTATCATTCTCCATGACCAAATGGGATTTATCCTTGGGATGCAATAGTAGTTCAACATAGACAAATCAATAAATATGATACATTGCATTAACAAGATGAAGGGAAAAAATGACTATCTTGATAGGTGCAGAAAAAGCATTTGACAGGATCAAAATCCTTTTATAACAGATACTTTCAACAAATTAGGCACAGAAGGAATGTATTTCAACACAATAAAGGTCAGATATGACAAGCCCAGAGCTTGACGTTAATTCAACAGTGAAAATCTGGAAGCTTTCTTTCTAGGATCAGGAAGCAAGACAAGGATGACTGCTCTCACTACTTATACTCAATCTAACCAGAGCAATTAGGCAAGGAAAAAAAAAACAAAAACAAAAAAAAACAAGGCATCCAAACTTGGAAGGAAGAATTCAAATTATCTTATTTGCAGATTACATGATTATAAGCATAAAAAACCCTAAAGATACCACCAAAAAAAAAAAAAACTCAGAATGAAAAAACAATTAGAAATATTGTAGGATTCAAAACTAACATACCAAAATCAGCAACATTTCTATATAGATTAATAGTGAACTATCCTAAGAAGATATTAAGAAAATCCCATTTATAATAGTATTTTAAAATAAATAAATATTTAGTAAAATAATAAATGAAGGAAATGGACAAAATCTCATAGAATTGTGGGATACTATTATGTGCACCAACATGATAAAAAGGGAAACGAGTAGAAAATATACTCGAAATAATGTTTGTAAACTTCATAACAAGAACTCAGTGGTAGATTTAAACAAACGGGTATTCTCATCACATTTATGTTGGTGGGCCTAATGGTGTACCATATTCTCTGAAGGTCTATTCAATATTTTCCTACATTGTGGAAAAATTTCAAAATTCTTATGTCATATGCTCCAATCTCCCGATCTAAAATTTCACCTGCTTTTACTGAGAAAATATAAATCATTTGGAGAGGTCAGTTTTCAGCTATCAGACTTGCAACAATATTTTTCCCGACAGTTTCTTGTTCTTTCTCACTGTATATTTGAAACAGACACACGAACTCACATGCATATGTACACACCCTCATGGTCAGCTTACTTTGGTATCTTGGCATTATGTTTGCCAGTATAAGTTCAGTCTAACTTTTATATATGTAATATTAATATTTTTACATGCATGGCCGTAATTTTCCATTTGTAATCAGCTATATGCTATTAAATTTATTGTTGACACTAAAAATATGAAACCACTGGGATTTTTGTGTTTTTGTTATTTACTTAGCTGTACTTTTAAAAAATTATAAATTTATAAACTTCTATTTATTTCAATGCATTTAACTTCTGTTATCCTTTAGATATCATCATGGAGCTTTCTATATTGTTTTTCTCTTAGTAGCTTGAAATATACAGTTTAATATCCAGGGTACATTTATGATTATGCTTGACCTTCTATTTCTTGGATATTTTACTATATTTATACAACATGTACTAAGTGCCAGATACTTTACTAAGAACCTACATTTACTACAGCCACTATTTAATTAGTTTATCAATCCATGAGATATAATTGTCTTCTACATTTTATTGTTGAGAAAATAGGCTTAGGTGATTTCCTAAAGGCACATACCTTTTGGCAAAAGTGAAATTTAAAACATGGCCTGTGTGAATCCAAAGCTGTGCTGCTTTTACTATAATATGTTGTCTCTTAGATGCAAACTCTAAGGTGATGTTAATTCTTATCTCCAAAGTTAAAACTTTGTGGTTTTGATTATGTCTTTTATATTGTTGAAATTTCATGGCAGCTACCTGGGGTTCCAACAGCATGTCTTAGAGGAACAGAAAGCCTTACCTGATTTCCTGATTAATTCATGGGCTTATTAATATGAGGAATGTCAAAAGGAGCTATTCCAGAGTTTCTTAAGATTTTAAAAAAGTTTTTATTAAGCATTTTTTTTAAAAAGAAAAGATGCATCATTATTAAGTTACTAAGTTAAATCAAGACAAGGGAAAGAGAAAAAACTAAAAGTAAAAAAAAAATCACTTAGTATTTATTGAGCTCTTTCCATACAAAAGATATTAAATTGAAGGTCTTACACAAATAATTTAACCTATCATATAAAAAATTAAACCCTAATGTCCCATATTGTTATTCCCATTTTACAGATAGCAGAGTGAACCCTGGAGGGCTGAAGAAATTATTTAGCATTTACATGATGAATAACTACTGTTGGGGATGTTTTCTCATCTAGCTTTATCTGAAATCAAACTTTGTATTCTTAATCATTATGCAACTCTAGGAACTATCTATCATAAAAATTAACAAAACCATAAAAGCAACTCAGACATTAAATTAGTTCTTGTATAAATTTTTTATTATTTAGTTATGTGTGTCAAGAGCCAAATATATGCACTAAAAAAAGTTTTCCCACTGTTTCAGGATTCAGAGCTGAATGCAATATGATAAAATAATAAGAGATATTTGTTAAGTGCCAGAAAAGACACACACCATGGTAATGGATAGTACCTCAGAGTTCAAGCTCTCTTAAGTCACACTCATGATGGGATGCACATGCTATGGAAGAATTGGTAATAAACTTGGAAGTGCTTGAAATTATAGGATTTTCAGTTAAAAGAAAGAAAAGGAAAATTTTTTAACTGAAAATTTCATGATTTCAAGCATTTTAGGATTAGGTGTTTAATGCTTAAATGGAATATGTAAAGATTAATCTGAGGATATCTTTAAATGAACAAAAAAATTAAAATAGTCCCCTCTACTTCTTGAATATTTTTACTATGATAGCATCGCTATACTATTCCTAAAGACCAAAAATCCACTTTCTTTCTCAGGTTTACCACTAATTCAACAAACATTGTTATATATCCTGATGTGACTAAGGATGAATTAGAACGGTCCCAAAAATGTTTTTTGTATAGTACTGGGGATCAAATTCAGGCCCTCATGCTCATGCATGTCAGGCAAACACTCTACCATTGAGCTACATGTCCAACCCTTTTTGTTTTATTTTGAAATGGCATCTTGCTAAATTGTCAAGGCTACCCTCAAACTTGCAATCCTCCTGCCTTAGCCTCCTGAGTTGTTGGAATTACAGTCATGCCTCACCTTGCTTGGTTCACTGAACATGGCCTAAAGTAGTAGCTTCTTATGCTTCAATGATCTTTTTGTGGAATTGATGTTACTGGCTCCAACTGGCTGGAGGGGCAGGCAAGAGAAACCTTCACACACTAGAAGGATTAGTACTGTACTTCCTAAGGCAAAAAAAAAAAAAAAAATCAGATTCATTCAGGTTGAAAGAAGCAAAAAGTGATTCTTGCTTTTATAAACATATTTTCCCTAATAAAGCATGATATCAAAGTTTAAATGTATAAAAGTGTGCTAATTATGTGCTATATAAAAAAGGCTTTCAGACAGATTTTTTTTTCTTTCCTGTTTTTCTCTTTTTCCTTTCCTCCTCTCTCTATCTTTCTTCCTGCATTTTTTTGTTACTCTTTCATCTGTTTTCTATAACATCTTATTCTTCTATTCTTTTCATTTCCTTTCATTTTTTTCTTAATCCATTCTCTTCTTTGGCTAATTTATTTCAAAGAGAATTTTTTGCAACAGAATTATTTGGGAGAGGTTGTCTGTATCTGTTAACAAGCAATACTACATGAATGTGTGCATCTCTGATTTTGACTTTGTCTACTTGGAGTCCTTCACTGTTCAGCCAAAGAATGGTGTCCTTGAATGGCATATGGGTGAAGAAATTTATTTTTCTTTTGTCAATATTTATGCTTCTATTGACCTATATAGAAAGAACAAATCCAATTATAGTAACTCTGACATGCACTGAAGAGTAATCATACTTAGAAAACACTTGATATCATGTGCTTCGTCTATAAGGTTGGTGATTTCTTACTTCTTTTCCTGGAAGCAAAACATCTACCCTAGGGTGTAACAGTTTAGAACTGTTGGGTGTTATGGTGATGGGTGATAAGTACACTCTCTGGCCCCATTACCATAACACCCAACAGAGAAGAGTCATGGCAACTGTCCCTGTTACTTCAGCTTGGGCCCAGACATTCCTGATTTGTGTGTGTGTGTGTGTGTGTGTGTGTGTGTATACACACATAGAGAGAGAAAGGAGAATTAATTATTGACTCTTTTACTATTGGAAATGTTGATATTTCACTCTTGAGATCTTGTTCAAGGCTTGAACAGTTAATCTCTGAGAAGAATAGGGCTGGGGTTGAAGAATGAAGCTTCTATTTCTCATACAATCTGAAGACTTACATTTCAGAAATGACTTGGCATCTACTGGGACCCTGGAATTTGCTTTTTAAAACTAGAAAATACAAATCTCCTGCTATGTGAGAGATTACCTTAATCCCTGAGCCTGTTTTCCATTGCTGGTATATGGAAAAGCAACAGTGTGAAATTATTTTAACACCATGTCAGATGAAAGGAGAAAAGGATGCATTCTCTTTTTGGTAAGAATGACATGAACTTATTATTAGGAATGCTTGCTACCTGTTTGCAAGCATTTTTCCTAGTGGAAACTCCCATGCCTGATATGGAGGAGGTAGAGAGAAAAATAAAAACAAAAACAGAAGCAAAAATCTGGGTTGATTTTACCAGGTTCTTGGCTTACAAGTGGCAACCCTCTAAGTGAATGAAAAAAAGATGAAGTGAGCTTCAGAGACTAGACCAATAAGCAAACACAACCCAATTCAGATGAGCGGAAAGTAGTCAATGAGCAATCATGAGAGCAAATGGTCACCTGACATGGCAAGATTCATAACTACGAGAATCTGAAGGTAGGGACGAGGTCTTTGTAGTGAAGGGGGCCTTGGAAAGGACGAGGTTAAAAGGAGAATAGATAGCAAGTGAGAGAGAGAAAAACAGAAAACTAGAGGTACGGGAAAACAGAGCAAGAGACAGAGAATGATACAGGGGCTACCAACTCAATCAAGGGATCACTATGATCCAGGCAGCATGGAGGCTGTACTTCCACTTAGATACAGTCAGGTGGTCAAGTGTCAGCTGAAGCTTGGGAAAGAATATGTATCATATAAATTTTATTGATTGATTGATTGATTTTTGTGGTGCTGGGGATGGAACCCAGGGGTCTTATACCACTGAGCCATATCCTAGTCCTTTAAATTTTATTTTGAGGTAGATTGTCACTAAGTTGCCCAGGCTGGTCTCAAACTTGTGACTTTCCTGCCTCAACCTCTCTAGTCATTGGGATTTCGAGGCATGGGTGACCACATGGGTGTTATCAGTTGGATTTTAAATGCACTGTTATGGAAGGAGGTGGTGCAGAGGACTAAAAAAAAAAAAAAAACAATAAGCAGGATTAATATCTTCAGTGACATTTTGGGAGTAAAGAAGACTATAGAAATATTCATCTAACTATGACAGATACTTTATGCAGTACTAGTATTATTTTTCAATCCAAATATAAGTTATATTGAAAAGTTTTCCCTACACAAAGGTAACCTAGGGCCAGAAAATTACACTGGCTTCCTACAGTTATCCCATTCCAGTTTTTTTGATATGTCATATTTCACATGAATCCTATTTTCCTTGTTTTTGTGTGCCTGTCTTTGAACCTGACATCTTGATAGAAACCCTGTGATGGTATAGAAGCATAATCTGTCTCAGTAGTTTCTTATTTTTATGATTCTAGGGATCAAACCCAGGGCCTTGCACATTCTAGAAAAGCATCTACCATTGACCTACCTCCCCACCCCACAATGGTTTATCTTTTATTAGCTTTTCTTCCATTTCACATGAGTAGAACTAGTACAGATATGACAAGGAGGGGCACACATAACTTTTCTGTGGCTTTTCTACTATTCATAACCATTCTATATGAAATTCAGAAGCAAAAGACCAATTGTCTATTTCTTTCTAATTCCTTTATTCTTGTTTCCATATTTGTTCTCCTTTTATCATACTATTCCCTCTCTTTTCTTCTATCTTTGAGGACGGGCAGATTGGCCAGCATCTGAGATGCCACTCACATAGGAAGCAGGACACTGGATGGAGGGAGAGCTCCTTTACAAGCCAAGTCTCAGGCACTGATTGGCTCAAACAGCAGAAGAAACACAGGAGAATGAACTTCCTTTGAACTGTTCTCCCTTCTGAGAGAGCTGTTCTGCTCCCTGCATCATCTGAGCATATAAATTTTTATTTAAATGAAATAAATGCTTATGCACAAATGCAGCAAGAAGGAGGTTTACTCAGTACAGGAAATTGGTATGCATCACTTTTAAAGTGAATACTTCTCATCGTTTCGAGATTCCCCACCCTAGCTCATCTTCCATAGGCACCTTCACTGAAAAGTTATAAGTTGGGTAGAAGATACCTTTGAGATAAGCAAGTCTGGTCTCTCTTCACAATTTTCAGAGGATGAAGCTGAGGCATAAAAAACGTTGATGGATATTGGTAAGAAAAGTTCTGGTTAGTGGTGGAATTCTTAGCCCAGTTCTTTACCCAAAGCCCTGTTACTTCATGCTCTAAACTACATAATAGTACTTTAAAATATATTTCACCATCTCTTTCCCACTTTTAGGTCAACAGAGATTATTAACTAATTTTTAAATGTTTCAAAGTGAAATTTTAGCTTTAGGAAACTTGGAAGTTCAAGTATCTCTTTTGGAGTTGTTGGGTTTTTGTGTTTGTTTTTGCTCATGATGAGTAGGCTTTTCCCTAAAAAAGGAATAGTTTGTGGAAGACTCAGACCTATGCTTTTAGAAAAGTGCTCTAAAATAAATGGTGGCATAGAGGTTGATGCTGGAGTCTCAGACCTGCTTCAAATTCAAGCTATGTGCACTTGCTAATCATGTGATCCTGGGCAAGTTCCTTAACCTCTAGGAACCTCTGTTTCCTCACCCATAAAATCCTGATAGTGATGACACATTGTCAAAGGTTTGTTGTGATGATTTAAGTATGGCAGATTGCTGTTCAAGGCATAAGTGTAAACATGTGTAAAACAATGAGACACACTGAAAATGAACGTAATAATTTAACAAGTCATTTTGGAGAGGCTACTCTAGCATTTTGGATAGTGTGGTAGAGAAATTTAGACACATAGGAGTTAATAGATATTATGTAAAATCTAAAATGTCCATTAGTTAAATTATTAAGAAAGGCTAGTTTATGAAAATTAAAGAGCCTTTCCCCCTTTCTATTGATTTCTCATAGTTTTTTAACTCATTAAAAGTATCTTGTGATTTAAACTATGGGATTTAAGTTCAGAAAGCACTTTTTTAAATTCAGAACTTTATCGACCATAGACACAGACAATAGTAGACAGTTGTTTTCTATTCTTATTTCAGCTTCATAGCTATAGTTCAGAACTAATTTGGAGGATACTTCAGGAAATCACCTTGTGATTTGGTAAAATCAAGGCTTCTTCAAAAGATTTGTTTTGTTTTTGCCAAAACTGAATTAATTTAATCCTGACACATGAATTTTTGTCTTCTTTTTATTTTCAATTGTGGTAAAATATAAATTTATTGTCAACCATTTGAAGTATATAGTTCAGTGATATTAAATCCATTCACATTGCTGTGCTTTCATCTTGTAGAAATGAAATTCTATGCCCATTAGACAAACAAACAAAAACCTCCCCATTCTCTCCTGCTCCTGTCTTTAGAAACCACCATCATATTCTCTGTCTTAGTGAGTTTGACTACTCCAGGCACCTCACAGAAGTGATCTAACCTTTTGTGACTTGCTTATTTCATTTAGAATAATGTTTTCAAGGTTCACATGTGTCAAAATTTTCTGCCTTTTTATGGCTGTATAATAGCATTCCATCATAAACATATACCATGCTTTCTTTGTCTGTTGATAGAAACATGGGTGGTTTCACCTTTTGACTAATGTGAATAACGCTGCTGTGAATATAAAGATATAACTATCTATTTGAGATTCTTCTTTGAATTTTGGGGGAATATGTCCATTAGTGGATTTGCTGAACCATATAGTAATTCAATGTTTAATTTTTTTGAGGTACTATCATTTTATTTTCTATAATGGCTACATCATTTTACAATCCCACCAATAGTGAGGCTTCTAATTTCTCCACATCCTTGTCAACATTTATATCTTTCTGGTGAAGCATATTTTTATATACTTGCTGGATAATACCTTAATTTTGATCAGATTTTCCTCTTAATGCTTCAACTTGAAACCAAATAACACTTATTACAACATATTATATTGATGACAATCAGAGAAATGTGAACTTTTATGCACAACTATATATACACAACTATACCATAATACAATTTTGTAAAATGCAATATGTAAACTGGGTGTGGTGACACACACCTATAATCCAAAGGCTCAGGAGGATTGTAAATTTGAAGCCAGTAACTCAACATCTTAGTAAGGCCCCAAGCAATTTAGCGAGACTCTGTCTCAAAGTAAAAAATAAAAAGGGCTGGGGATGTGGCTCAATGGTTAAATGCCCCTGGGTTCAATATCTAGTTACCCTCCCTCAGAAAAAAGCAATGTATACTTTATCTTTTTAAATGAATATTTCAGTTCTGTATTTTTGATGTTTTAGAATACAAAGTCCTCTTTAAAAAAATCACTAACTCCTATGTGGTAGTACTTACATATACTTTTATTAATTACAGATTGAGAGAACATAGGAAAACTGTAACTTGTGGCTTCAGTTATTTGTCTTACTGGTCAGCTTAATTAACTCTCAGTGTTGCAGTAAACAAACCTGAAACCTATTCTACTTGACCCAAATTGTTACTTTCTCACTCATATGGAGATAGTATGGGTCAGGTGATCTCAGAAGACAAGGACTTCAAGGTCATTGCAAGAGCGGAAATGAGAAATGGAGTAGGTGCTGAGTATACTTAACTGTATTGACCTTGAAGTGATCCATGTCACTTCTTTATTTCAATAACTTTTATGTGGGATTTAAAATTATTCTTTACTAGGAACTCTTTTTTTTGTATTGCAAAACAAATTAAGTTTGCCACATTGATTTTAAATTTTCTGAGTTGTTTTTGACTAATTGATCATGTCTTAAATTGTTTTTATTTAAAGAGATGTTCATAATCCATGATCCATCCATTGGCCTGCCTAGAAATAGGACGCTAATCAATCTGTAGTGGAGGCTGAGAGATGTAAGAGTATATAATTTGGGGGCCCTGATTCTGTAAGACATGTATAAATGAATTCATACTACTTATTTATATATTTGCAGTGCTGGAGATTGAACCCAGTGTTTCATGCATGCTGGGCAAATGCACTACTTCCCCAGCCCTAAACCTTTGCTATATAAAACAATAATGTTTAGATATATTTTTAAAATTGCAATAAATATCTGTGTGATTTATTTAGTCTTCAAAACTTTTACACAAGAATTCATACACCTCTTGCAATAACTCTTTGCAAATCGAGCTTTTGCAGATGTGTTCACAGTGTCCATCATTAATCAAATTGTACTGTAATTTTAACTAGCAGAGAATTCATAGCATAAAACTCAAGACCATTCAGTTTCTAGAGAAGACTATCACTCAATTCAGCAGATGAATGTATTTGTTTTTTTTAAATCTCCAGGGAACATTATTAGTAATATTTTCTTCTATAGTGACTCACTGAAGATCTTTATTTCAATGACCTTGATGTGGGATTTAATATTATTCCTTACTAGGCACTCTTTTTTTTTCCTATTGTGTAACAAATGAAGTTTGCCGCATTGATTTTAAATTTTCTGAGTTGGCATAGTTGTTTTGACTAATCAATCATATCTTAAATTGTTTTTACTCAAAGAGATGTTCATAAACTCTTATGTATAAAATTTAAGATTTAGTTGAAAAACACATGGCACATTAATCATACTTTCCATAAATACTTGATAGGTTTGTGTATCCTTAATAATTATATAAAGACTGTGCCTACATTATACCAAATACTTAATTAAAAAGCACTAAGTCTATGAAGTTAGTTATTTTGCATTAAATATCTAGGCAAAGGAAAAAAAAACATTGCTCAAAAGACTCCAACTCATAAAAACTACCAAATCCCATCAAAGCACATCTTATATTGGAACACAGTGACAGCACATGACAGTGTTGCCTCATGCTTTATTACAATGGCTAATTTTAGCCCCCTAACACAGTTTCTGGTGGCCTTCTCTAACACATTTGAGAAAAATAGATATTAGTTTCCACCTTGCTGTGAACTGACTCAAGAAGCCTTGATTTATTTTTCAAAAACAGAGCCAATATTCAGTTACTTTCAAAATACATTTTGACAATAACTGGAATTTATTTGATATTTTATTTCCACAATAAGTAACATTGGAATCATCTTGCATGATCAGGTGTTTTATGCATTTTAAATAGACTTAAAAATTACATTTAATCTTTGATTAATACTAGATAGAGTTTTTATAAGGTGATAATCCAGAATTATGGTTTGTGAGTCACTTGGTTTCTTGCATTAAAACTGGAAAGTGAATATCTGCAATGGATGAGATGTGTGTCCGGATGGTCACAGGAAATTATAGAAGTAAAGTAGTCCAGAAGATTCTCTGACACAAAGAATAGACATTTCCTCTGTAAAACTGGGGGAAACAAATAATAAAGTTACGGTTTTGGCCAAATGTAAGTGGATGAAGGGAAGAATTGGGTTTTATTGTGTGTGTGTGTGTGTGTGTGTGTGTGTGTGTGTGTGTGTGTGTTTGTGGTAGCAATTAGGATATGAAAACTCAGTAGTTCTTACAAACTATTTTCAAAAGGCTTTTCTTAGCCAAAACCACATATTTTCATTTTTGGTAGATTTGGTTTCCTTTTGTTTTTGTTTTCAGTGCTGGGATTGATCCAGGGGCACTCAACTACATCCCCAGACTTGATTGATTGATTGATTGATTGTGACAGGGCTTGGCTAAGTTTCTGGAACTGGTCTTGAATTTGTGTTCCTCCTGACTCAACATTCCAAGTGGGTGGCATTACAGGCCTGTGTCACTATACCCAGCTTCTGGTAGACTTGTTTTTGTCACTCTCTCAGTTGGACTGGCTCACACTCACTTAATCACCTTTATCATTTAAAGCAACCAGGGTAAAATGACCTCCCAAAGTTCACACAATAATCAACAATAGAAAAGAATATCAAAATGCTTAGTCCATCAACATCTGATTTGTTTCATAGCCCACAGAAACTCCCTGTGTCATTTGTCTCAAATTATTTTAAATTCTTCAGTAGAGTTTGTCCTTAGAAAAATGTTGTCTTCCCAACATACCATTTTTTTGCTGAAAGGAAGTATGAATTAATTTCTTTCTAGTTCTGTATATGGTCCTATTTTCATTCATATTAAATGCATTCTATAAATCCTACAGTTTTTTTTTTTTGATTGCTTACAGTAATATACTGGGAAGGAAAAGAAATGATTGCTAAGCTGGATTTCAGTAATGGAGTAATCAGAGGCCTTCATAGAGTTCATTTTATTTCTTATTTATGATTTATAGTTGTTTCTTTAACTGCCTGCAAGATACATGCAGGAGCATAAACAAGAAAACTGTGGAAAATACATAAATATTTATTCAAACATATTACTCTTCAACTCATAACAATGTTCTTTTTTTTTAACTTTTCTTTATTGGAGCATATTTTTCAGAACAACTCCCTTATTTTTTCCTCCTGTTTTGTTTTTACTCATTTTTGCAAATTTACTAGAGAAGAGGCAAAAGTTTTATTCTCCAAGAAGAAATTATACTCACAGCAACTTTATCATGCCCTCAGTTGAGAAGCATGAGAATATGATAATGATGCTGTTACTACAGTTTCCCAAAGAGCATGGTGAGAGCAAACTAAACACAGTCCTGCCTTCTACATCACCTGAGGCATAAAACCGGCTTTGCACAGATCTAGAATTTGTGCCACCAATCTATAGTCTGCAAGTGTGTATGGGGTGGGGGAGTGTCCACCTTTCATTCTTTAACCACCTTATTAGACATATTTGTATTGTGCCTAAATAGATTGAGGAATGAAAAATTCAACCAACTGAAAGTACTAAATTATGTTCTAAATGAAGTACCCTGATTTTACTGTATTAAATGTAATTTTAATGTTGTTAAGAAATGGAGTAAATCTGTGGTTTGATAAGTCAAAACACCCCTTGTATATGTTCTGGAGGGTGTGTTAGTGACATTGTCATCCCAGGCACTAGCTGGTGGCTGTAGAATCAGAAGCCCTGGCTTTAGATTATAGCTCTGCACTCCCTAGCAGTGTGATCCTAAATGGGTTATTTAATTTTTCTGGTGCTCAATTTCCACCTCTGTAAAATGCGAATAGTGACAGTACCTGTCCTATTTTTGTTTTGGGGATTAAATATGCTAAGTCCTTCAACCATAAAATGTGTTAAAGGGCTTAAGTACAATGCCAGGCTCTTAGTACTCAGTAAAATTCATTGACATCATTAAAAAAAAAAAAGTTGTTCTCACTAAAGATTTTACAGCTCACTGACATCTCATCAGAGACTATTAGGTATGTAGGCAACAATCATGTCCAGAAGAGTGAGTCCATAGGCATTGAAGGCACAGTTTTCATGCAATGTGTTTTGGAGATGCTAGAATACAAATCAATTTCCTTAGTAATTAAAGGAAAGATCTCCACTGATTCACTGAAGCATAGCAATGTAGCATGTGACTTAGGGAAGGAAATAAAACCGACTCATGTTACAAATGTTTCATAATCTTTGATTTTCAGTGGAAGAAAGATATTATCTGTTCTAAAGCAGACATAGCTTGGCTTAGTATAGACTCACTGTGCAGACAGGCTGCTTGTGAGATCTCCATGAGAGAAACCACAGGCTAGTTACCACTGATTTAACAGCAGGAATTCCAGAGGGACTGGAGTTTGTTTTTGTCCCAAATAGTACATGTATAAAGCTTGATTATCATTTGCTTTTTGGCATTATACAGTATATCTAAGATACGCAAATCACAGAAACAAATAATATAAGAGTAAATATTTCAACAATAGCAGCAGCAGCAGCAGTAACAAACAGCTCCACAGAGAATTTGTATTCCCAAATATGTACAAATGTCAATAGTAATTGTTCTGGTTGTTTTGTAATCCAGCCTAAAACATTCTGTAATTTTTGGGTAGTTAACACTGAACTAGACTTCTTTATGTCAATGTGCAATACTCAAAGATAGCAGAGAAGAATCTGCCTTCTAAGATAAAGGCACAAACATTTTTGAACATGCAATATAATAGAATTACCACAAATTCTTCTTGAAGACACTAGTAGAGATTGATATCAAGTCAAAATGACTCCTATTGTTGTGTACATCTTCAAAAAAAAAACAGTAAAAAGAGATGAATAGAGCAAATGATATGAATAGACACTTCTCATAAGAAGAAACACTGATAGACAATAAGAAAATTTTAAAACTTGCTCAATATCATTAGTCATTAGTCTTCAGGGAAACACAAATCAAAGCTAAAATGAGATTTAATCTCACCCAAGTTAGAATAACTTTTTTTTTTTTAAAGTGCTGTCAAGAATGTGAAGAAAAAAAAAACTCTTATATCCTGTTGGTGGAGATGTAAATTAGTACAACTCCTACAGAAAACAGTATGGAATCTCCTCTCCACTGGGTGTAGTGGTACATGTCTTTAATCCCAGCTCCTTGGAGGCTGAAGCAAGAGAGAGTTAGTTCAAGTCTAGCCTGTTTGAGACAACAGAGGAAGAAGTTGTCAAAAAATTTGTCAAAAAAAAAAAGAAAAGAAAAAGAAAAAAGGTAGAGAAAAACAAGAAACAACAACAACAAAATTTCAAAACAAGACTACCACATATATGATCCAGCTCTCCCACTCCTGGGTATATCTAAAAAGAGATACCTCTATGCTCATGTTTATTGTGGCACTAGTCACAATAGTTAAGATATGGCATCAGCCTTACTGTTAACAGAGGACTGGATAAAGAAAACATGGTGTCTACACAAAAGTCAACTTTATGCAAATCAACCATCAAGGTATTGGACCAGAAACACTGATATTGCTAGAAGAAAACAGGGGCAACACTCCAACATTTTGGCACAAGAATCAACTTCCTTAACAAGACTTTAGGAAAAGCACACACAACCCCACCCCCCACCCCCCAAGAATCAATATTGGCTTGACTTCAAATTAAAAAAGATTCTACACAGCAAAAGAAAAAATTAAGACCATGAAGACAGAAACTACAGAATAAGAGATCTTTAACATCCAATCCTCAGATAGAAAATTAACCTCCTGAATGTATAAAGAACTCAAAAAAACTTAACACCAGAGAAACAAATAACACAATTAATAAGTAGTCAGAAGAACTAAACTGACACTTTTCTTTCTTTTTTAAAGAGAAGAGAGAGAGAGAGAGAGAGAGAGAGAGAGAGAGAGAGAGAGAGAGAGAGAATTTTTTATCATTTATTTTTTAGTTTTCGGTGGACACAACATCTTTATTTTACTTTTATATGGTGCTGAGGATCAAACCCAGTGTCCTGTACATGCCAGGCGAGCACACTACCGCTTGAGCCACATCCCCAGCCCCTAAAGTGACACTTTTCAAAAGAAGAAATGGCCAATAAAATGGCCAATAAACACATGAAAAATGTTGAAACTCCTAGCAATCAGGAAAACACAAATCAAAATCTACAAACACAAATCAAAACTGCATTAAAATTTCATCTCACTCTAGTCAGAATGGCAATTTTCAAGAATACACATAATAATATATGTTTGCAAGAATGTGGGGGAAAAGTTGTACTCGAACATTGTTGGTGGGACGGCAGATTAGTGCAACCAGTCTGAAAAGGCAGCATGGAGATTCCTCAAAAAACTAGAATGGAACCACCATATGCGGCAGTTATCTCACTCCTCTCCAAAAGGTCTAAAATCAGCATGTTATAGGGATGCAGCCACATCAGTGTTTACAGAACCAAAATTCACAATAGCCAAGCAATGGAACCAACCTAGGTGCCTTTGAACAAATTAAAGGATCAAGAAAATGTGTTATATATACACATTGGAGTATTACTCAGCCATATAAAGAAGAATGAAATTGCAGCATTTTCCAGTAAATGGGTGGAACTAGAGATCATCATGCTAAGTGGAAAAAACCAGAGCCAGAAAGTTAAAGGTCAAATCTTTTCTCAGATATGCAAATCTAGTTTGAAATAGGGGTGGGGGAGAAAAATATGTGGGGGCTAATTCCATCAAAATAGAAAGATGACTGGAGAAGAAGGGAGTAGTGAAAGGAGAAGGGAAGAACAGTGAAATGAATCTGACCTATCTATCCTATGGGCATATATGAATATACCACAGCATATCTCACCTTTATGTATATCCACAAGGCATTAATTTTTTAAAAAAGTCTTTAAGTAAATAGCAGAAAGCTCAGTAGAGCAGAGAACGGGGAATGGATGGAGGGAGGAGGAGAGTGAAAGAGGAAGTACTGGGGACTGAATTAGAGCAAATCATGTCAAAATGAATCCTAATGCTATGTGTAACTAAAAAGAAATAATAAAAATAAAAGGAAGAGGATCTTATAAAAGAGAGAAGGAAGGCCAATAGAGTAGAGTAAGGAGACAGAGAGGGAGTGAGAAGAGAAGGGCATGTGGAACAACTAGGGAATAAAATCCACCAAATTATGCTATGTCTGTGGACAAATATACCATGATTGACCATATACGTGCACATATACTTATAACATGCTAATTAAAATATCAGTGACAATAATAGAAGGGAGACCAGTAGAACAGAACAAGCAGAGTGGGGAGGAAGGAGTGGAGGGGGAGGAAAGGTGCTGAGGAATGAGCTAGATCAAGTAATGCTATGTACGTGTACCAATATGGCATAATGAATTCTAATACTCCCAAAGTGTCATAAAACATGGTCTATGGTGAAAAATAGAGTATTACTGACCTGTAAAGAATAATGAAATCGTGTCATTTAAACAGAGTTGTTGGAACTGGAGGACATTATGTTAAATGAAATAAGCCAGGCAGAAAGTTGGGTACTACATGTTCTCTCTTACACATATGTAATCTAAGAAACAAGTGGACCCAAAAGTAGAACAGTGATTACTAGGGACTTGAAGTTCCTGGGATTTGTGAAGGATTGAAGAATGGTAGATGGACATGATCAATGCATGTTACATACATGGATGGAAATATAACAGCGAATCCCATTAATATGTATAATTCAATATGTGTTAATTAAAAATGCATACTAAGAAAGTAGACGAATAGAAAACTACAGTGAAAATCCCGGACAAGAGAATTAAGAATGTAGGACTAAAATAGAATTGTAAGACTGTGATTGAGGCTGTGATTGGAATATTAATTAGGATTTCAAGACTAATTGATTGTCAAATGTGGAGGCTATAGTTACAGAGTAAAAAGCAATTGACATAAATCTTGACAATAAATAAGTCATTGAAAAGTAGGAAGGAAGGGGAAAGTATGTACATGAAAGAAAAAAAGTGTTTTTTTTAAATAATGTGTAGCCATGGGGTAAAATATACACATAAAATCGATAAATCAAGCAACAGAAGTATAAAACAATTTAAAAGAAAAATTGAAATCCTAAGAAAGATAATGTATGAATAATCTGCCAAAATTGATGGTGAAGGAGAGAGAAAATGAGAAAGAGGAAAAATCATTCTATATACTAACTTTATCAATGGTCAGATAAAGTAACAAACTATGTAAGAAAACAAAGTTTACGATTCTCTTAAATCTTATAGTTCTTATATTAAATCATGATCAGAGGAGTAGCAGCTTCAATAAAATGCTTTCTTTTAATATCAGAAAAAACTTGAAAATTAACAAAAGAGACAGCTAAACACACATGCATACATGGACCCTGTCATCTATCTTCTGACCTTTATTATAACATTTGACCAATGAGGATTTTCATTTTTCCGAGGTCCATTACAAAGTTAATAATATTGTGAAATACTTTAATATTTTAACTGAATTTCTACATATTTTGCAAAAGTGGTCGATTTTTTAAAGAATAATTGTAAATAGAAGTATGGGCATTGATATAAAACAAAATGTAGTGAAGCATGGAGATCTTTCATGAAAGTTGTCTTTGTTGTTGTAAAAGTCTTAGCACAATACGATGATAAAGTTGGGGTTATACTAAATATTTAGAAGTAAAACATTAAAAAACCTCATAATATGTTTAAATATATGAATACATAAAATGTGCAAAAAGTCATGAAATCATAAATATTAATGTTTGAATAAATTTTCATACCCATTCTTTATTTTATTTTTATTAATTATTATTTTAATTGCACAAATATATCAGCTATAGTATAATTAGATACATGTATATAGTATGTAATGATTAAATCAGAGTAGGTAACATTTTCATATCCTTAAATATTCTTGATAAAAATAGCATAGGATATATGATGTTTTCCTAACATGATAAAATATACCAATGTCATCATGATAAATTTTATGATACTTAATCTGAAATTAATATGAGTTAGATCACGAAGTTATGAATATGGCAAGTATGTTCACTAACACTATTATTATTTAGCATTGTCCTAAAACATTAGGCTAAGAAATTAGGTAAGAGAAATTGCCGCAGTCAGGCTGCAGCAGAATAGCTGGGGGTGGGGGGGGTGGGGGGAGTGGGGGGTGGGGGGAGGAGTGGGGGGTGGGGGGGGAGTGGGGGGTGGGGGGGTGAGGTGGGGGGGGTGACGAATAACTTGTGTATGTTGATACAGCAGGAGTAGGAGCCGTTTATTGTAGAACAACAGAGCTATTTATACATTCCACACAGCCTATCTTAATTAGCATAAACTAGATACATCAGTCAACCAATAAGGAATCTCCACACTTAATGGCTCGCTTTTGTTACTTCTCAAACCACTCCCTCTGGCATTTTGCCAGGCACCATCCAGACTTGTTTAGGAACTCTAACATTCCCCTGGCAAAATGCCAGGTGTTATTTTGACTTGTTTACAAACTCTAACAAGAAATCAAAATAGAATTGCCTTAGTTCATTTTGTGTTGTTACAATGAAATACCTGAAACTGGGTATTTTATAAAGAAAAGAGGTTCATTTAGCTTATGTATCCTTCTGGTGGTCTAAGAGCATGGCACTGACATCAGTTTCTGGTGAGGGCCTTGTGGTGAGCAGCATAACATGGCAGAAGAGTATGTGAATGTAGTAAATGGTTTATGCATAAAAGGCCAAGAATGTGGGATGGTCTCACTCTTAGGGTAACTAATTTAGTCTCTTGAGGTCTATTCCATTTCTGCTAGACAATAATTGATCCTTCCAAGGGTGGTGTCCTCATGACCAATTGTCTTCCTTAAAGTATCCACCATCCCAGTACTGCCTCACTGGGGAATGAAGTCTCAATTTGAATTCTGGCAGTGACAAACCACATTTAGACCATAGAAAAAGGTATATGAACATGGAAGGAGGTAAAACCGCCATTGATAACAAGTGATAGACCTTCATACCTACAATACCAAAGGGAATTCCATCACAATATAGATACAATTAATAAAACAATTCAATAGTTTGTCTCTGAATAAAATTAATATGTAAAACTTCACATTAGCATTTGAATGTTTAATTTACTTCAAATGATAAATTTAAAAATGTAAACAAAAAATTACACTTATGGTAGCAATAAATATAATAAAGTATTTGAGCATATGATCAATAAGATATGAGTAGGTTTTACATTTTTAAAAAGTTTAGGGGGCTGAAGATATAGCTCAGTATTAGGGCTCTCACCAAGCATGCCTGAGTTCCTGGGTTCCATCACTAGCAAAACAAAACAAAACAAATGGAAAACTACAGAAACAATAAATATTTTTGAAATGCTACTGAGAAAAAGGCTTCGGCAAATGGGAATACATAACATAATTCATCATGATAAGATGAACATCAAAATCTCCCTACATTCACCCAGAAATTTCACAGGATCTAAATAAAAACTGCACAGTTATTTTAGAAAACAATCAATGTGATTCTAAATTTTATGTGAAAAAATAAATAAGCAAGAATTATCAGCAATATTCTGAAAATGAAAAATAAAGAGAAAAATCCGACTAGGCAAATTGGTAAAATGAAACGTTAATGTAAAAGACAAAATCACTGAGGGATTTTCTTTACATAATCTTATTTCAAGGAAACATTTTCTTAATAAGACTCAGAGAATCATAAGAGAAATGATTAATACATTTACCTCAACAAAGATTTTAAAAATCATGGGAAATAACACCATAAAAAGGAAAATACATAAAAGATAAGTTGGAAGAAATACTTGCAACTCATAGACAGAAGACATTTTTCTACTATATAAGAATGTTAGGCAATCAATAATCCAATGACCCAAAAGTTCAGTAAGAAAATCGGGAAAGAGAATGCATGTATTATTCACAGAAAATAATATGTATTGGCGCTTAAGTATGTGAATAGCTGCACAAAGTCACTCAGGATAAGGGAAACTCAAGTTATAATGGTAGTGAGATGCCATTTCTTAGAATGGGGAACATCAAAAAGATTGACAGCACATCATGTTGATAAATGTGTTAGGCAACAATTTAACTGGCATGCTTTATACTAAGGGAAATTTAACAATATATAGCAAAGATAAAAAATACATGTATCCTTTGAGCTAGCAATTCTATTTCAAAATAATTTACAATCTCCAACATATGTGAAATGACATAGGTACAAGTTATTTATTATAGAATCACTTGTAATAGCAAAAGACTAAAAATACTAAAATGTTTACTAAAAGGAGAAGAATATTATGTAGAAACACACAATAGAAGAAGGGATTGTAAGAAGTTTTTCTTATGTACATGTATGGAATAATGTCCAATGAAAAGTGTCCTAGCCTCTTTGGGCAGCTATAACAAAATAACCATAAACCGAGTAACATTTAAACAGAAGAAATTTTATTTCTCCACAGTTCTAGAGGCTGAGAAATCCAAAAATAAAGTGCAGGAAGATTTCATATCTGGCAAGACCACTTTCTGGTTCATAGTCCCTTCTACCTGTGTCCTCAACTATGGAAAGGTACAAATCCTTAAAAAGTTACTAATATTAAAGCTTTGCCCTCTTAACCCCCAAACCCACCAAAGACTCATTCTTTTAACACCATCTCCTTTGGGGAGGGGTAGGATTTAAACATGTGAATTCTGGATGGACACAGACATTCAAATAATACATATAATAAATGAAAAAAAAAGAAATGAGCAGCAGAGTTCATGCGAACATTTAAAGAAAATGTAAAAAGAAATTCACGTATTAAATATTTCTAGATGCATGGCTAAAATTATTGCATAGAAATTTACTATAACGATAAGAATTAGGTTACAGGGTTGAAGTTAGGGAGAACATTTCATTTGCCATTACATTTTTTAATGTTATTGCACTAATACTTGTCTTCGTCTGTTTAGTGTTGCTATAAAAGTATATCTGAGATTGGGTTACTTATAAAGAAAAGAGGTTGATTCTGGCCTGTGGTTCTGGAGGTTGGGAATATCAGGTGGCTACATCTGGTGAGGGCTTGATACTGCTTCAGCTCTTGACAGAAGGCAGAAGGGAAGCAGATGCATGTGGAAGCAGATGGGCCAAACTCCCATAAGAGTTCATCCATTTCCTAGGAGGCTCTACCTCACAATGCAAATATACCTCCCACTCGGCTCACCTTCCAGTACTGTGCAAAAGCAATCAAATTTCATGATAAATCTCAGAGAGAATAAACCATAGCAGTACTTACTATGATTAAAATGAATTAAATTTGAGTTAAAAGAAAAAAAACAGAAGTACTCACCTATGTCACTCATGAACTCAATGGAAATGGTTCATTGGAATGGCTTGAATGGAGTAGGCTGAGGGGACAAGAGGGTATAAAAAGTTTGAGAAAATACAATAAAATATAATTATAGAAACAGACTTAATAACTTCATCTATGCTTACAGTCACAGATAGGGGGTTATAAGGTAAAGAACTTTGATATAGGTAATAAAGATGAATAATAAGATAAATAAAGACAGTAGATAAAGAAAGTTAGCACTGTAATATGTTTTCATGCTACTAGGGATGATCCAATATCTAGGATGTAAATTTTTTTTTTTTTTAGATCTGAGAAGCTATTATCAAAAATAACGACGTTGATTTTACACACTGGATCTTTAATCATCTTTTTTTTTTTCCTGAAAGGAATTATGTAAAAGTACTTGCTTTCTCTGAAAGCCACTCCTACTTGGTGGCAATAAGAACATTTTATCTGAACCTATTTCTGTAACAGAATAGGGAGGAGGACTGCTGAGTAGATTATACAAAGCTGTGTCATTGTCATTGTGTGACAAGGCAGTCCTGGTGGGCTGGCAACATGGTGTCCTATCTCCACCTGCTGCCCTGCTAATTTCAGACTCCACCAATATCCATGGGGTTTGGTGGGTGGGGGTGAGGAATGAGGGAGCTGCAGGAGACAGTCTGTAGGGCTAGCCCTACCAAACAAATGAAAAATAGCTACAATGTGGAAAAGAGAGATGGAGGAAAGTAGTGAAATGTGTCTATTTCAAGATCTATAATTATGCAAAAATTTATTTTGCTTCCATTTCAACATACATTCTGATCTTACAGCTCATCTCTAACTTATTGCATCTGGCTTTCACCATCCTATCTACGCTCAACTCAGGCCACGGACCACCGACACCCGCATGTCTTCTCCATTCCTACTCTTCTTGGATGCATAATGGCTTTCTATTTTAGGATGTGGAAATGATGTTTTCTCACCTTCTCCTTCCGTGACAACATGTTGCATCCTAATGCTCCCACCAGTGGACTCTCCACCTTCTTTCTTTCAGACTTCTCATGTAATTTCGTAGACAATTGGGCAGAACTATTGCATTTAGTTTTAGTAGATTATTAAGTAGAAATCCTCGAACATAGCACACTGCCAGTAATCGAGCAGTCGGTAAGCATTACTTAAAAGAATGAGTCATAAATTTCAAGAGAAGCAAACTTCGGTTTAATTTGAGGCAGCTCTGCACCCAATACAGAACTAGATTCTTCTTTCAAAACAAGAAAGGTTTTCATCATGGACTACTAAGTCCCAGTTTGTTATAATAGGGATTTCTTCACCAAATAGGCAGTTGGTCTGAAATATGCTCAAGACTTTCTCAGTATCTTAAATGCAGAATTACTGGATTCATCACCTACTTATCACTGAAGTTGAGTCCTAGGTCTGTGTTGCTTATGGAGTTGACTTGCTTCTAGTAAAATGACTTACTTTTTATGGAAGATATTTGTCCTGTACCAAAATAACCTCACCTTAAAAAAAAAAAAAAACTCAACCTGTTTAAGAATTCAACCAGCTTTGGCTGGAGGAGGCTATTGAAATAGCTGAGATAAAGGACAGGACTGCAGAGACCCCCAACATAGCAAGTGCAACTGAGATGGACACTAGCTCAGCCATTCAAAATAAGGGGGAGTTATTGGTTCTAGATCTGATCCAGAGAGAAACTCAAAGGGACTGACACTAGTAGAACAAACAACTGGTAGAACAAAGCTAGAAGAGAGGCTTTGCTGCAGGAGGGAGGGTTTTGCTTCAGGAGAAGACTTTTTGGAGGAAAAGGAGGCTGGCTATTTCAAATTCAAAAAAAGAAAAAAAGAAGTCGATTGCATGGCTCTTAGCAAAATAGTGAGGAAATATTATCTTGAATCCAGCTGACAGAAGTGGATCAAAGTAAACCTACTACATGTCTAGGAAAAGGAATGATGTTTTGTGTCCTTAGCTTTTGCCTGCTTTTCCTTTGTTTTATATCTTGGATTTTTCTATTGATAAATGTGCTTTAATTCTATAAGCCTATTTAGTTTGTTTTTCTCTGCATCATTAATATTTAATTCTAGGAACATTCAGAAATGTCTGATATGGAGTAGATGCTATGCAAGTTGCTGTAGTCTAAAAATGTAGTTTAAAGATCTAGATTTTTCCCTTATGGACCCAGTAGCCTACTGGGTGGACAGACATGGTAGTGGCAGAGGGTGATTAAAAGGCAAAAGCTTTGGAATGAGACAGAGATTTACATTCTTATTCTATCACATATCATCTGTAACGACTAAGGTGAATAAAATAAATTCTAATATTTAGGTTCCTTATTTGTAAAACTTGAATATGTCTTATGAGTTGCTGTGAAGATTAAATGAGGTTAAGCCTGGGTATTCTTAAAGCAAAAGAAAGTACCCAGCAGACAACATTTTCTTTACTAAGGTGTAAGCTACTATGACTATTTCTACCAACACAATTACTCTGAAAAAAAAAATGCTACAGTGTCATTTGTGTATACTACAACTAACATCTTCGGAGATAGGATCAGATAAAGTACCAGGAGAAATATTTCTAACTCAGATCTTGAAGAACTAATTTAATTACCTTATGGGATAGTAGAAAAAGGCATTCCCAGCCAAAAAAAAAAAGAGAGAGAGAGAGAGAGAGAGAGAGAGAGAGAGAGAGAGAGAGAGAGAGAGAGAGAGAGAGAGAGAGAAAATGTTTGGGAGATTTAATTTGCAAAACTTAGTATTAGAAGATAAGGCTTAGAAATTTCCACATCGCAGACGTAAAAAGCTAAGCCAAATAGTTATCTGCTTTCCCTCTGAACTGTATTCTGCTCTCTGCCCTGGGAGCTGGCCTGCAGGGGAGTATCCAGAGGTTCTCTTGTCTTCTTGCTTCCAGTTGGGACTAGCCATTGGAAAGCTGCAGGATGTATCAGAGGGAGGGGCAAGAGAAATAAAGACATTTATTTATCTGGTGACTTTCCCCTAGAGACAGATAATTACAAGAGGGCTCTGTCCATGCACCAATAGCTACTACTCCTGCCATATCACCTGTTCTACCTCTGAGTCTCTTTCTTTCAAGATTCTAGTAAACTCTCCTTTACCTTCTTGCTTTGGGCCTAAGGTTGACAACAATAATTTCCCATGTGAAGTACTTCATTCACTGTAATTCTGAGATATTTTGTTTGTTTGCTTGTTTTAACTCTCTCAGAGGTTTTCCAATTTGAGTATACTTTTTAAGAGTTAATTGATAGAGGTATTGATTTTTGTATTAAGGCTTTATTCAAACTGGGTACATGGCATATAACTATAATCCCAGTGATTCAGGAGGCTGAGGCAGGAGGATCACAAGTCCATGGTCAACCTAAGCAATTTAGCAAGAACCTAAGAAATTAAGCAGAACCCTGTCTCAAAATAAAAAAAAAAATAAAAGGGAAGAAGATGTGGCTCAGTGGTAGAATATTCCTGGGTTCAATTCCCAATACCAAAAGGAAAAAGACTTTACTAATTTGTTCATTTATTCTATTATAGAACAAAGATCTGTTGAGTAATTATTAGCACGCTACTAAACACCATTTCTGGTCTCATGAAATTCACAGTCTAGTGTGAGATATATGTGAGTAAAAAACAATGACAATATAGTACAGTAAAGTTTAAAATTCTTTATTTCACTATGTAATCTTACAGAGAAAAGACACATGACCTGAACATCATTATGCTGTGGGAAAAAAGTCATTGAGCATAACAAAGATGAGGATATAGAAATCTTGTATATAACACGGTGGTGCTAAACATTGTCAATGAAAATACATAACAGCAAGTAAAGCACAGTGATTTTAGATGTACACAATTTATCCAAAAGATTATTCACAGAACCCCTGGGATCAGAGTGGGCCATTACATCATGGCCTGAACTGATTTGCATGTGGTTTTGTTTTAAGTGGATTTGGCCTCCTTGGATGGTGTTATTTTGGATCCTCAATCATTTGAAAGGATCTGGGTGACAAAGTATAATCTGAAATCATCTTACTGTTAGATTTATATTATATATTTCAGAAACAATAGTATTCTGATTTCCTGCTCCTATACCATATTTCTCTCTTAAATGTTTCAAATTAATGATTAAGACCTCTATGAGTGAGATTCCTCAGAGTAACAGAATCACTAGAATGTAGAAGTAGAGAAAGACTTATTTTGAGGAAATGTCTACTGTGTTCTCAACTTCATAGTGCAGACAGGCAGGCTGGAGAACCAGGAAAGGAAGATTCTGTGACATTATGTCTTGAAGACATGTTGGAGACAGATCTTGTTCTTCATCTGGGGACTTAGTGTTTTCTCTTAAGGCTTTGATTTATGGGATGAGGTCCATCCATATTATGGAGGATAATCTGCTTTATTAAAAATGTACTATTTGATCTGGGTGTGGTGGTGCATGCTTGAATTCCCAGTGGCTCCAGAGGTTGAGGCAGGAGGATTGCAAGTTAGTTCAAAACCAGCCTCAGCAATTTAGTGAGGCCCCAAGCAACTTAGTGAGAACTTGTCTCAAAATAAAACATAAAAAGGGCTGAAGATGTGGCTCAGTAGTTAAGCACCCTGGTGTTCAATCTCTGATACAAAAAAAATTAAAGAAAAATAATCCTCATAGCAACATATATATTGGTGTCTGACCAAAGAACTATATATCATCACAGCACCCAAAGCTTCCACATTTCCACCTACTCCGTTGCACACCTTTAGCATTCCAATCCCATCAGCAGCCCCAAATATCACTTTCTCAAAGGGCATCAAGGATTTCCTTGTTATTAAAAGTCCAGTGACTTTTTGACTACCGTGGGCCTTTTGGTAATTTCTTACTGTTTCTTTCTGTTGATTTCTAGAAAATGCCAGGTTTTGTTTTTTCCTCTATGTCTGACCAGCTGTGAGTATGTCCCAAAGCTTAGTTCTTAGTTTTGGTTTTTCCTCTTCTAATTCTCATTCTTGAAAAACACGTTTCGTGTACTAGTTTCAACTGTTGGATTTGTGCCTGTCAGAAGGAAATTTTTTATGTCTTGACCTCTCATCTTCGAGAGGTTTTTTTGTTATTACTCTTCTTTGTCCATTGCGGACAGAATTTTTGTCAGTCACTTTTTATAGTCTCCTCTATCTTGAAATTTGGTATAAGACTATCCTAACTTAAACAACATTGATTATATCTCTCTATCTCTTCTGATGCAAAATCACAATCATTATTAATCGAATCTAAACACTTTATGTATTTCTCAAGGTCTTTTATAATTTTTCCAAAGGTCTGATTTTTTATTCTTTTACTTTATAGTTTGCTATGATTTGGAAAATCTATTCACTGTCGTCAAATCATTTTATCCAGTTCCAATTAGGTAATCATGTTATGCTGGATGCTAGGTGCTATGGTTTTAATATGTCCCTTCCAAATTTCATGTTGCAATTTAATTGCTCTGCAGCAAATCAGCCCTCACCAAATATAACCCTAGGATCTTTGCCTTCCTAGATTCTATGATCAGAAGCCAAAGAAAATATGATTAATAATTTCCCAGTCTGTTGTAAATGGTTATAGTAGCAGGGGAAAAAAACTATAAGACCACTGGGAATACACAAATGAATGGGAGGTGGTTCCTGTCCCTTGGGTTCTAACAGGAGCAGGCCAGTACAAGTGTGCAGGAGGCATGCATTGAGCTTATCTGCATACAACTCATGCTAATGTAATTTAGCCTATGACTAAGTATTTTAGTAGTTGCATAAACCAGGTTTAGGTGTCAGGTGACTCTTCTGGTGGGGGAGTAAGATATAACATTAAAGTCAACAGAGGGATCAATGTGTGGCCCTCTAAATAAACCTTAGCTTTTCCCCCTCTCTCCCCTACAATCTCAGTTTTCACTAGCCCTGTGTTATTATAATAGGTTAAAGAGAGTCAGCTTTGCAACAGCTCTAGAGGGATCAGGCTGAACTGCAGGGGTCACAGTTTATGAATGGCTATTCAAAATTGTGTGGTTCCAAATACACAATGACACTAAAGTCTGAGAAAGCTCAGCTCTTTCTCATCTGTCTCAATAAGGATTCCCTCATTCAGAATCCTTTACTTCTCCTGCCAAGCATTTAAATTTAACCTGTCCTTCAAGTCCCAGCTCCATAACTATGACTTCCATGATAACTTTTTGTTTGTTTGTTGCCTGATTAGTCTGTCTGCCATTGATCTTTCCCTGGAATTGTACATTTTATTTAATATTCAATGATTTTTTAATGTTATCATTTGTAGTTTTATGTGTTAGTTTTATTTGTTCTGTCTAGGTGCTAAATACTCTTTTAAGACAAGGAATATGTCTTAAATTTATTCTTTTGATTTATTTTTGTTTTTGTGGTACGAGGGTTTCAACCCAGGACTTTGTGCAAGCTAGGCAAGAACTCTGACACTGAGATATATCCCCAGTCCCTTGACTTTATTTTAACACTGTTAGAATAATGGTTTGCAAGATACATAAAAGGCATTTATTAGCTAACTAGTTATCTAGTTATGTTTTTGCATGGGAGAAATGGTCAGGATTGTAGAACTGATAGTTACTGTACTTCTAGTATGTGCAAGCTATGATTGCAAACATGCAAACATTCTCTCTCTCTCTCTCTCTCTCTCTCTCTCTCTCTCTCATATATATATATATATATATATATATATATATATATATATATGACAAGAAAAAAGATGGAATGCCAGGCTGAGGCAGGAGGATCACAAATTCAAATCCAACTTCAGCAATTTATATTTATAGAGATATACCTATATCTGTATCTATATTTATATCTCTCTATATAAATACACGTGCGTGTGTGTGCGCGCGTGCGTTGTCCTAGTTAATAATCATGGCAGCAGACTAAAGGAGATATTCTTATTCTCATTTTCACAAGAGGGAGCAGGGACTTCCAGAGGTTAAGGTATTTGGCCAGGGTGGTCATAACTGGTGATCCGATCTTTGAACCTAGATCTGTTTAAATTCAAAGCCCATGTATTCCCAAATCTTCTTTGCTGCCTCTTTCTTATACATACTCTCTCCTAGAACTTGTTCTCAGCTAAAGAAAGTATACTGACCTTCCCAGGGCAGTCTACATCCAGTGCTGGTCCATATAGGAGTATAAATGGCTAGCCCCTTGACTCATTTTGGGATGATCTTGAGCAGAATTTCATCTCTAGAGATTTTGGTATTATTGTTAAGGCCAGGACTCCCTTACAGTTCAACTCTTCCCTCTAAATATCCCTGCTTCTTCATTATGACTAGGCCCTGGGTTTCTCTGAAAAGCTCCTCCCCTCCATAAACTTCATCTCCACAAATCTCTGCTCCAGAATCTACTTCCTAAAGAAGTGACCTGCAACCCATGCGGTGTTGCAAGCACAATGTTTAATAGAAGAATAGCATGTTTCTTGGTGTGTCTCATGAAGTTTACTATCATTCCTTCGGAGAAGTTTCTGGTATCTATCATGAGTGCTAAAGTTTGTGGTAAGATGTTAATACTACTGGTTTTATTCCTCCTTCTTTACTTACAATTTTAAGCAAAATAAATTCTTACCAAGAGCAGGGTAGCACAAATGTTGTCACCTCCTTTAAATGAATATACATTGTGGAACTGTTTGCACATGACAGTATTTGTGAGCACATTTCCTCAGAAAATGAAAATGGGATTCTAGTTCAAATCATTTGACACTATCCAGAACACAAGAGTGAAAGGACTGACTCATTGCAGTTATGAGATAAACTTACATTGGTCCTTTCCTAAGTTTGATGATGTTTCATTAAAACCAGATTTCTTGGTTTATTATTATTATTTTTTTGTTATATTTTGTCATGATTAAATTTAAACTTTTGCCCTTCACATGCAAATGATGAAAATGGTCTCTAAGTCATTGGTTTGATTTCAGATCTTACAAAGCTTTTTCCTGTTGGAGTATCATTTGAAGGCTTAGCCTAGCAGAACACTCTCCTGAAAACTAGAACACTGTTGTGTGTTTTTAAATAGTTCCTGTTGGACCACAATTGTAATGATAACAAAGATAGGGAAATTTATTACTGGTTTTCAGCCACTATACAGGGCACAGCTTAGTAATAGTCCCCAGTATGACTATTAAGACCTCAGAATTTAAAAATAAGGGCAAAACTGAAATGTGTACTAAGAAATAACTTCCTGAATCCGTTAGGGACCAGTGTAACTCTTGTTGACATAAGATTTATCTTGGGAAAATATAGGACAAGAAATAAAGATGAAATGCCAGGCATGGTGGCACATTACTATAATCCCCAGTCGCTTGGCAGGCTGAGGCAGGAGGATCACAAGTTCAAAGCCAACTTTAGCAACTCAGTAAGAACTATATCTAAATAAAATATATAAAAGGGACTGGGGATGTGGCTCAGTGGTTAAGCACCTCTGGGTTCAAACCCTGCTGCCGAAAAAAAATAATTAGGAAGTAAAAAAATAACACTCCACCTGTAGGAACCCAGTTTTTGGACAAACAACTAAAATACAGTAAGGATGGATACTTAAAAGGGTGAGAGAGCTAACCTACTGCATGTACTTCTACAATTCTTAACTTTTTATTGTATTCTCCATGTGGTCAAGTGGAACTGAATAAACCAAAAAAAGATTTACTTCTAATATATCTTTTCAATTTATCTGGGAGCTCCTGACATTTTCTAGCTGGTAATAGGATGATCTGAAGGCTTCAGGTTTCACTGTGCGGAGTCCCAGGGATTTGTTTTCTGCCTTTTTCTCACCCTCTCCCCTGCTTGCAGCCATCCTACAGTAAGAGCTCTCAGCTCTGCCGCATCCCTTCCCTGTCACCAGCCCAACACAGCCAAACTGATATCTATACCAGTCCTATCCCATGCAGCACAATTGGTAATCAGATTCAGGATCAGTAAGGGGAAAATGATAGAGGGGCCATTGTACCTGATGATCTGCAGGACGACCTGGAATAAAGGGTGCCTATCTAGGTTGGCCTTTGCTAGAGGTGTGTGCCAAGCTCTAAAACTTTCAGTGCCTTGTTCAGAAGCCAGAAAGGAGCCACCACAATGCCTGGGAAGCAGACAGAAGTGACAAGCATTAATAGTGCCATTATCTCAAGATAATGCTAAGTTGATAAAATATTTGGCCATGGCCTAGGCTTTTATTTCCCATGGAAATATGGGTTTCAAATACCACAATCTATCACAGAATCTCAAGGGGACTGCACATTTTATAATGTATTAAATTCATGTAAACTGCCACTATGAAGACAGGAAATCTAATTTAGGGGAAAATATTCCAGCATAATAAGGAGGTTAAACGGAGGTGGCCACATTAGGGACACACTAGCTTTCTGGCTGACTATTTTCTTAATCAAAGAACATGTCAGTGGGAAGGCCACCAAAAATGATATGGGATTCAGAGCTGTCAGTTTTTAGATGCACACAACAGGTAAATTAATATTTGGTGGTAGGCTTCTGGTGCTTGGATCTTGACAGCCTGTGCACTGCCACTTTGGCACTACAAATGAGGGGAGATCCGATTCTTTGTCATAATCAACCAAATATCACTATTCTCCTGCTGTCACCAGGCAGTTTAGGAATCTACATTAACTCTTTCAGACCATCAACACCCTCTTTAAAAATTTCTTTCTTTCTTTTTTCCCCTAGAAATTAACCAGTCCATGGGAGAATTGATGAAAAGATCTACTAACTATAATTTCTGCCTTGTATACCCAAGGCTCTGAATGGGAAGAGACCACATATCCTGTCTATCACAACCCTCTCCCTCCTTTATGCCTGCTAGAGAAGAGAGAAATTGCACCAGATCACACTTCTCACCAGCAGTGGTGTGGCAAACACAAGCCATTTCTATTCTATTATGTGTGATTTACTAAAAAAATAACAAAATTTTGTGGAATACTTTGATATACATTCTACTTTGAACATAACCAAACTCTATCAGAGAGATGAGAACACATTTGTAAGTGAAAAAATAAAATAAAATAAATACTCGCAAACAAAGCAACTCTCTTAATGTGAGGCAAAGTTGACATTGTCATCATTGATCCAGGCTGTGTGCCCTTCTTCCCACAATGTGGCATGAAGACCAAGATTATTTACTGATATAAAGTTTCCTTTAGATTAATAAATGGTCTCCCTTATTAATTTGCTACTTTTCAAATTTAAAAAAGTGTAAATATGTCTGAACTCGTTTCACAAATATCTTGGAATTTCTAAACTCAAATGTAAATGCTAAACTTAAGTAAGTTCTAAGCCCTCTTTCTTTCCTCTTCCTCCTCCTCTGCCTCTTTCCCACCCCCCTGTTCTTTATTCCTTTAAGACTAAGAGAATAATACATTGTAAATATTCACCCCTCCATTTCATGCTTGCTTCCTGCACTATGTCTTTTAAAATATATATATATATATATATATATATATATATATATATATATATTCTTTATTTATTTGCATAAAGAATCATTCTTTATTTGCATATCAGTTAAAGTATACTAAATTCTAAAGGTTATTGAATCTTAAAGACTATTGTTTATACAATCACTGTTCAGGTCAAATGCAAATATGGTTATTAGTTTTGCAATCACTCAGAAAAAGTAAAAATGGAAAATTTCCATTTTTATTTTTCAATATAAATGAGTGGCATCTCTTGCCATAGTTGTGGGAAGCCCTGCGGTGCACACCATCAGATTACACCACAGAGAGGCTACAACACTCATATTAAGGTCTCATTCACTGAATGCTATCAGTCATCAGTTACGAAGGGACAATTTTCCACAAGGGCCTGTGCAGAAAATGAACCCTTTCCGATTCAGATGCTCTAGCTTAAACTACATTACCATCAAGGCCACTAATGATAAGATTTAATGGATACATAAAAACATTTGCTTAGATAAAAGCCACTGTAATTGTTTTTCAACAATTCAAGTGGATTCAAGCCTGGTGGTCTTTTCTTTGCTTCATTTTTAAAGTGATAATCTCTGAAACAGTCAGGAGCTATTTTATGAAGACAGCACTGTCATGATCTTATTCTGAGCAGAGTGGGGATGTTTGAAAGAGTACAGCCAGCTGAGAGCTTTACTGGTAAGACAGAGAAAAAGAAAGTTCTGATGTCTTCCAATTTAAACTTTCAGGTGTGTTACCACCCACTCGCTCTACCTCAGCTTCAAGTTCTAGAAGATTAACCAAAGCTCAGGCAGGTAGCTGTAACATTGATGGAGTTTCCTGGGCTGTTGCTATTCCTAGGGTCCCTGAGGAAGCGTCTAACTGTGGCAGCAACAAAAAACATCTTAAGACACAGGGATGTTTGTTTGATTGTCAGCAGGTGGAACAGTGGGGGCTACCATAAGAAGTTTAAAGAATATTCTTTAAGGTTGATAAGTTTGAATAAACATTAAGTAATGTTTGAGCAGCTCAGAAACAAAATCAGATTGAAAGATAATCTATTAAAAAGGCAGCCACTGAAGTCACCAACCTGAATCCACTATAGTGAGCTTCACAAAGTGGACTGAAGTTACCTGCTCAGCTCAAGGCTACACACATGGACACATACACATACACACACAATAATAAGTTTATCATGACTTAGAGTACTATGCGATGTGGGAATGTCCTCATGTAACTGCAACATGAGGCATAGTCCCCATAGCTCTCTCCTTGTCCAGCAATGTCACTGTTAGAGGTATGTTTCTTAGTATTAAAGATGCACATTCCTGTTCAACATGGCCCTTAAACTGCATGCAGATTATTTCATCTGATGCCCAGTCAAGGATATAGCAATCTGTTGTTTTAATGAAAGAAAAACTGATTGAGCTGGACTCACTGAGAGAGTTTCATACTAACTTTCTGTGCATGATTGAAGAGATTTTCAAAGGTAATTTTGACTTTGGAACCCAAATTCCATCTAATATATTACTCCCCTCTGACGATAGTCCACTCTACCTTCTCAACTTCGGTGTTCAGAAACTGTTCTTTAAAGCTGGTACAAATGGATGACATTGAAAAATACTCAATTCATAGGCCATATTTGACTAGGTGGTTTTCTGTTTACATTCCACCAAAACAAAACAACATTTCCAAAGTTTGTTATGGTTTAGATAGAAGTGTCTCCCTCAAACTTATGTGAGGCAATGCAAGAATATTGAGAGGTGAAATGATTAGATTACGAGAACTATAAACTAATTGGTGAATTAATCCACTTAAATGGATTAATTGGGTGGTAAATGTGGGGTAGGGTATGCTTGGAGGAAATAAGTCACTGGAGGCATGCCTTTGGGGGCTATATTTTGTCCCTAGTACTTCACTCTTTCTGTGTTTCCCTTTCTCTCTCTGCTTCCTGACTGTCACAAACCAAGCCATTTTCCTCTGTGATTCCCTTCTGCCATGATGTTCTGCCTCACCTTGGGCCTACAGCTATGGTGTTGGTTGATGATAGTCTAAACTTCTGAAACCGTGAGCCCAAATAAGCTTTCCCTCTTGTCAGTTGTTATTGTTGGGTATATAGTCACAGCAAGGCAAAGCTGACTAAAGCAGTTTTTGTACTTCAAATTCTCCTGGACTCATATCTATAGAGCATTAAATTTTCATGTTTAATGACTACTAGAAGGATAGTCATGAACCAAGGAGTAAATCCCATGTGCATCCTACAAGTCTTTCTGTCTGGTATTATAAAGTGAGTAGAAACAGGCAATACAGAATCCTCTGGATGGTGAGCTGTTTCCTTATTTATAAAATGCTAGTACTGGTACATTCAGTGCGATAATCGTGAGTCCCTACCAGTCCAGAAAGCTATATGATTCCATGTAAATATTGAAATGATTCATTGGAATGTCTTAATGTATCCCATACAATGAAGACTTTTAAATATTTCACTGTTAAGCCTAATCACACACATGGAATTCAAAAGATACACTTGTTTTTATGAGATTCCTCATAAAAAATAAATTGGATACGACCTTTAGGTTTGATCCAAGAGAAGGATCTCCACGGGAGTTCAGTCTGGATGCCTCTTGTTTTTGCAAGATCCAGTTTCTGCTCATCTTCTACCTATCTCTGCAGGGTTCATTATGCCACATATGTCTGTGCTTGGACATCACTCTGCTTGCTAAGACCATTATTGCTATTTGCATATGTTTTGCATCCATTTTCAGTCACTTAAATGTATGAAATATTCATTAATTGTTTCAAAAAAGAAAAGCTTTGTTGCTTCTTAAAAAACTCTTTTGAGTTCATTCCTATAAACCCGGGAGTCGCCTGACTGCTTACATGGCCCTCTTCCTTTCTCTCTCTCTCTCTCCAGTGAGACTTTTATGCTGTTTCTATGACTATGATCTTGGCCCAACTTCATGATTGGGAAGAAATTACATTCCATCCTACTGACCGGAAGAGACACTTCCTGCTGGAGTCTGAACTGTATAACTACATTACATATCTTCCTGGCTCCAGCAGCTTGGAAGAACACCTCACAGCTTGAGAGTGTGAGCTGCTGCTACATTCACCAGAGACCAGGAAAAGGAAGCCATTATTCAAGTTAAGAACATTTATAAGGAGCTGAATGTATTCTTTGCCCAGGTGAAATTTTTTCCAGTTTCTTTTCTAATATTAATAAGAAGACTGAGTGTTGACCCAAAGATTATTTTAAAAAAAAATAGGAAAGAAAATAATCATTAAGAAGGGGGACTCAATAAATGAAAAAACTTCTTCCCGTTGTCATCTTCTCTTAGCAAGAAAGTGTTTTGGCATTCTGGAATCTTTATTCAGAACCCTAAGTACCTAAGGAATAGATTTCTACTGTTACCATTTTCAGTAGCATTTAGATCTCAGAAATATTTCCCAGTGGGTATGCTCTGCCTACTCATTTTTATCTTCTATTCCTAGGGGAAAGTGACATTAAAGATGTGCCAAAAGTCAGGTTTTTTTTTTTTTTCTTTTATTGGGCTTCAACAGTTGCTTGTTGACATTGAATGTGTAGCAACATCTTGAGAAGAAAACCCCCTTCCTACCTCTGAATTTCTCCTTGGCGCTGTGGTACAAAGGTAGGGTGGATTTTTGCAACATTATAGGAAGAAGTGCTTGGGTACAGGATAGCATAGAATCTACCCCAATTTTTGCAGCTAGTTCAAGGTCATTCACAAATCCCTTGAGAAGAAAAAAAGATAAAAAAATATCCAAGCTTGAGACAAAAGTAAGCCCTAATGACTCCATCAAAAATTTGTTCTGTGGTCTCTGAGAACTTTACTTTTTTTCTACATTTTGAGTGACATGGACCAGAAGGCAGTTTTGCTATAATCCTGGCATAGTTACAAAGCTACTATTTACTTTATGAAATTAAGTAATTTCTTGGGATCATGTAGTTTGTTTCAGAACTATGCTCTTCCAAGGCCTAGCCATTGTCAGGTGTTCATCTTATTAACACCTCTGAGTTTATACTATTAGAATAATCTTACATATATAATAAAATATGCATAAGTGCATTCTACTAGTTCCTATAACATCTCAGTGGAGCAAGATTACTAGAAAGTAGTGTGCAGTGAAATTATTATTGTTACAAATGTTTATAAAAGATTTTAAAGGTAAAGGCATATGTCATTAAATACAGAAATTCACTTTTAATATCATCTGAAGAGCAAAACTGTTGCAAATGTAAATTCTAATATTTTCACCATATCGAGGACAACATTTTTACAAGACCATTCACTCAGACTTTAATACTAACTGTCAGCAACTCTACTTGCTATTCTAAGACCTAAAACCAAACTTCAATTAAGAAACTGAACCTGTGGGGGGTTACAGAGTTGGGTGATAAATGTTTCCTCATTTCTGGCAACTATTAGATTTTTTTTTCTCTCAGTCCAAGAATGAGAAAGCAGGCAAATCTCCAAGGCTGAGCTTTTTAGGGTGAGATTTTTTTTTTCTCACAACTCTACACCTAATTATCTGTGTGTACCATCAGCAGAGATTCTCAAGGTACTGCTTATTGAAACTGACCTGGTAGGCATCCCAGGTCTTAAGGATGAATGAATAAATAACTTTGCTGAATGCTGCTGAATATGTGATAATGTAATTAGTATTCCTGCCAACAGAATTGAAAATGAGATGTTGCATCTCCAGGGACTTTTATGCTTCTCTGTAAATAGTTTCTCTTAAAATACACAAGATACATATGAGCTAAGCAAAAAGGTTCACACTAAATTAAAATGCTATTATGCTACGATGATGTGGGTGAAGGGCTTACTCAATTGTCACTCTCAGATTGACGGGGAAAAGCCATCATTTACATATTTTCCAAGCACATGAAGCCCCAAAGGCATCTGGGTTCTTCAAATGACCAAAGTGGGGGAAAAAACCATTTGGGTTAGAAATAATCCACTAGAGGAATACAATGGTAACCTATTTGCTAGTATCCCATGACTATAAAAATAAACATTAGCATTTATTTGATACTAAAGAGAAGGAAAAGGAACTGCTTGAGATAAGATACCTTCAGTTTTCAATGTGAGGATTTTTAAAGTGTGCTGTTTCAAAATCATGGAAGATTGCTGTCTGGATTTGTTTAAAACATTAAGGCATTTACCATACTGGCACCAAATCAACTCAATCTAATCAATTTTCCCTTGGATACTTCAGTAACTTAGAATTTAAATGTTAATCAGTTTCATTCAGATTATTTACATACAGGTGCATAGGAAATAATCCAGTGGATTGTTGCCCAATATTTGCTAGCTTAAACTGCAAAGACAAGAGTTATCTTTTTTTTTTTCTTTCTTACAGATCATTTGCAAAGGATGAGTGAACTTCCTTCAGACTCAGCAGGACTTCCTTAGTCTGGCTGTGTTTCAACTCAAAATGATTTCCTCCTCAGAAACAGGCACAGGGATGCCAGTTCATCTCTCACTAGAAATAAGAACAGAGATGTATGTCTCATGGCTAAAGACTCAAATCAGGAGCCTATCTAAAGATCAGCGGCTATTGGTCCAGTATCTTTAATGGTGTCACTATAAACCTGAATAAAGAAAGGAACGAAGACCAACAGAATCAGAAGTTTATTGAAAGTGGCCACTAACAAGCTCTGTGGCTCTGAGCAAGCCTCAAATACTCCATGAGCTTCAATTTTTGTCTGTGTAAAGGAAAGCAGTTTGAACTGATTGTCCTCCATTTATTCACATCTATTGAGTGATCCCAATTTCCCTGTTTCTGTTAAAGGATAGGAGAATATATCAAAATATGCAAATTTGGCATAAAACTTATTTTGAACTGAGAAGAAGTGGAAATATGAAAAATTCCCTGCTCTCCCCCTATTTGTCTAAAAGCAGAACAGAAATTCCAAAGGGTGTCTCTTCAGCCTTCTCTAGAAGTAAGGACCAAGCTGATCACTAGGGATGGGTTGGAAGACCCTTATCAGCCTGGAGATGGCACAAAAGAAATCCATGTAATCATGTAACCAACCTTACTACCATGAGTTTGCTATGTATTTGTCTTCCTACAATCTGTTGCCCCTAGAGATTCAAAATCCTTTTCTTTTGTCTCATCATTTCTCTAAAAATTTGTTAGTCTTTGTTGAAGATGCTACATAAGGCATAGATCTAAGCCACTCATTGAAAACCTTCGGGGAGGAATATTTACTTGTCAGATATATAAGTTAACAAACTTCTTCTGGTTTTTCTCTTGTTAATGTGTTGGCTACAGGAGTCCCAGATGAGAACTCAGAATGTGCTGTCATTTAAATGTGCTGCCTCCAAAATTCAGGTCCTCTGGATGTGATGATATGGACAGGTGGGGCTGTGAGAGGCTAGGTTGAAACTGAAGTCCTTATAAAAGAGATTCCGTGCGGTGTTGGCTGTCATTCCCTTCCGCCTTCTGCCATGTGAAGACATAGCATTCACCTTTTCTGAAAGCTGGAGCAGGAAGGCAGAGAGTAGCCCTCCCCCAGACACTAAACCTGCCAGAGCCTTGATCTTGAGTTTCCCAGCCTCCCAAACTGTGAGTAAATAAATTTCTGTTTTTTATAAATTACCCAGTTGTTATGGGTATTTGCTATAGCACATAAGACAGAAGGGTAGAGGAAAAGGTATGCGTACTCTGTCCATTCTACTGGGATTCCTACTGGTGGACTACCTCAACTAGTCTGTCCCATTGTGCTCTAGAATAGGCTTTCTACCTCTCTTTAATTGACATCAGCTTGGTTTATTACTTTCAACATTGACTATGAAGAAAAGATTAGCACACGTCAGCATGAACTAGCCCTTCTAATCTTACAAAGCTGGAACCATTCTTGCTTAATTAAGAACTAAAGGTCTATGTGAATAATTAATGATTAAAAGGATTGGCTTATTCTCAGTATTTTTGGCCTTTTTATTTAAGCTAAAAATATCTGCATCTTCTTAAGAGTATGACATTTTAGGAAAGCTTCCATTGTTGGACATGGGCGAAGCAGTGATCATTTTATAAATGTTAGCAAAACGTAACCTGCAAAGAGTACCATACTTGTTTGGCCTTCTGATTCCCTATGTGATTTTTTTTCCTACCTGGGTTACTTTCTTTTGCAAATATCTATTAACCTTAGACCAACCTCCTCTTGTTGACTTAGAAACTTTGCTACATAAATATTTCTCCAATAATATTATATGCCATTTCAAAAAGTAGACAGCACCTATTTATTGAGCAATTACATGTGACAGATCCTGAACAAGCTCTTTATATGCATAAATCTCTCTGCGGGGAGATTTCTATAGCCCTAATGCCATTTCACATCTCATTTTATTCATTACTTGCTTCATTGAGCACACATTTATTTTTCATTCACCATGTGCCTGGTATTACACTAAGTGCTGGGGACATGTCAAGGAGCAAAACGAAGTCATGACTTCATCGAAAGTGGGCTTCAAAGTACCAGACAAGAACCTGGAACTCTGGGCCCCTTTTATGCTTCTTGTTTATATTTTGCTTTGTGTGCAGTATAAAATAAATATTTCTTAAACACTAAAAGCTTATGCCAAAGATGCAAACATCTAGAAACCTGGAGGCAAGGAACCCATCTTCAGATGTGTCGTGGAGATGATGAAGAATTGTCAGACAGCAACTCCCCAAGACACTCTGTTCAAGTCCAAGTGCTCCATGTAGCACTGCCACCAGGGTGGAGAGGGTATGGTGACAGCCAGCCCCAGGACACACTGAGAGGACAATGCTTGTTTCTTAGAGTTCACCTGGCATGCTGCCTCCTTCCCTTCCTTCCTTCCTTCTTCTTCTTTCCCTCCAGAATCATCTCAATACTTACTGTAATAACATTTACTATAAACCTTGCCTTGCTCTTCTTAAAAGTATTAGCATTTAAGAGATGGGTGGCAGAGAGGAATAAAGTTAATATATATTATTAAAGTATAGAATTTCAAATACGAGGATTCAGGCAAAGGAAGTTCCATCAGGACAAATGGCTTCCATAAAACTTCAAATTTTGGTACCTACAAGGGATGAACCACTGGTAAAGAAAGGTGGCATTGTTCTTAGCAATGAAAGCAGGGAAAGCAGTTTGATAGCAATAGAGTGGTCAGAGTTTTACTTTTTAGCAAAGAAATTTCTTAGCTTGCATTTCCTAAACTCGATAAACATTAACTTTTGGAAAGGTTAATTTCAGAACTGAATAGCCAAGCTATCAAAAAGCTTACTGTCTGGAAAGGTTGATAAGGACACCCGAAAAAAAGGGAAACAAATCTGTTTTTTCTTAGAATATATCCAACTGATCAAACCTTCATTCCCGACAGCACACAGATTTCCTGACTTTCAATCTGACACCCATAAATATTCCAGCTCAGTGGGTCTTTGGGTTCCCTAGTCTCTATAAATATACCATAGCTTTTGATTGTTTTATGATGGAAGTTTATTTTATTTTATTTTTGCCTGCACAGTTGGCTTTGTTTTTTTCTATGCTTTATAGACCCTTGTCTTTTTATTAGTTCAGTGTTCCCTGTTGATTTTGTGTTTTATATTCCTGCTGTCACCACCAGAACCTCACTGTAAACAAGAATGTTGTATCTCAGTGGGTTATTTTCTGTTAATGACCTGTGATACAGTATATAAATAAACCAGAGAGTCATCCACAGGTGCAGTTTATTAGAGTTATTGCACTGTGGCTTGGGTAATGTTCCTTGGTTCTTTAAAACTTTGCCTGCTTTGAGAAGCAAAGGGGCCAGCTAGCTGGCAGTTTTGAAGAGAGAAAAATGAACCCGTCACTCTGCAATAGATGGGAACCCAGACAAATAATCATCATTTTAATTTCTCAGTGTCAACATCGAGGTTGCTATATGACTTAAAAAATTCCACTCAGCCAAATTACCCAGATAAAGTGGTCTGGTCTTAATAGTTGTCTTGAGCAGGAGTAGAGGGAACACACAATGGTCCCTCCCCACACATAAAAAATAAAACCACAGGAACACACACACACACACACACACACACACACACACACACACACACACACTACTGCTCAATTAGAATAAGAGGGATTGTTTTGGGTTGCATACAGGTGCATAATGAAGACCGATAATGATAGTTTATTAATGAATTCTCATAACCCCCAGTGAGGTAGGTGTTATTAAGACTCAGGTTCACATGGGGCAAAGGAGGCTAAGTAACTCGCCCAAGGCCACACAGTGAATCAATCTCTACTCCGGGAACAGAGACATCAAATGAGCTCCTGCCACACCTTGTGCTCTAACCACTAGATCAAGGTCTGTTTTTGTCTTGGGATGAAATTAGCAGAAGTGAAATTGGAGCTGAAGAGTCAAGAAATAGAAGGGATATTTGGTAATGATTTCAGAAGGGAAATGAAAGGCAATAAAGGGCTCTGAGGATCCTGTAATGTGCTTCAGTGAACAGATACGTACCTCTGGCTTTGAAATACATTAGGAACAGATTGTGCCACACATCAGATACACTCAGGAGTCAGAGAAGACAAGAGAAGGAACACAGGTAAAGTGGGAAATGCAGCAGAGGAGACTAACGTTCTGGACACTCTATATTATTATGTAGGGTTCTGAAAACATACTTTAGTCTCAGACTCTTACTTTGTTGGTGGAATGATCTAGAGAATAAGTCAGCAGGCTTTTGCCTCACTAATCAAGAATGGAGTATTAATACATATTCCTTTGAAGTCAAATCCTGTTTTCCTGTTATTCACAATAAAAGTAATGTTCACGTATAAATCTTCATGATTATCCATCATTGGTATTAAAAAAAAGAAAATCTCTACATTTCTGCCACCGGTATCCAAAAGGCATCCATCTAAGCTAACAAAAGCAACCCATGCATAACAAATCCCTAGTAATTTAAAATGTTTAACTAGTGCATGCACAGCCATACCTGTCATCAAAATGATGAGTTTCACTTTGATGCATCTCAATCTTCAAATTTGTTCCAGGTCCTTTATCAGACAGACATTCTTATTTCTCATTGCAGTGTTTGTTCTGGAAATATTTCTGCTGAGTGGAACTGCATGATCAGTTAGCTCCACTCCTTATCAAATATATAAAAAGCATTCAATCTATGCCTTTGCACAGAATTAGTTTAGTGAGTTAGCACTCTAATACAACTTGTTTGAATTTTCTAACCTAAAGTGAACTATTGAAAAAGAAACCATAAATTTGACAACTGCCAAGTGATGACTGTCCTCAGGTTTGTGTTTGATTGTCTCACTTGCCATCCCATGGTGTTACCACTCTTTCATTCTTGGAGCATCATTATTGTTCATCTTAAAAGCACCTGTTAGTTTAGAGGGCTGTGGCAAGAAAGTGGAACTTGCCTTTGTTTTTGGAAAGACTAGCAGAGCTACAAGGGTGTGAAGATAACACAAGAGTTCTTTGCTTCCTTTGTACTTTGCATCTCTCCAGTTATTTCTCACCCACACCTTGTTTTCTGGAAGCATAATAATCAAGTAATTAAAGACCTGCATCCAGAAGAACTTCTCTCCACATGGACTATCTATGTGGTTCATATCTTTATAGTCTCCTTATTAGTGATGTATCAAGTCATGTTAAGATGGTAAGCAAGAGAAAATCCCTTGTTTTAGATCTTTCCTGCTTGTGGAATCTCTGTAATCACTATCTAATATTAAATCCAGCTACTAGTTGCCATTGCTATTTTGTTGTTGTTCTTGTGCAAAGAAGAAACACCTACAATATTATTTATCAGTAGAAAAGCTATTTTTGAAAAGCACAGGTACCTTGAATATTGACCATGATGCTTCTTTAACAACTAACATCTAATGTAATTATCAGTGTATTTTAAGTGCAGGGTATTTCTCATGACTATACCCATTTCACCATGGGCTTAGTTTCTTATATTTCTGTTATTTCACACCTTGCTTCCACTTTTACTAATTTAATTTCTAACTTATTAAATAAGAACAGAAAAAATGAAAACTTTTACCTTTTGTCTCCTTTGAGAAATTATTTCAGAGCAGCATTTGAAAGTAATATTTTATATGCTTAATTAAATGCATGTATAAGTGCATATTAAGATGCATAACTTTTTTAGTGATTTACACAACACATAATATTTCATCATAGAATTAAAAGTTAATATAGGAAAACACTATCAAAAAGGCCTCCAGAGTTAGAATGGTAAGATGATTAATTGAGGGAATTAAATGGCTCCTCCCTGTTGTTTCCTTCAGCTGAAACTTCTGGGAGCATCAGACACCAGGAAATTCAGGTTCAGAGGGCAGAAGAGGTTGTTAGGGGATGATCTGCCAGAGGGCTGCATCAAAGTGGGCCAGGGGAAGGTTGGGCCAATGCCACAGACAGGCCCAGGACACTGCCTTTCTTTGGTGATTCTCAGTAGTGTTGAATGATGGATATATAGCTTTCTTTTTCTACCATCAATATTATTTTACCATGAGTAGACTTGGTTTTCTCTTGAATAGAGAGGAATCTTAGTGTTAGTAATCATAATAGAAATTGAAGGGAAATTAGAGATTTATTCAAGCAGACACCTGATGCCAGAATCCATAATGCATTATTTCTGCTAAATAGAAATCCACCTTTATAGGAATACTTGCAGTGAAAGTAAATTTACCACACTTCAAAGTAGTTGTTCCAAAGTCAGCCTCCCCATAGCTTTTGTTTATTCATCTAGTTCTGCCTTACGAAGCGATCACAACAAGCAACTCCCTTCCAGGGGTCATGCTTCTGTGATTTGACAGTCACCATCCCTGATAAGTCCCTCTTCTCCTGACCTGAGATGCCAGGTCACTTCAGCCGCCCTTTAGCTCACAGGGCTCTAAGACCATTCCTTTCTTCCTGACTGCTACTCATTGGATGCACATGGGTTTGTCAAGATTTCAACAATAAATATTATTCAATATTCCAGATATGGTTTAATCAATACAGCATGTAATAGAGATATTGATTTCTATGGTTTAGATATTATACCTCTACTGATGCCATTTGAATTTGCTTACATGGTGATCAGCTGTATCACAGAATTCACTCAGGGTAAGCTTGAAGAACATTAACAACTTCAGACATGTTCATGTTTATATTGCCCCACTATATCTTACCTATCCTGCCTTTTATGTATCATTAGATTATGTTAATTAAGTGTTTGGGGAAGGAGATAAAATAGCCATTCTTTTGTGTGCCTATAGATTGTCACCTAAAGTATGTGTTAGAATTTTTGCATCCTGAATGTTGAGACATATTCATGTACTGTACCATTTCTGGTGTAAGGGGCAAGAAGAGTCAGGGAACTTCAAGAAATGTTGTATTAGGAATAGTTAAAGAAACTGGGAAGGCATCATTAAGAAATGAGTTGATAGCATTTTCTTTTGTGAGTTCTATTCCAATATCAGAACAGCTGCTGTCTACAGGTAGAATTTAAACTAATGGGTTTATATTAAAATATGGCATAATTGAGCCCAATATTATGAAGAATTACCTTGCCATTAGAGCTTTTCAAAAGTGGTGTAGGCAGTTTTGATCAATATGAGCTGCCTGTCACTGATGGTTTAAAAAAAAAAAGAAAAATTATTGACTGAAAATACTGCTAAAGGCATTAGTTTCTCTGATGAAGCCCTGGGCTAATTATTTATTCAAGCTAAAGAAGTTATAAGCATTTTTTTTTAAACAAGTAACATTTACATTTATCCCCATTAAATGTTATTTTATTACTTTGGTTCAATCCTTAGTGTTAATATTATTATTATTATGATTTTGTAGTATTGGGGGTCAAATTCAGGGCTCCATGCATGTAAGAGAAATACTCTAGCATTGAGCTACACCCCTTACCCCAAATCCTCACTTTGTCTTATTTTGTAATTTGATACTACTTGCTGTGTTAACTTTTTGTCACTGTGACCAAAATACCTGACGAGAGTAATTTAGACAAGAGTAACTTGGACAAAGAAAATGTTCTGTCTCATAGTTTCAGAGGTCCAGTCCATAATTTTGGCTGACTTATCAAATTAGGCCCAAGGTGAGGCAGAGCATCATTGTGGAAAAACATAGCAGAGGAAATTGCTCCACTCATGGTGGTCAGTAAGCAGAGAGAGAGGGAGGAGCAGGGAAGAAGACAGGGGTCAAGATGTAATCCCTAAAGGTACACCTTCAGCGACTGATATCCTTCATCTATGTTCCACCTGCCTAGAGTTACCACCTAGTAGTCATTAGTCATTCCAAATTATAAATCTGTCAAATGGATTAATCCCTCAATTAGGTTACGGCTCTCATACTCTAATCATTTCACATCCTGGGTTCGTTCAGGAGTTTTTGAGGGAACTCATACCCAAATCATTATACTCCACCTCTGGTCTTGAATACTTCATGTGCATTTCACTATGCAAAGTGCATTTCATCCATCTCTAAGAATCCCCATATCCTTATCATAGCTGGATTTGCCAAAAGAAATTCTTGGCTATGATCCTTGTAAAAATCAAAAGCAAGTTACATATGTCCAATATATAATGACACAGGGTAAACATCCCCATTCTAAAAGGGAGGAATTGAGACAAAGAAAAAAGGAATGGGACCCCCCAAAAAGGTCAAAATCCAATGAGGCAATAAAATCATGTAGCTCACTGTCTGGCCTCTGGGGACATGGTAGTAAGATATGATCTCCAAAGGGCATGGCAGTCCCAACCCCTTGGCTTTGTTGAATGCAGTTCTCACGGCCTCTTTCTTAGTATGGCTGTCTCCACAGCCAGCAGCTTTTCTCATCAGACAGTCCGCAAAACTGACATCTCTTAATTCCTGGAATCTCCATTCCAGCTTCAGAGTCAAATTCACAACTTAATATATGACTCTCTCAGGTAAGTCTACTGGGATTCCAGACATGGTACAATTTTCTGCCTTCCAATACTTCTTTTGAAATCTCAGTGAAAGTCTCCACGATCCCCTCCAATTCCAGCATTCTGATTCCTGCAGAACCAGCACCACATGAATGATGCCAAGGTCTGAAGGCAGCTCAAGCATTAGTTAGGTATCCTGGAACTGTGGCTGCAGTGGTCTGTGTGTGCCTGGGCAGCTCAGCACAGTGAAACAAATTCCTAGGCCTCCCTGTGCAGGCAAAGTGTCCCCATTATTCTCTTCTGAAAAGAGCGTTTACTTTTACACTCTTGAGGCATCTTTCCTATTGTCTCTATGCAAGGTACTTAGCATGACTTTAGTGGCTAAAATCTCTTCAACAACCATACCTTCCTTGACCTCAGCTTTACTGATAATACCGTGGTCAAATTACAAGTTTTCAAAATAATTCTTATTTTGCTTCCTGATCCCAATTCTCACAGTAAACCTGGCTAAATGACTGATAGCAATATCCATGCCACCATCTGAAATATTGTATTGCCTTAAAATTTCCTTTGCCAGACCAGTTAGCTCATTGTGTTTAAATAAGTCCTCACACAAAGTCACAAGACATGGAAAAAAAAGTGGAAAAGTTCTTTGCCACAATATAACATGAATGTCTTTCAATCCAATTCCCAGTAGAATTCTTCCTCTCTAAAAACTCATGAGCATAGTCTTTATTATCTACACTTCTACTGGCATGCTCATCTTCTCATTTCCCATCAGATTCATCCATGAAGCCTTAACATTCTAAGCCTTCTCCAGCCTGCATCTTCAACCTTTTTCAAACTCCCCCCACAAACTATTTCCAAAGGCTTTTGAGCCATCTGGTCAGGCTAGTCACAGCCATGAGTCTACTTCTTGGTACCAATTTCTGTGTTAAGTCAGCTTTTCATCATTGTGACAAAAATATCGGAGAAAACTGAGAAGAGGAAAAATGTATTTTTGTCTTCTCATAGTTTCAGAAGTTCATTCCATGGTTGGCCAACCCCATCACTCTAGGCCTGAAGTGAGGCAGAACATCATGGTGGAAAGGTATGATAGAAGAAAGCTACTGAGTGTTTGGAGGAGATTGAAAATAAAGAAGTCCTGCATCCAGAAAATGACCAAAGTAAAATAGTGGGCACAGGAAAGATGGAAATGGTTGGACTGGAGAGCTACCAAATAGATTGAAGAAAGATTTGGTTTGGAGCTTGAGTAAAAAATAAACCTTGTGGACAAATTAGCTTCTGCTCCAGTGAAACTGATGTGTGGAATTATTGGTCCTATGTAAATTGAGTGTGCAGCCAATCACAGACATTTAAAACTTCCTTTGTTGTTCAACATTTATCTGCCATAATCATTCCCTCTTGAAATATGGAACTTTTGCACATTTCTCTTCCTAATGATCATCTTTAAACATCTACGTTTTTTCAGTTATTGTAAAGTTTGTCTCTGATTGCATGTGAAAATGATTTTAGCCCGTGAGCTATAACTCATTTAGGTCTACACATTTCAGTAGCTGGTGAGAAGATCCTAGAGCATCTCAGAGTCCTACAACCTAAATGTTCTGAACCACTATTTTTTTTTCTTAAAGTTGGTGCCAAACTTCTTTTTCTTTTTTTCTTTTTTTAAACTTGAACTGTTGTAAGTTAATAGTTATATCTCAGTGCACTATCACATCATTCATGCCTCTGCTGAACATGGATGTTTTGTGGGTTTTTTCTTTTTCTTTTTTTGCTCTTTTGTGACTTTGAGTGAAATTGCATTAAGAGATGACCAAGAGGTAAAATGCTTCCTGTGGTTAACAGTGAGAAGAAGCATCTGTCAATAACTGTAGCACAGAAAGTTCAGGGTGGTATAAGTATGAGATATGTTTTTGTAGATAGGATATTAAAACCACCAATAGATAAGACTGAAAAATACAAAGACAGATATTGAAGTTTTTCAGTGATAGGTATGATGAATTAATTTTTTTAAGTGCAAAAATCTCAGAGTTAAACCTAAATATCTAAGCCATTTATTGATCAAGTAAGTTTGACATTAAGAAGAGAGTAAATACTGACTGTATTGTTTGTCATGAATAATCTGGGATATACCAAGTAAAAAATAGAAAATTGAAGATGAATGGAACATTTGGAAAGTTATCTACTCAAGTTTTAAGGAGCATTTATGCTGTGAATTTTCAGATGCGGATTGGACATTGTTTATATAGATCAGAATGCAGATAATAATCAGATTGTGTAAGTACCACGAACTAACCAATTGTTAATAAGAATTGTAATGCATTCTGCTTTCATATATAAATTTAAAAAAAGAATTAAAAATAAAGAAAATAGAAATGTCTGCCCCTTAATATCACTGGGAAGCTTAAATGAACTTATAATAGGATTAGAACCATGCCAGGCCAATGAAAATACTTAATAAATGTTATCTATTATGCTATTAATTTGAAAACAAAATCAGACTGAGTGTTCTGACAGGATACTATCTGAAAAAAACGTCTAAGTCCTAAGCAAACTTGAAATGCTGACACACTGGTATCTTGTTCAAACAAAAAAAAAAGAAAAAGAAAAAATCCCTCAAACATGACCCATGAGAGAATACCAATAGAATAGAATGCAATCTGTTCCTTGGAATCCACTGCTGTGGGTACATACCAAATGAGGATATCGGGGACTGAGAATTGCCAGCATCTGAGATATTTGAAAGAGGTGAATGAGTTACCTGTGCATTACTATGCAGATGAGAACTATTTTCTAGCTGCACAAGCTCATTGCAAGAAAACTGGACTGGAAACAATCTGTAAAACGTATCGCTTCGGGATACAAATTCCTCTCTTGAACTCCTTGTGAAAAGTAATGATTTGGCATTTAATTTCCTTCGTAGAGACATTTCACCTTGTGATGCCATAGTGTTCCTCTCTCACCCAACTTGACACCAGTGACACTGGTTACACTAATGTGGCCCTTTCTAAAAGCCTCATGCAGATACCGTGTTTATAGAACGTGTAGCACCATTACAGTCAGTTTGAATTTGTGCATACTTGAAGCTTTAAAAATGAGTTAGAAATAAAACAATAATTGCTTATCTTTACCTATTTCACTCATCACTTTATTTCTCCGTTTGTGATAATACTTAAAGTTTTGGCTGACTTTATGTGGTTATTCACATTTTCTATCGCAGACATTTTAATGTGGCTGATTATAGGGTCTTGCCCTAGGACCTGTTTCTTTGTTTTCATTTTATAGCATACAGTATATCTACAGATTGCCTCTAACAACTAAAACTGTTTGGAATTATGAAACACTTATGGCTGGCAGAGCAGTTTCCAGTTATAGAGCTTATGTATATTTATCTATTTGATTACTTATTATCATTCCCCCTACATGCTACATTATAAACTCCATGAAAACAGAACTGTCTGTTTTGTTCTTAATTTCATTATCCACACATCTCTACATGCCCGATAGGAATAAATATCTATCAAAGAATGAATTAAAATTAAATGTTGTCCTTACATTTCTCCTCTCTTGACCTCAGATTTATATATATATATATATATATATATATATATATATTTTTTTTTTTAGTCTGTTCTTCCATTGTTACACTGAAGTCCGTTCATGGCCTGAAGGTGATTATTGTTTTGGATCCTTTTGGATATCTAATGTACTGACCCCTTTCCTCTAAGCATTGGATGAAACCTTCTCTTTATTGTTAGTCATCTTGTGCAGAATGTAGGTGTAAAAGTTTTGTTTCTTTTCTCTTTGAATCTTGCCCCCACACAGCTTAGACCATTTGGAGTGATTTACTACCAACATTTTGTGTGTGCTTTTGGTCCTGGGTCCCTCTTCCATCTTATGCACATGTACATTGAAAATTGAAACTAATGAGATATCCTTCTGAACAACTCTAGGACTTCTTTGGATGTTTTTATTCCCCTCATGGTTCATTTACAGTTTTGTAAATTTATAGAATCTCTTGAAAATGCCATGTTCTCTCCCTAATAATTGCCTCCTATAAAACAGTATCCCAGGGTCTTGCATCAGTGTGCCACATTTTTCTTTAACCCATTTGAAATGTTTTTCTTTAGCCTGAAGTGAAAGTAGAGTGAATACTGTGTGCTCCATCTACAATTGTATCTCATTTAATCTTTACACTGATTTTGGAAGTTGGCATTCCTATTTTATAATTTCAAAACAGGAATACAGATTGCTTTTCAGATCTGAATCTGAAGTCATAGATTTACACTATGTTACACTTTGTATAAGTCCAACCACTTAACACTTAATCTATTGGTTTTTTTTTTTTTTTTGTTGTTGTTGTTCATACCATGTGTTCCTAATTAACCTTATCACTCTTACCAAACACACTCAAACTTTGAATTAAAACCTGCTTTATTATTTTTTTGTTAGACAAAACATGATCCTATACATTTTTTGCCTTACTCTTTTGTGTCCTGGGTGATTATCACTTTACTAAAAAGTTAAAAGTTTCCAAATGATTTGTTCATTTTTCCAGTAGAGTTGAAATGTGTTTCTTCTGTTTATATTTTTGAATCTGTATTTTAAAAGGGATATTAGAATATCATTTGTGAAGTGTCTACTGCAGCAAATGCTATGCTAAGTACTTTGTTTTTATTATCTTCTCCAGATTTTTAGACAAAATAAGATGTTACATTTAATTTGACTGTTCTTTTCCCTTTTCTTCTTGTTGCATTGAATTAAAACGCTTCTTTAATTGTTGTCTTTGTTCTCTTTAGATATACATGACAGTAGAGTGTCTTTTGACATATATTATACATACACAGAACATAGCTTATTCTAATTGGGATCTCATTCTTAAGGTGGACTTTCACTTGTTGTATATTCATATATGAACATAGTCAAGTTATCTGACTCATTCTACTGTCTTTCTTATCACCCTCTCACCCCCACTACCTACACTTCAGATAGAGCATTCATTTTCAGGATATACAAAGAACTAAAAAAACTTAACACCTTAAAAACAAATAAACCAATAAATTAATGGGCAAAGAAACTGAAAAGGCACTTCACAGAAGAAAAAATATGAATGATCAACAAACATATAAAAAATGTTCAACATATCTAGCAAATAGAAAAATTCAGATTAAAACTACACTGAGATTCCATCTCACTCCAGCCAGAAAGGCAATTATCAAGTATAGAATCCCTTGAACATGCCATGTTCTCTCCCTAATAATCGCCTTATTTAAGTAACAATAAATGTTGGCAAGGATGTGGGGGGAAAGGTTCACTTATACATTGGTTGTGGTACTTCAAATTGGTGCAATCACTATGGAAAGCAGTATGGAGATTCCTCAGAAAACTTGGAATGGAACCACCATTTGACCAAGTCGCCCCACTCCTCAGTAGAGACCTAAAGGATTTAAAATCAGCATACTATAGTGACACAGCCACATCAATGTTTATAGCAGCTCAGTAGAATCAACCTAGATTCCCTTCAACAGATGAATTAAGAAAGAAAATGTGCTATATATGCACAATGGAATATTACTCAGCTGTAAAGAAGAAGGAAATTATGGCATTTCTCAGTAAATGGATGGAACTAGAGACTAAGTGAAATAAACCAATACCTAAAAAAAAACCCATATGATATGTAGATGCTAACACACAATAATGGGAGGAAAGGGAAATAGAATGTTTTTTTGAAACAGAAATAGTTGCTCAAATCCCCTTTTCGCTCTCCTTAATCCTCCCAACATGGGCTCAATAAAAAAGGTTATAAGAGAGAGAGGAAAAAATATTTTATGCTAAGTCCTAATGGACTTAGAGTTTCTCAGACTTGGCCTGGAGAATAAAGGTGTCTTTTATAAACTGTTTAGAATATTAAAGGTAACTTTTCAGAAAAGTGAGGTTTTCCCTACATATCATAGTAAAAAAATAATATTAGCAGGTTAACAAAAGACTTAGGAGTTATCATATAAATAGTAATAAAATATTTGGGAGATTTTTTTTGCCAACTTTGGTTTGGGATATTTCCTAACTCAGTAACATAGAAAATATCATTAGACCAATAGAATTTTTAAAGTTTCTATTAGCCAAATAACCTGCTTCTCATGTGGTCATGGCTACAGAGGTACTAAATCCGGCTACTCTTAATAATCACCTTCTACCTGAACGGTATCTTCAGAAAAGCTATATTTCCATTGTCTGATTACAAACATGCATCTCATGACATCAAATCTCAGAGGATACAAGGTTTATTTGTTCAAAAATTTCAGGTTGACTTTGCTACCTAGACTATGCATTAGTATATAATCAGAAATCTTTTTCTTATATTTTCTGATTTTATCACCTGTGTATATATAGAAAACCTCTGCTATGCTAGTATTCTGTATGCCACAAAGTTGCAATCAATTGTGTCTAATATTGCAGACTTCTCCATGTATGTGATACACTTTTCCATAGACTCATCAACTCTATTTAAAGTCTTTGATCAGCGGGGCAACTCACTTGCTAACCACATATTCCCCAGTGTTACTTCCTTGCCTTCTCTCATATCTGGGAAACGATTTCACTTTCAGAAAGATAAAGCTCTAATGAGCCCTTAGGAATCTTTGTTCAAAGATGTCCAGTCCACCAGGGATCAGCTAAGAAGGTGTCTGAAGTGTGAATTACTTACTGATTAGAAACCAACACTAGATTTTTCTCTATTTCTTGAGGTCACCAATCAAATTCAATCCATGTTCTAAATTCTATCCAACAGCAAAGCCCTTTTTAAAACAAAGCCATTCTATTTTTCTTTTTTCTTCCTTCCTCTTTTTTTTTTGTTAAGAAAAATATTTCAAATTCACAGCTTTCAAACTTTGTGCTGAAGGAAAAATTATGCTTTAATAGACCTTGACCCTTTACAAACAGTAAACCATTAAATGACTTAAATAATGCACTTGCTGCCTCCCCAGGGCTAAAATGGGGTTTATAGAAAATGTAATTATCACTAAACAGGGTTGGATTATTAATAATTAGAAACTTGTTAGGAATTTTATAAATGCAAAGTCTAAAAGTATTTTAAGCAGTCTATAGCATTTGTAAAATATAAAGGGTAAAAAAGAGTGGTGAGTGAACCTCTTTAGTTTTTCCTTTCATTGAATTTTAGAAAAATTTCAGCTTTTAATTAGCTTTCAAAAATATGGGAAAATCTATACACTTCTATACCTTGAGGTTTGTTCTCATTAGTTGGAAAGCAACACCAGCTGAGATGCCATTTAGACCAGATGGAGTTAAGCCTGGGTGAGGAGTCTATCTTCTTAGGTGGCACAATGAACACAGCAATTATTTGGGGGTATGTGAGGATTGAACACTGCTCTGCTTGTATCCTGACTTGTTGGAGAGGAGAGTCCTTTTTAGAAATCTTCAATGCTTAACAACAACAAAGAAACAAAAAAAAAAAGAAAAGAAAAAAAGAAGAGACCAGGCATTGTGACACATGCCTGTGATCCCAGTGGCTCCAGGGGCAGAGACAGGAGGATCTCAAGTTCAAAGCCATTAGCAAAACTGAGGCACTAAGAAAATCAGTGAGACACTGTTTCTAAATAAAATATAAAATAGGCCTAGGGATGTGGCTCAGTGGTTGAATGCCCTGGGTTCAATCCAAGGTACCTAAAAGAAAAAGAAGAAGAAGAAAAGAAAAAGAGGGGAAAAGAAAGTGAATGAGTTGAGGAAGGAAACAGAAAGAAGGGAGGTAGAATGAGAGGAAGTGAGGCAGGAAATCATAAAAAAAAAATAAGAAAACCCCCCAAAGTTTTTTGTTTTCTTGCAATGCTGGTGATTGAACCCAGGGCCCCATGGCATTCTGGGCAAACACTCTTACCATTGAGCTCTGTCCCCAGACCTTCAAAAAGTAATTTATGACTTTGTGTACTAAGTAGAAAAGGATTATTACCTTGTGTCATCACAATATGCAGGTTTCTGCTATTTGGTCTTTCATGTTAATTGTCATTTAAATATCTGAGGAACACTTGCAGAGTTTAATGTCAACTAAGGTTAGGATAAAATGTCTTGAATTAGTTAGTTTGTAAAAGTTCTGCAGTTCAGACTATTCCACTGATTGTTTTATCTTATGTAAGAGAGATACCAATCTCCTGAAAGCAACTGTTTTTCTTTTCTCTTTACTTTCTGCCCAGAGAACTGAATAGAAACTTAAAACCTTAAATTAAAAGAATCTTCTCTCATTAAATTCAGAGGTAAGAAGTTAGGAATTGCTTAGTCTAGCAAACTCTCAAAGGTTTGATACCTACATGTATTCTGTGGGTAAATTTTTCCTGGTATGCAACATCATTTGAATATACTGAAGACTCATCATTTACCAAGTTGGTAATAATTCTGATACAAAAATAGGCCTCTGTAGGAATGCAGCTTGAGCTAAGAACAAGCAACAGTGCTTCCTTTATGATAAATTGACACTAAAGTCCAATCCTGAAAATCTCTTATATTATTTAGTCCAGCAGTGATCAAAGACAGAAGAGAGGAAAGAGCCGGCAGCCTCGTATATTTTCTACTGATGTCGAGATAGTGCCAGTAATAGGGAATGCCCGTTACTACCAGGGAGAGCTGGAGAAGAACTTCAAGCTTCACATTTATAAATCTTCTGGAAAAGTTAGAGGCAGGAGAGAAAAGAAAAATTGGCACAACGTCTTCTTGAAGTTCTCTGAAACTACAAATTGTCATTCCCCAGTTTGTGACCAATGTGAATGTAGGTAGAACAAAAGAGTTGGAACATCACTGAAATGCTGTTGGGAATGACAGGAAGATGCCAGGAGTCCCCCCAGGAAAGGAAAGTCCAGTCACTTCCTTTTTTAGGGAATCCCACATTCTGCTGTCAGGCCAATCTTTGTTAAGACCAGTTTTCTCCACTTCACTTCTTGCTTAAAAACTGTGATCACACAATTCACAATGGCCAAACTGTGGAATCAGCCTAGGTGTCCATCAATGGATGAATGGATAAAGAAATTGTGGTATTTATACACAATGGAGTTTTATCCATCCATGAAGAAAAATGAAATTATGTCATTTGTTAGAAAATGGATGAAACTAGAGATCATTATGTTAGGCAAAATAAGTGTCAGGGGTCATATTTTCTCTTATATGTGGACGCCACAGAGGAAAAAGGAAAATAAAGAGGGAAGGCAGAGATCTCATGAAAATCAAGGGGAGATCAGTAGAGAAAAGAGACTGATGATGGAGGGGAGAAAAAGAAGGGGGGAAGTACTTGGGAGTGATATTGGTCAAATTATATTGTTATAGTTTGGACATGCATGCATATATAAAAAATCCCATCATTATGTGCAACTATAATGCACCAATAAAAATGTGGAAAGAGGAAAACAACTGTGACATCACAAAAGTTGACAGTAGGTTGGTTGAGGGTGGTAACTGCGTCAAAGGGAAAGGAGGGCTGAGGAGAAATGATCGATGATCTCTAAATTACAGTGAGACAGGAGCAAGAAGTTCTGGTGTGCTTTTGCACAGTGGAATGACTAAAAAAAATGATAATGTACTATTTATTTCAAAAAGTTCTAAGAAAGGATTTTGAACGTTTCACCCACAAAGAAACGTTCATGTCTGAGAAGAATGTGCTCAACTATATTTAAACATTATACAATATACACATGCATCCAAATATCACATGGCACCCCATATATGCAACTATTATGTTTTTTTAATGTTTATATTTTAGTTGTAGATGAACACATAACATCTTTATTTATTTTTATGTGGTGCTGAGGATCAAACCCAGTGCCTCACACATGCAAGGCAAGTGCTTTACCACTGAGCTACACCCCCAGCCCGACTTTTATGTTTTGATGTATTAGTTTAAAAAAATGTATTTAAACTTAAGGGAAAACATTTCCATGCTTCCTAATTTCTTATAGGTTATAGAGTTACGAGATGGCTCCACCAAGTTGTTGCATACAATAAAAACAGATGGTCAAATTTAAATCCCATAATGTAAAAAGTTTATGAACAATAGTCTATACTTTAGCTTTTTAAAGTTTAAACAATTATTATATTCTAGTGTATTTTAATTATTATCAATAATATAGAAAATTATTTATATATTTTCATTTCAAAAGTAGTAATTTTCTTTTCAGATAAAACAGTTAATAAAATGACCTAATCCTGAATAACATATCCATGATGGTGCTTACAAAAAGAAAACATATTTTCAGTCTATTCTTCCACTTCTATTGTAGCTTACTAATTGCTCTCATTGACTAAGTCCAATCAGTTATTTTTCTAGTACTCTGATAGGCTCTTTCTCTTTTTTGTTGTATAAGAGTGTTTTCTTTTATCAGTGTTCTCTATTGATTTCATAGCAGAGTTTCCATTTGATTTCATATTCTATGTGATCATTTTCCAATATTTGGCTCCACGTGTTTTTCAAAAAACAAAGTTCTCATCCATATTTGTACTTCTAAAAATTTTTAAACATTTAAATAAATAAAACTTTGAAAATGTATGCAATTTTTACATGGAATATTAAGTTATAATTAAATTAAATGTCAATATATAATTTTTAGAAGAATCTTATGTTGTAAATTGGAGGAGAGCTTTGTATAGACTGTATTGCATTACTTTTGCTTATAACTTGTCATGTAATATTTAAACTTTTATTAAGTTAAAGACAGAGAAGTTGGAAATGTGTATTATAGGATCTTACTCCATGACAGCTGTGGGGTCATAAGCTCACCTGTGGTGATTCCGGAGGAAGGGAAGGAAACCTGTCACCATGCTTGCTTTCTGTTCAGCAGTAGAACTGACTTTCCGTTCTGCATCTTGCCAAGTGCCATGCTTTCCCCAAACCCCACTTACTACAAGTCCTACAGAGATATCAGGGAGAGAGGGAGATAAAAAGAAGGTATTTACCACATTCTAGAATCCAAATACATGTCAGTAACTCTCATCTAAGCAGAATTATGCATTGTTCTGGTACATCATAGTTACCTACTCAGATTACTTATTCCAACATTAGTCTTTTAGTGACTTTTTCATTTATCCCTATTGTTATCTTCTATGCAGATAGGCTCCCGCTCTCTTAATTAATTGGCATGGTGGGCAAATGGGAACAGCCCTTGGCTGGGAGCCAGGAGGCAGGTTCTAGTTCTGGCCCTGCTCTCCAGCAGCTGGCTGGCCCCAAGCATGTCCTTTGCCTCTTTGGATCTCAGTTTCTATGGATACACATCGAGGGAACTGGACCAGGTCAGTCTCTCTACAGAATGTGATGCTCATGAGAAGGTAGCCTTGTAAGAAGCTACACATCCTCTCCTGTCTTTTCAGGGACCTGCCATGCACAGGGACATCCAGTTACAAAGTCATCTTTTATACTTTGTTTATACAGAATTTTCCCCATCATACTGACCACAGAACTCACAGCAGTTTTTCTTCTGTCCATCCTTCCTTCCTTCCATCAAATGCATTGGAAGTGGGAATATAGTATGACTCATGACTTGCAATTTATGTCCCTAAACAATGTAGTCCAAATATACTTTCCAATTGGACATTACCTACTTCTCTACACAAACCTGCAACCTTCATTTGAGCGTATCAGGCCAGTCTGCATGTTCATCTACTTTGCATGTATCCTTCACTCCATGACAGTACCCAACCCTCTGTTTAAGAATTGCTCACTCTACCTTAGTCACATCTCTTATGCTCCTTCTTTCATCTACTGAAAGGACATCATCCTATCCATTTTACATTTGAATTTCCTTTCCTGGTATCCTGCTTCATCATGTAACTATTCATGCCTCTCCTTCATGCCTCCCAGTTACAAACCGCAAGAGCACAAAGACAATGGGCAGCACACATTTGTAGCACCAGGTACTAATTTGTAGTTGTTGTAGGAGGAAATGACTGATAAAACAGTGGTAAATTGGTCAGGCAAGTGGGAGATCATCAGAGTTTTTAGATTTATTCATGTGTTTGAAAGTTGCATTTTAAAAACAGAACCAGTTTTTTTAAAAAAAAAAAAAGGTGGTGGGTGGCGGGAATGAAGAAAAAGGCTACTGCATCTGGCATCGGGAGAACATACTAGGCCTTTGTGGTGGCATTATCCAGTCTGGTAGCTTGAATCCTTGTCCACATGGTTATATACTGAAAAACTGATAAAGACCTTAGTCGTCCTAGAAGAGATAGCAGGATGGAGTGGGAAGTTGAACGATAATGGTATTATTTATAATATCATTTATGTATTCCCAATAATACCAGGAGAAACTGTATCTGTTCAAAGAAGTAGGAGAAAAAGATTGATTTGACAATTTCTTTGTTTTTTTTTTCCCATGAAGCATAAAACTACTCTCTCTTCCAAACTTGAGCATATACACATGATTTCCTGCCTCCCTAGCTTAATGTTCAGTGTTGACTTGAGATGCCTTACTGTGTCTGAATACATCTCACTACCTGATGTGCATTTAAAGTTGCCTTCTCAGCAATAAATAGATCATTCAGGGTTATAGCCCCAGAGGACAGAGGATAGATTGTGGCACTTTTGGGGATCTAAGAAAAGATGCTTGGCTTTGGTACTTTTTCTCCTCTGGAGGAAAACCAACCTTGGAGGTGAATGGGTGGGGACAGTCTTGATAATTCACGCTCTCTTCAGTCGAGCTAATGCTAATATGTGGAATGTCTTGGCTGTTTTTCTTTTTTGCTTGATAAAAGAAATATTTGGTCCTCCATGGATATTGGAAAGGCTTTAGGAAGCTCAGTCGCAGTAGCTGGGTTGGCTATAAAGGGCATTGAAACAGCAATATTTTGTAGATAGTTTCTATGCCCAGCAGGCTCCCCTGGTGTCCCTGTTTTGTTGGCTTTGAGTAAGGCAGAACATTGTTTTCCAAATATACTCCCACTTTCATTATCATCATCATTGTCATTATCATCATTATTGCTATTCTCTGAATCATTCTGCAAAGCAAACTTTCACATATTGAAAGTGGCTGAATATAAGCACTTTAGTTACTTTGTCAAAACAAGGGTCTGTGGGGTCACCTAGTCTTTGTAGCTTCATAGGCAGGGGCCCTCCAATTACAGACAAATGTTCTGAAATTACCTTTGTGTTCCATTCACAAACCACACAGACACATTTTTCTCATTATATGCAATTCCATGATGAAAACAAGGCAACGTGGCATATATACATTATCCCAGAGAAGGTAAAGCCATATCCAGAAGGTCCTAATTCACTGGACAAGAAACAGAAAAAGTGTCAGGAGTTGGGGTATTATGGGAACAGATATGTTCTACTGGAGGCCAAAGTGTTTTTGTATACCCAAAGGTTCAAATCAGGTGTTTATTGCCTAAAACATGTCTGAGAAAATTAATGAGGTAAGTTATTACCCACCATGTCTGCAGTTTTTCCATTACCAGCTGTAAAAGCTGGTAGCAATCTCACTCTACCTTGAAGGCATCATTCATTATAAATTACTTGCTTTCAATCATGAGTAGAATATAGTGAAAGGAAAAGTACCAAAGAAGGTCTTTGCTGTGCATTGTTAAAAGGTGAAAACTGGAGAACTGAGCTTCCATGTTATTGTCAAACTTTCCCAAATGAGATATTTAGAATTCAAATAATTATTTGGTACCTCGATCTTCAGTATTATCTGAAGTAAAAGTGGTGTCTTCCCTTTTCATTCATTTATATGATATATATTATATAAATGACACAAACTTTCACATACTGAAAGTGGCTGATTATAAGCACTTTAGTTGCTTTGTCAAAACAAGGGCCTATAGGGTCACCTAGTCATTGTAGCTTCATAGGCAGGGGCCTATATACTTATATTTTAAAATTATATACACATATTTTAAAATTTACATGTATATTTATGTATTAAATTCATACATACATATACCAATAAGGGTCAGAGACATACACTCCTATCCAGAACAGTAACTTATTCTCCTTGTGGTAAACTCTGCTCCTGACCCAGCTGTTACAGTTAGTTACAGATAGATTTCTTCTTCTAATATCAGGCTTAAATATAGTTATAGATTCCTTTTAGAAGAGAACAAAGATCTCCCTCTGTTGATGGCTGTGATCACACAGGAAGTCATCAAGAGGACTGATTTATAGCCATAAGTAGTTCCTGCTATGGCCAATCTTGTAGACATCTCAACTCAAATATATTTGTACATAGAGATGAATTTCACTGCATGATGGCCAAATTCTTCCTTATTGAGGGCTATTTAAATACAGACTTAAATTTCTGCTTCATATGGAGCACATGATCTTTCCCCATATGACACAAAAGTGAAATTGGCCAGACTGACAAACATTCAGTCCTATGTACATAACGAAGGGGGTTGGTGGCAAAGATCATGGACACAAAAGTTCCTCAGGGTGTTGCTCATAATGAATTGTGAAATATTAATAGTTTAACTTATTTGAGTTGGGAAAAAAATAAAGATTCTAATTAACTTTACTCAAATGAAATGCAAGATTAATTGAGTTTGCATTGACCATACCCCCACATGCAGTAGGGGTGCCTGATGGATGTTCTCCTTAGGAAATGTGTGATCATGTCTGATAAGCATATGCAGCACATCATTTATTTTTATCAAAGCTCCCCAGGCAGAAAAATTTAAGAGAGAGAGATTACCATTTAATCTGCAAGAACTGGGATCTTTATTCAGCATTACTTATAATTTATGTATTTGAACATTTTGTTATACTTAAAAACTTGAAATCTCAGATCTCCAAGTATCAAAATTGTTGCTAGTTTTCATAGAGTACCATGGGGCATGGTAGTAATAGCTTACTCTTAAATAGATCTCTACTTTGGAACTGAATTATTTGTCTTAGTGACTAATATATATTATATCTCTGTACCAGTAGTGGTTTGTAAAGGAATAAAATATTGTGATCAACAGAAATGCATTCTAGTGTCTTTTTAATGACATTTGTTCATTCACCACATTATTATTTCCTTTGCACTATAAGTTCTGCCAGGATTTGAAGTCATAGAAATGGGTAAGATAAATAAAACTTACATAACTAAACTGAAGATAGGCTTCACTCTAATAATAAAGAAACACCAAAAACCTTAAGTGCTTACAATAACAAAGCCTTCTTTGTTGCTCATATCATGTAATTTTTGAAGTTTGGCTTTGACTCTTCTATGTGTCAATCTTCATTTAACAATTTAGGCTGAAGAAGTAGCCATGTCCCCTCATGCTGGGCTTACTGTAGTGGGAAACAGTAATGGTGAAATCATGTCCTAGCTTTTAAAATTCCTCACTGAGAGTAATATATTTTACATTCACTCACATTTTATTGGCCATGTTAATTCATACCTACAAGCCAATTGTCAATGGGATAGAAAGAATAATCCTTCTGTCAAAGAGATCTGGAAATCAGGTGCAATGAATATTTTTGACAATAACAAAATTTACAATACTGCCTCAGGGAACTAATAGTCTAGATACAAGGATGAAAGTTCTGATTCAGAAGTGCTACAGGGCACTTAGCGGGCAGGGTTCCAAAATAGCATCTATTAATGTCTTTGCCTTACTCCTTATTAAACATTGCAAATGTGGTGCTCTGGTCAATATTTGTGTTTTTCTCATATAAACATACTGAGTTAAGGCAAAATTTTACTTAAATAAAACCAATGTAAGCCAATTGAGGATGGGGGTAAAATATAACATTTAGAATTGTGTATCCAATGAACAGTGTCCTCTCCATTGCGAGGTCATATTGACTAAGTATCCAATCCAATTGATTGCTCAGATATTGACCATGAGGATCACAGGAGAAAAAAGCTCTGATTTAATGGGAATAGTAGTCACATATCAATAAATCCTCCTGATCATCCAAAATCCGAATGAAAAGGGCAAGGAAGGGGAGGCATATTTCTATCCCCAGGAGGTCCTTCTGGAATCCTCATTAGGCCAACTGGTTTGCTTTTGGCTCAGGCCTTTGACCCAGTGTGAGCCATCCCAGACGAATGAGTGTAGCACACTGAAGTTTAAACTTCAACTGAGAATTTTTATCTTATTTCCTTTAAAATGAGGTGCCTCTAACATCTAATAATACTTGAGACTGTTCTGTTGTCCACGGGCTGATTGTGAACTTGTTTGAAACCTTGTGATACAGTTGAGTCATCCTTAGACTGTATGTAGTCAGTCAGTGCTTACTATAAATAATTCAACTGCTCGGGGAAGACAGAATCCATGAAAATGATGGAATTTGCAAAACTTTCATTATCATGTTTAACATTTGATGAGCTCTTAAAACCAATGACAAAGTACAAAGATCCATTGCTTAATGAAAGCTATTTTTTAAAATAAGTATAATATGGTGCTTAAAGTTTGCTTGGAAATAAAATTGCATGTGAAAGTCAGGTTTGTTCTAGGAAAGGCAATTAAATAACCCATTTGATAAATTAAACTGACTTTATGGATTTGAGAAGTAATAGATATATAGGCTGCCTGTCTGTTATTACTGGAGGAACTATGGATTAGAAACAGGAGATGTGAACTACTTCCAGTTCTCCCTTCAGTGAAATGTGCCATTGTTGCTCGACACCGAACCTAAGGTATTCTCAATTTTAAAATGGAGTGATTTAGTCCCATGCTGATGAATTTTCTCCCTCCCTCTCTTTTACTTCACTGAAATATGTACTTCACTGAAATATAATTATTAAACTATTAAATGTTTAAGATACAAAAGTTGGCAATGCATAATGTACTAATTAATACAAAACTCAAAATCCTTTCTCTTGGGAGCTTGTCATCAACTAATGGACAAAATAAACAAGATATTATAGTGAGTACCATGTGAGATATAGCTGTGATACCTGGAAATGTATCTTGGTAGTGAGGGAATTATCTGAGAACCTGGTATCTGCCCAGTCTAAAGGATAAAGACTGGTATTAGGAAAGGAAACCCTTGAACACTGTTGAGGGAATGTGTATTACTGCAGCCATAATGGAAAACTGCATGGGGTTGACTCAAAAAAACAGAACTACCAGATGATCTAGAAATCGTATTACTGGGTATATATGCCATAGAAATAAAATTAGTTATGTTGAAGATACATCAGCATTTCCATGCTTATTGCACCACTACTCATAATAGTCAAGATATGGAAACAACCTATATGTAAATTCACTGACAAATGCATAAAGAAAATGCGGTGAATATCCACAATGGAATACTCTCCAACTCTGAAAAAGAATGAAATCCTATTATTTGTGATCATATAGCTGGAACTGAAATTCAAATAAGCCAGGCATAAAAAGATAAGTATTTACTGCATGATCCCACTTACATGTTAATCTAAACAGGTTGATGTCCTAGAAGTTGAGAATAGAAAGGTGGTTGCCAGAAGCTTAGGAGAGCAGGGGGAAGGGAGGGCTGGAGGAAGGCTGATCCACGAGTACTAAGTTACCACTAGATAGGAGTAAGAAGCTCTTGTATGCCGCTGCACAGGAGGATGACAGGAAAACAATACTGAACCGTATACCTTAGGTAGCTAGAAGAAAGGATTTTGAATGTTTCACCATAAAGAAAAGATGAATGTTGGAAGGGATTGATATGTTCAAACTGATAAACACTCTACAGGGTAAATAGGTATGAGAACATCATGATATCCCATTAGTATGCATAATTTTTATGTTTTCTGTGTTGGTTTAAAAATAAATAGGATTTAAACTTAAAAAAATAATAAATATCTAACTACAAAAAAGAAGGATATTTGGAAATAAAAAAAAAGAGTTACAAGTAGAGGAAACAGTTTCTGCCATGTATATTTTATTAAAGTGCTTTGGAAAGTAGAGTTTCATTGTAGAGTTTAGAGGGAGGGAAGTGATTGGTGATGACCTGGTTGTTGTGGAAAGATGAAGTGTAGAAAAATGAGAGCAAAGGCAAGGAGATCCAGGGTGGGAAACTGCACTGGTCCTGAAAACAGGTGACAAAAATTGTATGGGGGTGGTGAGAACAGTGATCAGGGCAGACTCCTGAACTTTAAACACACTTTGGGGAAAGAAAAGTCAGTTTGCAGACAGGCAGATGCAAGCCGTGATGCAGAGGGAGACATGAAAGGTGACTCCTGGGCTTGAACAACTGAAGTGGGTGGATGGTGTGGAGGGTGAGCTGGGTAGGCAGTGATCAAGGAATCTATTTTGATCTGTTTAGGTGGAGATGCACGTGAGCATTCCCACTGGAGAGGTCAAGCTCTAATTGGATATTTGAATCTGGAGCTGAGAATAAAAGTTTGGGCCAGAGGTAAATAAGATATTTCAAGCCATAGGAAAAGATGAGGTCATGGATGAAAGTGAGAGAAGTATCAAGAGCCCAGGCAGAGCTATGGGACCATCAGAACAAGACAGAACAAGACAAAATCAGAAAAGACCTCAGAACATGAGGTCAAGAAAGAAAAACCAGGAGACAATGAGTATGCTGGAAGCCAGGGATGGATGAGATTTCAAGAAGGGAGTGGTCTACCTCACGGAGTGTTGCAGAAAGCCAGATGGAATTAGAAAAGAAAAGAAGGCTTCCTTTAAAAGTAGAGACATGGATGGCAGACTTAAAGTAGCTTCACAGAGAAGTGACGAGGGAAACGGAAGTAGAATGAGGAGAAAATGTGACATGGGAAACTGGAGATGGCAGGTATAAAAAGATCTTGAAAAGTTGTATGATAAAGGGGATTAGATTAAGAGGGAGATAACTGTCTGGAGAGGACTATGACTAAGGACACATTCTTCCTGAAGGGTAAAGGTGCAAGTTTCAATTCACAATAGCTAAACTATGGAACCAACCTAGATGCCCCTTGACAGATGAATGGATAAAGAAAATGTGGTACATATACACAATGGAATATGACTCAGCTTTAAAGAAGAAGGAAATGATGACATTTGCAGGTAAGTGGATGGAACTAGAGAATATCATGCTGAGTAAAATAAGCCAATCCCCCAAAACCAAAAGCCAGATGTTTTCCCTGGTAACCAGATGCTGATGCATAGTGGGGTGGAGGGATAGAAAAAAGCATGAAGAAACTTTGGTTTGTGTAGAGGGGAATGTGGGGAGGAAGGAGTTGTGGGGAAGGGAAGGACAGTAGAATGAGACAGACGTTATTACCCTATATACATGTATGATTACACTCCTGGAGTGACTCTGCACCATGTACAGCCATACAAATGAGAAGTTGTACTCCATTGGTGTATAATATGTCAAAATGCATTCTACTATAAAATAAATGAGTGAATTAATTTTTAAAAAGATGTATGTTTGTTGCTAATGGGGAAGGAAAGGCAGAGGGACAGTGTGATGGTGTAATTAAGAAAGAGGTGCAAAGCTACAGCAGGTGTAGTGTTTGAGCTGTGATGATGGAGGATATTTCCTCAGTAACAAGAATGAGGTCAAGATGGTTGCAGACACAGGGAGGTTTCGACAGTTGGTTGTGGGAAATGAGGACATTTAGAATTTATCACTTAAGTATGATTGAAAATGACGGTCTGTAGAGAAGAAATGTGTAGCAAGCTGTAGGAAGTTTTAGGAAATATTTACATGCAAAGTTGTCCCTCGCATCTGGTACAGATTTTATACATGTTGTTGAGCAAATAGACAACTGCATGGCGTTTTAGCTATAATGATAGGTTCACCTGTAATTAATTTTCAGATGAAAAACTAAGCCAAGATTTTGCAGAGAGCAGATTTAATTCAAATCCACTTTTTGCACAAGTTCCTTAAAGATTCAAATATAAGAATGATACCAATTTGCTCCCGTCATGGCCTAGAGAATATATCATCAAGACCTTGGGCCAAAAGAAAAGTGTCAGTTCTATGTATATTGTAATAGGCTTATCCTCTAATTTGTGTGAGAAAAGCTGATAAAGGCAGATTTATTCAATGGAAATTTTAGGAATGTGCACATAAGAAATGCCATAATTACATACAGATAATTATTTTGGCTATATTTTATAGGAAGGCATGAAATGCTTATAACACATCATTTTGTATTCCTGAAGTATATCTTCCTATTATCACCTTAATAAATCCCCTTTTCAGTCTCTACAATGAGACCATTTCCCAAAGCCATTTCTTAAGTAAGATAGGCATTCTGAGTAAAAATGTTCTAAACCTCCTAGTAAGTCTTGGAGTATTGATTATCCTCTAATCTAGTTTTGACTTCACCTTGAAACTTCAGCCATAAAAGATTTAAAAGATTTTGCCCTTCACTAAAAGCTATCATCTGTAATCCTTGCACTCACCCATTTCAGAATCCAGATGACTGAATGTCACATTCAGTTACCTTTAAAAACCCTCAAATCAAAGTTTCTAATATCAACACTTGCCTCACTCATCACTCTTGCTTCTCAACTCCCAATTTATTGGTAATTCTTTACCACCCCTTGCCACTTCCTGTCTGCAGGGTCTGGGTGGTCAGAGCAGCGATGGAGGTTTCTGATGTCAAACAACTTTAAAAGTTCCACATATTTCATATGGGAAACGGGAAAACATAAAAACAGTGCATGTCAGACATCATCCCATGTTGACAGTAAATCACTCAGCGAACGTTTAGTCTGTCTTTGGTGTGCTATCAGGAGCCACTAGCAGCTGGCGGGTATGCCGTGTATGCCTGTGTGTGTGCGTGCATATGTGTGTGTGCATGTGCGTTTCAAAGCAATTTCTTAAGCCCTCAGAAAATACTGCTGCTTTTGCCTCCATTCCTCTTTTTTAACCTCTTACAAATAGCTAAAATAATGTATGGATGTGCGATTTTGCTGTCCTCTTCTCTCAATGCAGGCAATAAAAGCTGATTTGCACTAACAAGCTAAAAGCTCTGAGTGCTACCAGGCTGTGATGCATTCCAGGAGGGAGAGGGCAGCTATCAGAGCCTCTGATGGTAGAAAGCATTTTCACAATAGAGCCCACAAAGATATAGAATCCAAGGCTGAGTTTCCATCTATTGTTCAGAAATCAGCTGTCATGGAAGAAAAGATTCAACTGAAAATTGGTCAGAGTGGAGACCATCTTGCTTTTGACTTGGGGACAGTCCAGATGTACAATGTCCATTGCACTTTGAGCTTTCTCTACTCTTCTCCATACTCATGGTGAGGATTTTGGAGCAATACTAAAAATAAAGCAAAAGCCACGTTTGTCTGTAAGAAAACACATTTTGGAAAAATACGTGTTAGAAATGTAGTATGTATATGCAACTGGGTGGCAGTTGGCATTATCATTAGATGTGGAAAAAAAAGTAGAAAACATAACTAAAGAAAATGTTAAAAATGAAAACATTTCACTGATAACATGTATCTACCCCTCCTACTTGATATTGCATTGCTGAATGCACTAAATATGCTTGAAAAGATGTCACTGTGATCCTGCATAGAATTACGGACTAGAAACAAAGCTATACATTTGCTAAGGTAAAATGAGCCTATGATAGTGCATATGAGGCTTCTTAAAAGATGAAAGTATAAGTGGATAGTTTCAAATCTCAACCAGGACTGAGAAAACGCTGTAACCCCTGTGTAATCATGATTGTTCTGTTCAGGTAGGAAAAAAGAAAGAAGAAAGGAGCTGCCACAAAGAAAGGGTAAACGTAGTCCATTTGGACAAAGAAGATACACAGTGTTACATCCTGAGCTCTCTCCCATCAAACAACACCAGGCAAATTAAAGCAGACTATTATAATGAGATTTTTTTAAAGTTCATGAAACCACAGTGCTACTTCATACAGGATAGAGTAGTAGGGAAGTAGTGGTCTAAGAACTTGGGTTTGGGAGTCCATTGCTTAAATCTCAGCTGCTATTTACATCTTGTGTGACTTGGTAACTTATTTAACTTTTTAATATCTCAGCCTACTTTTCTGTATAAGGAGCCTATTAATAACACCCCTTTATGGAGTTGTAAGGATCATATGAGAATGTATGCAAAGTTCTTGCTGCCACATCTGTGGCACTCATTAAATGTTAGACATTACTATTAAGTAACTACAAGCATGTATTAAGAAAAGAAGTGTTTAACTTTCCTTTGAGAATTTTGCTCAAAGAATTTTGCTTAATTTGCTTTGAGAATGTTCAACTTTTCAAACAAATATATTTTCATAATTGTTAAACTTTTGTAGGAGTAATCCTAAATTGTACTGGTAATAGTGGTGGGATTAGAGATGTTCTAAAGTCTGAAGCAGATTCTAAGATGGACACTTGTGTGTAGAGACTTATTGGGAAGTTCTTCCTGAAATTAGGCTTATGAAGGAATGAGAAAAGCAGGAGTAGGCAGAGGAAAATATTAAATTGTGATGCAGTTGAAACCAAGAACTCAATCATCTCAGAGAGCCCCCTAAAGCAGTAGAGACCCTTAGAAGCACCTCTGCTTGTCCCCAGTGGAGGCAAGTGGGCCAAGGACCTGTGGACTTCCCCATCACTCAATAGACATAGACTGCTCCTGCAAATGGGCCATAATGCTGGGCAAGGTAGCTCTCTTCAACCTAAACAATGTGGGGGTGAGTATTCTGTACTGCACACACTGCAACAGGTTTTGCTTCACTGTGTGTGATGGTCAGATCCTCTTGGTTTGTATAAGTTGAATCCATCTAGGAACAGATCCTCAAGGATTCTTATTTGTCTCTTTTTCTCGGAAAAATTGCAACATTTAGTATAGTCCCTATGACAATAGCTAGTTTGAGGGCCACGGGGCTATCCATCATCTTCTATCCATTCTAGCTTCTCTTTTGCCCTTGACTAGCAACTCTTCTGATCTTATTGGCTTATTAGGTGATATATTGCTTGCCTCCAGCCCTTGGTGCAAACACAACCTTCCCATCTCTGCCAGGAAGGCGGCTTCTTTCTTGCCTGCGAGTTTCGTGGCACAAAGAACGTAAAGAAATTGGGTGACAGAGTAATTCAAAGCTTAATGGGACTTTGCAAAGCTCCCTAGTGGCCTCACCCTAGATGATAGGATTTTTGGTCCCTGTTGTAGAGTTGTGGGGATGAGAAAAATTAAGTCTTATTCACTGGGAGTGATGGTAAGTGAAGTCTAACATTCCAGTATCTCTCCTTTCAGATCTAAAACCAAGTAGTCCAAGCTACTTGTCCTTGGCCATGAGTCCATGTGTAGTCTTACCTTAGGCTGCTTCTTTTTCCAAAGACGTGGGTCTTCCCACATCACTGTCTTTCAGGACCATCCATCAGCAACAGCTGTGTGCAGCAGCTGCTCTCTGCCAACTCCTCAGTTTCTTTCTTTGTCAGCTCATCTTAAGGGTCCTCCATGTGGCCCAGGGGTGACCTGAGAAGGGGACAGTCGTACAAGAGCTCATGAAATTTTCACGATTTGGGGGCAATTCTGACGATCCAGTTTCAGCTTCAGACATCTCCATGGATTATTTGAGATCCTTTAAATTACATTAAGGATCATGATGAAAACTTACCCTCTGCCCAATCCTACTCCCTTCCTGTTTATCCAATGAACACTCTTTATTACATCTCTGAATGCAAATTTCCATATCCATATTGAAGACTGTTTCCAGGGAACCAGGTCTAAGACTAGTGGTGTCCTACTGAGCTAGTCATTGAATGAGGGCTAACCCTAGGAAGGGGCATAATGAGGCCCTTCAATAGTGGATCTCTTCTGGAGCGAGGCCTAGCTCTGAGCTGTCTGCAGGTAATATCTCCAGAAATTGGGAATAAGTGCCTCAGTTGTGAAGAGGGATGTTGGAGGTATACCACGGCATCTAGAGCATCCTGGTTATGTTTTCACCACTCCTATTTTAGACCCTCTAGTTACAGATGCTGCATAAAGAAGTGAAACTTACTTTAAAATCATCTTCTCTTACTATTAATGTAATTTATAAGATAATTTTTCGCTCATACAACCCTCCTTATACTAGTACCTGTCCTTTCCTTCTGAAGCCTTTGCTTATAAATCCTTCGATGAACAACAGACATTCAGTATAAATTAATTGTATCAATGAAAAACTGAATCAAAAATTAATAAAGGAGTTATAAAGACTGATAAAACTGGTGATATCTTGGAATGCTTTCTCAAAAATAATTTTTGCTATCACCTTGAAAGGGGAAATGTGAAGTAAAAATTGTGAAATCACTTGATTTTAGAATTTTGTAAAAATAAAAAGAGAATTTTGTTCAATCTTTGTTAAAAATATGAGTTGTATAATTACAACCTAAATTTGCATATTATAAACTAAATGACTTTAAGAATATCTAGTTCACAGAGTCCCCAAGCAAGTCTAAATGCACTCCCTCTGAAATTTTTGACTTTATTAATTATCTCAAATATCAATGGCCTTCGGTTATGATTCTATACACAGAAATGGACAGTCAGACACCATGTACTTGAACTCTATGCTTTATGCAATTTTAGTAGTTCCCTAGTGTTCTGCTGTAGAATCAATAACATGTTCATTCTTACTTAGTTTTGGAAGAAAATTCAAGTAAGTCTCTGTAAGCTACAAGTCCATTAAAAGTAATAGAAGGAGATAGAGATCAGCTCTAAGTAAACCCTGTGCTAAGGAATTTATCTTTCAAGTAGTCACCTCTTCTGGAAGATAAGAAAGGTTTTCTTAACCAATTAATTGAGACTGTTGAACTAAATGTCATGGCAAACATTCAACTTTTTACATCACCAAGCCACTTTTCATTGAAAACTTGGCACGAACACCATAAACTTGGGTAAAGTGATGATAAGGCACTTCCCGGACACCCTGCTCTGCTTCACTATTAACACATTTAAATACGGGATTATTGGGAAGAACGTGACTAAGAATCACTGGCAAAACAGCTAAGGATTCAAACTCCACAACAGCTTTTCCTAAGTCTCATAATAGAGGAGGGGGCTAGTATTTGACTACATGACATTATTGCCACTCATAAGGTCAGTAGAATTGACAAGAATGGGCCAAGAATTTGCTAGTAGGCTTTCCCAAAGACTATGGAGACAACCTGAGGCCAGTGTAAGCATTCTGGAAGTAATACTGTTTTTACATGGTTTGTTACTCCAGCTCTGTTCAGCCATAGTGCAAGTGGCACTATGGTCTGCCCTTCATTTCAGTTGTCAGTATATGAACCTGCTTAGACCTCTGGACATTATTTTTGTTTCCATACTGGAGCTACAACCAGCATTAGATTACTAGATAAAAACAGACTTCTAGTTCTACATGGTAAATTTTGTTCACAATGTTTTATTTTTTTTTATTCCACTAAGAAATCTGTTTATTTACATCAGTCACAAATATTCATTGAACACTGTATGGCTTAATGTGCCTGTGTGTACATATTTGTGTGTATACATAGATACATAAATTTCCACTGATTTATGGATAAATTAATGTATAAAATTTCAAGGATAATTTGTAAAAACAACAACAAAAAAACACACACATTTATTTGTGTAGCCTGGGTGTGCATGGATTCTCAGATTTTTTTTTTAAATATGCTGGGGATTGAACCCAGGGCCTCATGCATGCTACACACTCACTCTGTCATTGCACTACAACCCCAACCCATCCTAAGACTCTCCAAAGGCATGAATGTCCAAAAAAAAAAAAAAATTCATGGAGGCTAAATTTTTCAATGGCTTCTTAATGGAAAAGGTGAAACTTGAACCTGTTCTTTGGAGGGAAATGCAAATAAATGTAGTAATCATCGGCAGCCCCTCAATATTTGGTTAGGGACAATCAGCCAGAAAAGGACTTTGCCTCAACAAGAAGCTAATGTACAAACTGTTCCCTCTGTCATCCTTGGTAAACAGCTCGCTCCCTAAGGCATGAAGGAGAGCTCTGACTAATTGTGGCTCCCAGGAAAATTGGTAAATTGGATTCAGACTGATGTTTTGCTTATAGCTGAAGTCATCCCCAGGATTTTAAACATCATAAAATGTGTGTGAAACCAAGACATTCTAAGTAGTTGAACTGTCCCTAACAAGTTCGTTCTAATATCAAAGCACAAAGACAATGGCCATACTAATGACAGGACTATCATTACTACTGCAAATAGCAACCTGCTGGCTCTATACTTTGTTTTAATACAGAACACTTTTTTTGGCTAGCATCAAATACCTTTGTTTTCTGGATGGACATCATTGCTGCTGCCGATAGTGGTTCACATAAAACAAAATAAACAAAGGTGGTTGATTGAGGCTCATCGTTAACACTTTGGACTGAAAGATATTATGGAACTTTTGCAACAAGTTTTAAACTCTGAAGTCTGATTTGCCTCTAATTGTTTAATCTGTCAATGTTTACAATAAGGTGCCAGTAAAGAAAAGAGGAAGTTCAAGTGGCACTATGGTCTGCCCTTCATGTATGTTTGGGTCTTATCTATAGCATGGTACGAATTTTAAAAATGATCATGAATATTCTCAAGCATAAACCAAGCTTGTTAGAATAGTAAAAAGTACACCCATGTGCTCAATAACAATATTAATACTGATGAGTGCTCAGCAAGTCCTATTTCATCTACATACCCTCTCCAGACATTGAATCTTTTCATCTATAAATACTTCAGTATTTGTCTTTAAATCATTATTAACAATAATGCCATGATAGAATTTTAATACAAAGGACACCTCCTCTATCTCTCTCTTGTTTATTTACCCATGTTGGAATTCTACAAGCTTAAGGGTTTTTGCTGGAAGATAAAATATGAAAACATCATCAGAATTTTCATAACGTAAAACTTCTCAGTTATGCTTTACTAGAGAAAATGATTGGACAGTCTTATAATTTTATCTAGAATAGACAGAGACATCCAAAAAATTATAGACTTCTCCAAGATTCTAAGGTTTATCTGGTCCTTGAGGGCCTAATAATACTCACTTTTGTGTATGATCACACAGTTGATGGGGGTAAAGGCAGGAGTCCAAGCCAGGTCTCCAAAAGCTGCCATTTTAACTGGCTCCATCCTGGATGCCTTTCTTGGACTAGTCCTTGGTCTTTTGAAAGCCTGCCTGGTAAGTAAATCACCCAAGCATAGTTTTCTTTTCCACAGTCATTCCTGCTCTAAGCCCCCATGTCTAATGTGTTAGATTTCTCTAATGCAGCATAGAAAATAAAGCAGATAGACACAGTTATGCTGCATATGGAAAGAGATTAAAGTTCCAATTCTTGTTTTAAGTACAATATGGTTATTGCCAGCTGTAGGGAATTGGAACTGTGAAAATTCCTTCTAAACTCCCTGGCTTCCTCAAGATTCCCTGAGTTCATTTCCAGGAGAATATATGTGCTAATGACTGCCCTTGAAGGTGAAAGCTAGAAGACATTCAACTTATTATAGACTGCAGCTGCTTCAGAAATACTGTGGAAGATGAAATTTGATGTTCTTTTGCCAAGCCGAGCAGCCCATTCTTCTTGCATTGGTTAAAACAATATAGTTAGTTACTCCTAGTTTGGAGGGTGAAGTCATCCTCTGCTCTTCAGGTAACATCTTGTCATCTGCAGGAGATAAACACTGTGCCAGTGAGGTCCAGGAGCTGATAGCCTAGGGAGGACACAGGATTCTAACAAAAGCACTAGCCACTTCAGACCACTCACCCTCCTTTGTCATTTCCAGTGTTCAGCAAGGATCAAGGAAGGGGATACAAATTGAGACCCATTGTGATTTGGGGAAAGAAGAACTTTGAGATGAGCTAGATGAATCTGATGGGAAGTTTTCTGCTAACTCAATAAAAATAAGGAAAGTGGGATAAAAGGTCCAATGTCCTTCTGGAGGCTACAGTTCTAGTGCTTCATGAGACTTACGGCAGTTATTGCTTCCTGGTGCCCCCTTCTCCCTCTTCAACTAAATCCCTTCTTCCATTTGAAGTCTAGATCAAGTTTCCCTTCCCCCACAAGCACTATCTAACTCTCAGGAGCCTCTGGGACTATTCTTATCTCCTGGTTCTGGTACAAATAACTATTTTTATTTTTTACTCTACTTGGAAATTAGGAGATGTGCTGAAATCAATTTTTAAGAACACACCAAGTTAGAGAGCTGATCACACATAAATCTCATAAATGTATTTATGTGTGTCTCTTCTTACAAGCTATTTCTTGTTATCCATCCTGTAAAGATTATTGATACTAAATGATTATCAAGAGCTGAGTATAATAGGAAATGATAGGAAGTAGAGGAAGACTTCACCCTCCAAATTACCCTAGGAGTGGATAAAAGACACAGCAATGTTGAGGAAGATAAGACTTATCCTCAATGGGCATCCCTCCTGTGCTCTGTTGTGACCTTCTGCCTCCTGCAGGGGGACCCAGTGGGGTGGAGGACCACAGGGAGCTGCCCCAGGTCCCAATCAGGAGAGCTAGTGCTGGCTCCCATGCTGTGTCCTCATGCAATCAGGAACAACTATACCTTTTGCTGCATTAAAAACCAGTTTTAATCATAGTTTGGTTACTTAAACATTGCTTCCAAACAACATAAACTTGTGATGGTTACTCATTTGACATTTAACTTTTTATATTTAACATATATTTCTCCACTGGATTTTTGTCTTATGGGAGTATAGCCTTTTTATCTAGGCAAAACAGACATTCAATATGATATTCAGTTGCCATTGCTGGTAATAGTCCAAACCAAACTCTGATCGAAGTGTGAAAATATAGGCAAAACCACATCTTAAGGAAAAATCTGGTTCTATTTGATAATTCCCTATATCCCACAGGAACAAGTAGAGTCAAAATATATTTCAAGATGAATGAGAATACTGACTTAAAATACTTAACGTTAATAGTAGAACATTAATTATATCACTTATTCTACTGTGGTTCTAGCCATTTGGATCCACTGTAAATTATCACAAGTTATCACTACCCCAGACTTTTGTGGGGAATATGATCTTGGATTGTCTCACAGCCATTTATTGTGGAGGAGTCTAGAAAGCTTCAAGGTAATTCAAGCTTGTATCATCTTTTAAGACTTTGAGGTTTTCCACAATCTATTCATGATCTCATTGAGAGAATAAGCAAGCTACATCATTTGTTATTCTTTCAATAATATTAAATGAATTGTTATGTCTTTAGCTTTTAAAAATGGATTCAGATAAACAGCCACATTGCTTTTGGGTTTACTTTGAAGTTTCCAAGGATGATGCTTTATATGACCCCACTCAATGTCTGCCATATAGCACCCGATATCAGACATTTATTTCAAAGCTTGGGACTAAGAAAAAAAAAAACTTCTGTTTTTCCTAAGGAAATTGTGTGCTTTCTGCTCTTGGGCACAATTTCTTTCTTGAGTTGGATAATAGGAAGCTTAAATACTGTTTATGCTCAATCTAGAAACCATATTAAGCTTTCTTATTGGTGCATTTGTTTTCTCTGTTAGCCAAGTTTCTTTATTCTTTAATTTGCATTTTATTATCTATTTTGTTTTACTCTTGTCATTTTGGAAGCTGATCTAAACTTCCTTCTGGAAGGATGTAGCTACAAATACACTGAAAGTACAGTCACATTCAGCACTGAGTGGGCTGGCAAACTCTCCAAGGAGGTTGCACAGGGACCACGGTCAGCACCAGAGTGACACTTGACCTGAACTCCACTGTGCAGGACTGTGAACAGGATAGTTGACAAGAGGCTATTAAAGAAGGATCACCTGAGCAAGCTAGAATGGGGGTTGTATAGAAGCCAAACAGACTTACTGCTTTAGGAACATGCTGAACCTCTAAGTGTTGCTGAATGAAGGGGAATAATGCTTGAAAGAGCTCTAACAAATTAAAAGTTAGGCAAGAAAATACGGTTTACTGAAGAATGCCCAAGTGCAGAACTAAGAGCGAGAAAGGTTCTCTTGAATGCCAGCATAGTGTTCTTTTAGTTACTCTTGGATGACTTGAATAACTTATGACTCCTATAGCAATGCTACCCAAAGGGCCACACCAAAACAGGGTAGGTAGTCACACCTTCAAGATTTGCTAGAAATAAAGAACATCTATTTGTAGTTTGGGTCAGGGAGAAAGCATTAGTCCTATGTCTAGGTCAAGGAATTGTGCAATAGTAATTATTATACATGTTCAGTGACATCTCTGGGTGCCCAGAAACCTGACTGTCAAGAAGGCAGATCCATGAACTATACTTACTTGTCATCCGTGTGAGGTATAGCACAATGGCCATGACTATTTATCACCCAGACAAGTTTGGACAGGATAGCCCTAGGCCAAGACTGATGCTTGGACAGAGAAGAAAGGGTTGGAAAGTCCCTTAGTTTATCAAGGAAAATATCCATGTCTGGAGGAGTCAAAACTGAAAAAACAAAACAAGAAAAAAAAAAGGTCAAAGTTGTCAGAGACAGAATTTGGAAAGTCAAAATTGGAGGTTAAATTCATTAGTTCAAGTGACCTTTGATCTTAGGGAAGAAACTTCTCTATTTTTTAAATAAAATTTATTTATATCACAATTTTAGGTTTATAGAAAGATTGTGCAGAGAGTTCCCATATCCAAGGCCCATCATAACTTGTATTATTAACATCTTGCATTAGTGTCTTATATTTGTGCAAATGATGAACCAATATTAACTAAAGACAAGAGCTTACATTAGGGTTAATCTTTGCATATAAAATTCCAAATATTTTGATAAACACCTAATGTTGTGTATCCACTAATACTGTGCCACGTAGAACAGTTTTGCTGTCCTAAAAATGCTGTATGCCTAACCTATTCATTCATTGCTCTCTCCCTGTGAAATCCAGGCAACCACTGGTCTTTTGACTGCCTTGACAATTTTGTGTTTTGCAGAAGGTAATATACAGCTGGAATCATACAATATATAGCTTCTCGAGACTGGTTTCTTTCACTTAGCAATATGCATTTAAGTTTTCTGCATGATTTTTTATAGCTTCATAGGTCATTTCATTTTATTTCTGAATAATATTCCATTGTGTGGATATAACCACAGTTTGTAGATCCCTTTATCTACTTATGAAGGAGCATTTTAGTTCTTTCCAACATTTGACAATTATGAAGAGAAGTGCTATAAACATTGGTGTGACAGTTTTGTACGAACATAACTTTTCAACTCATTTGAATAATACCAAGGAATATTATATTTAGTATGTGATCTACTGATAAAACTATGTTTATCTCTGTAAGAACTGCCAGACTGTCTTCTGAAGCATCTGTACTGTTTTGCCTTCCTATCAGCAATGAATGAGTTCCCCTTACTCCAAATTATTGCCAGTATTTGACATTATCATCACTTTAGATCTTGGTCATGCTAATAGGTGTCTAATGGTATCTCATTATTGTTTCAGTTTGCAATTTCCTAGTGACATATGATGTCAAATATCTTTTCATATATTTTCATTTGCTTGTTTTTCATGGGTGTGTTTTCTCTGGTGAAGTATTCATTCAGATCTTTTGCCCAGTTTCTATTTGTTTTCTTATATTAAATTTTTTAGAGTTCTTTGAGTATTTTGAATAGAAGTCTTTTATTTTGAAGCCTCAATCCCCACAGTGTGACAGAATTTGGAGATAATGTGTGTGTTTCCTACATTAGGGATCTAAACTGGAGACACTTGCACTTTATCACTAAACTACATCTATAACCCTTTATAAAATTTATTTACTTTTTAATTCTGAGACAAGATTCTGCTAAGTTACTGAAGCTGACCTCGAACTTGCAATCCTTCTGCTTCAGTCTCCTAAATCACTGGGATTATAATCATGTGCCACTCCAACTGGTTAAATACAAGTCTTTTATCAAATATGTGTCTTGAAAATATTTAATTCTAATTCATGACTTTTCTTTTTATTCTCTAACAGTGTCTTTTATAGAGCAGAAGTTTTACAGTTGAGTTAAACATAATTTATCAATTTTATCTTTCTTGAATCATGCTTTTGGTGTTGTATATACAAAGTTCATTATTAAACACAGGTCACCTGGATTTTTTTCCTGTTACCTTATATAAATTTTATATTATATTGCATAATAAGTTATATTCATTGTTGGATTTAACTTAATATTTTCCTGAAGATTTTATCTCCATGGTCATGGGATGTACTGGACTATAATTTCCTTCTTAGTAATGTTTCTTTCTGAATTTGTTCTTAAGGTAACTCTGCCTTTGTGTAATGATATGAAAAGCATCTGTTTTATTTTCTGGAAGAAATTATAGAGAATTTGTCTATCTTTTACCCCCTGCTGGGTTTTCTTTCCCCTGAGCCCTGATGTACTGATGGAATGTGAGCTGAGGAGAAAGGTAAGATTGTTGCCAAAACTTACATTCATGGGGCCCAGGGTGGAAAGACTGACTTTACTGACAATGCATAGCTTCTGTGTTGGTGCTAGTGCAGCCTATTGATAGCTAATCATTATTAGCAATAGCTCAAAATGCAAGAAGCATGTTGTAAAGAGTCAAACTAGTCAAACCTATATAGATAGAGCCAGAGGAAAGCCCTGAAACAATTACTGCAGCTATAAACCAAAGAAACAGTATCCATTTACATAGTGGGTAATGAAATATTGATTATACATTGACTTTGTAAGTTCTGGTTGCAGATGCAAAGTACAGCACCATCAACAAATTGTCTTAAAACATAAAGAACATGCTGTGTTCAGTGGGGTTTGAAAACAAAGAGACCTACTTTTCAATGTATTTCAACAGCATTTTAAAATCAACATATTCCACTGTATTTTAAATGAGGATTCTAATCTTACAGGATTTTTAAAAGGAATCAATAAGAGAACTTATCTTTTTATTAATATTTTCCATCTACATTTTCAAATACTTCAGTGAATAGGAAAACAGCTTTTATCTCCAGGTAGACTGTAGCTTGGAAAATGATATAATTAAAATATCATTATAAAGCAAATACCAATAAGATTAGTGATTGGAAGAGGGTCCCAACACAGCCAATGAACAGGGTTAACATTTCATTTAAAGGGCCAGATAATGAATATTTTAATCTTTGCAGGCTGCTCAATCTGTTTAACTACTCTGCTTTTGTAGAAAAAAAAGAAAGATCATAGGTAAAAGAATGAGCATGGTTGTATATCAGTAAATCTTTATTTATAAAAGCAGTGGTTTGACTGGATTTAGTCTGTAGCCATAGTTTGCCAATCTCTGTTCTTAAGTCTCAAAGGGAAAAAAATGTACTAAAAAATAGTTTTCAAATGTAAAGTTAATATTCATTGTATGCATTAAAGATTGATGCAATGTGCAACTTGATGATAATACACTAGTTAATTTCTGGAATGATAAGTAAATTTATTGTCTGATGAACCCAGGGAGAGTGACAACAATAACTAAGGGAAATAAACCAAATTTATCCTTTTCTTGGAAGAAAGGAAGAGGAAATAAGCCCTTCATATTTCTTTTATATCTTTTCAAAGAGTTTTATCTTCCCAAGAGTTTAGCAAAATTTAAATACATTGTTGTCACCTGTCCCTGATGAACTTGGGGATTTAATCCAATTCCCAGCTTAATATGAGAACCTGCTGTCCCTACCCCTTTCCACCTCCTACTAATTGCACTTAAATCCTAAGGCTTCCTGCTGATAAGTCAGGAGTGAGGAGTTCTGAAAGCTCAGCCTGCTGCATCTCACTTTGGCAAGTCTATGTTCCAACAGCTTTTTTTCTCTTTCTCTTTCTCACTCAGTAGTTTAAACTCATTCAAGTCGGCTTTTCTTCAAAACTGAATTTCTATTTTTCAGAGTTCAGTAAGTGAATCTTTTGTCTCTCACTTTTTAAGCCAAATAGATTGCCTCTGGTGGCTTGGTGCAATGTTATATTTTATCATCATGAGACTAATCAGCTGCAGGTTTTTGAACTTCAGGGATGTGCCCACCAGAATGGTCTCTGTGGTAATCCTCTCTACTACTTTGTTCTCAAAGTTGGCTCCTTGAAACTTAAATCTGTTTGTCTTAACAGCTTAGACATCTTGACAACTATTTTTTTTTGTAACATATGCAGAGTAGACATGCAAAATGTTGCTGATTTACTACATAGTTGAAATCCTTAGCACACAAGTGGTTTCAACTGGAGCTATGCATGTTTTTTAATAATTTATAATCAGTTAACATTATTTAATTGTTTCTGTCTCTTTAGACGCAGCTCATTTGAAAGTATGATTACTACTGCTCCCAAACAACAAAAGCTTTTCAGGGAATTCATATGTGAACAGTAGCAGAAATTTCTATTGCTGTATTAATTATCCCTATGTAGAATTTGGGGATTCAACAAACCTTTTTACTTATTTACCTAGAAGTAAGGAGTGTTCTACCTCTTTAAAAAGATCCATATGCTTGCTTCTTTTGCTTCTCACTTTACAACATGTTCCAAGCTTGATTTCAAATATCAAATATCTCTTAATAAATGTAGAATTAAAAAACCAATAACCCATCTTATAATTATTTCATTGGTGATTTTTCACCAGTATCTACTGCTATATTCAGAACTTTATTTCTCCCAGACAGCTAGGTGAAATTCTGTAATCCATACCTCATACCTTGACATTCCAATTCTGCAGAACACATTTAATGCCTTCTCTCATATCAGTAACTGATTATAATCTCGTAGTGGGTAGGAACTAGGGCTATTTAATTTTCTATGTGCAGTTCTCAGATAGCAACAAGTTCAGGGATTCACTAAACACATATATATTGCAAGAATGATAAATAGTTTTTACAACAAAATGCCTAGTAGAGTGAAAAATTATCAATCTTATCCCATCTTAAATTCAGAGGTAAAAAAGTAATAGAAGACACTTGTGTAGTCATCTTGGTCCTGAGGCAAAGCAAGTCTCCCTGCCTGCACAGATTTTAAATAACCATGTGCCATAACTCTAGTATATGCGCCATCTTGATAATAAAATTAGAAGTCATGTTCACAAAGAACATTTACTGCTCTAGAATAGGAATTCTGAACTGCATTACTGGAAAGAAGCTTCATAAAAGGTGGTAAAAAATTTAAGTCTTAGCTAGATTAAATGCGCTAGATTAAAGTGTACTCAGGGGCTTGGGATGTAGCTCAGTGTTAAAGCATGTGCCTAGGAGGTGTAAGGACCTGATTTTGATATCTAGTACCCCTTCCCCAGATCCTCACATGCAAATGTTACTTAGAATAATGGGAACTATTATCCTCACTATGAAAACCAGAAGATTTTTTGAAATATTAAAATTGTGACTGTGGGAATGTTGGAGAGTTTAATGGCAGAAACATTCCAAATGCACACAATCAAAACCTACTTAAGCACCAGAATTGTCAAGAGAGACCATAGATTGAAGGGGAAAAGGATACTCTTCTAATCAAATGGTGCTACTGCACTTGCATATCTATATGCAAAATTGAACTTTAACACCTCATGCCACACACAAAATTGAATTCAAAATATAGGTGTGATATAATACGTACATCTATAAAATTTCTAAAATAAAACATAGAATAAAAATCTTTGTGACCTTCAGTTAGGAAACAATTTCTGATTCAACACAAAAGAATAGTCCATGAAAGAAAAATATAATAAAATGGACTTTATCAAAATTAAGCACTTCTTTCCAAAGACAGTATTAAGAGAATGAAAAGACAAGCGAGTCTGGGAGAAAATAGTTCAAAACAACTTATCTGATAAAGAATGTATATATGTAAAGAGCACTCCCAAAGCTCAGTAGGAAGAATCAGCCAACCAATAAAAATAATAAAATTATATGACTCAATTAAAGAAAAAAAACATTACAAATAATCACACAAAAAAATTGCTCATCATCTTTTATTTACTCTTCTTCACTGAAATGTCTTTGTAGTTTTTCGGAAACTACAATTTATTGGTGGATCTTCTCTTTCTGGTTCCCTTCATCATTTGTGTATCATGCTCTGGGTCTTGATCATTGTGACTATATACTAATTTATGGAGTCAAGGTTGCTAGCTTCTCTTTCTTCATTCTTTCTCACAGGTATCTGTTCTTTTACTTCCTTTGCTTTCCTATATAAATTTTAGAATAAACTTCTCCGTATCTAAGAGAAAGGATGCTATGATTTTCTTGGGATAGTGCTGCATCTATAGATGAAATAGATAAGAATTACCCAAGCTAGGTGGTCCCAGCTACTTGGAAGCCTGAGATGGAAGCTTAGGAGTTCAGAGCCAGTCTGAACAATATATCAAAACACTGTTTCAAAAAAAAAAATCAAATGGGGGAAATTAACATCTTTAATACATTGAGTTTTCTAATCAATATGCATGTTATATTCTCCATTTATGCATGTCTCAGCAGTGTTGTCATTTCCATTGTACAGGTCTTACAAATCTTTTATTAAAAGTTTCCCTGAGTATTTAATATCTTGAAGCTCTTGTAAATGGCAGTTTAAAGTTTTAATTTCCATCTTTTTATTGATTTTGATATAGAGTTCTTGAATGCTGAAGTCTTGCTAAACTCTTGTATTAGTGCTAGTAGCTCGTTTTTGTAAATTCATGTTGCATTTACAAAAAGATGAGCATATCACTTGAAAGAATAGACAGTTTACTTCTTTCTTGCCAATCTCAATCCCTTCCATTAATTTAACTTGCCTTGCTACACCTGCTAGAACACCAGTACAGTTTTCAACAGAAGCATTGAGAGCAGACATCTTTGCCTTGCTCAGGATTTTGGGTTGAAAACATTGGTTTTCACCTGTCAGTATACTAGCTCTAGGATTTTCATAGATACTCTGTACTATGTTGAGCAGTTTCTCTCTATTCCCAGTTTGCTGAAGGTCTTTATTAGAAATAGACATGAAATGTTTTCAAAAGCTCTTTTTGTCTTATTGAGATGATCCCATGGTTTTACCACTTTAGTCCTGCTAATATGGTGTCTGATTTTGCATTGTAAAACCAACCTCTCATTCCAGGGCTAAACTACATTTGGCCATGATATAATTTTATACATAATATTGCTTTTCTAAAACTTTGTTAAGAATTTTTTGCTCTGTTTTTATGAGGGAAATTTGCTTTTCATGATTTTTTTAACTGTTTGATTTCACAATAATTCTGGCTTCATAAAATACATTGTAAAAATATTTCTTCCTGTTTGGTTTTCTGGGAAAGGTTGTGGAGAACAGTAGAAAGGTCAATGAAATCAGAAGTTAATTTTTTAAAGAAGATCAACAAAATTTATAAACCTTTAACTAAACTGACCAAGAAGAAAAGGAATCAAGTTACCAAAATCAAGGATGTAAGGGGACATCATGACCAATTTTTCAGAAATAAGAAAAGTTTTAAAGGCATACTACAAATAACTTTATTCCAAAAACGTAAATAACGGGGGGCGGGGGGTAGAGAAGCAAAATCCTAAAAAGACCTAAATTACTGAACCTGATTCAAAAGAAATAGAAAATTTAAATGGACCTAAAGATGGGGATAGATTAATTTACTATTTTTCAAAATTCTTAGAAAAAAGCTCAAGCCCAAAGGGCCTTATTGGTAAATTCTACCAAAACATTTAAAGACCAATTAACACTGATTCTTCATAAATTCTTTTTAAAAAGTAAAGAGGAAGACACATTTCTCAATTTATTCTGACTTCAGTACTTCCTTTCTACAAAGCCAGACCAAAAATATTACTATAAAAGAAACTATAAACCATTATTTATTATGATGATAGAAACAAAAATCCTCAAGAAACTATAGCAAATTGAATTCAGTAATATATAAAGAGGAGTGTATAGTGTGATATGATCAAGTGTGATTTATTCTAGGAATTCAAGGTTTGCTTTATATTGAAAGTTCATCAATGTAGTATACCATATTACTAAATACAGATAAAATAATATCTGATGTTAGTCAATGCAGAACATAAGTATTTGATAACACTTAATATTCTTATATGCAAAAATATTCACAAAACCATGAATAGAAAAAAATTCTTCAACCTGATAAAGATCTTATATGAAAAACACATAGCTAATAGCATACTTAACCCATATCCAACAATTTAGTTAACAACATCAAAAAAATGAATGGTTTCTGCCAGTGATCAGGAAATGACAGACTCTTATCACTGCTTCTGTCCACATTGTATGTTTAAGGTTGGGAATGGGGTAGTCCCAGCTCCGTGGGAAGCTGAGGCATGAAGATCTCTTGACCCAGCAAAACAGGGTAAACTTGGACAACATCTCTTAAAACAAACAAATTGTATCTTCATGGTGCATACAGATTAAATTTATTCATTCATCAATTGATGGAAGTTTGAGTTGTTTTCATTTCTTGACTATGATCATTTGCTTAATATTTGGGATGAACATATGTTTTCACTTTTCTTGGGTTATAATTAACAGTTGAAAATTTGGGGCCATGTGTTAAATTTACGTTTAAACATTTGAGGGACTACCAAATTGTTTTTTTTTTTTTTTGAAGTGGCTATAAATTCTTACTTTTTCACCAACAATATATGAGTTTTCCATTTTTTTCACATGCTTGCCAATACTATGAATATCATTCTAACAGCCATCTCAGTGAGTGTGAAATGGAATATGATTGTAGTTTTGATTTGTATTGCCTTAATGGCCAATGATGTTGAACATCTATTCACACAGTTATGTTTATCTTGTTTGAAGAAATGTCTCTTCAGATCCTTACTCTATTTTTTTAATATTTATTTTTTACTTATAGGTGGACACAATATCTTTATTTTATGTGGTGCTGAGGATCGAACCCAGTGCCTCATGCATGCTAGGCAAGCGCTCTACCTCCGAGCCACACCCTAGCCCCACTTACTCTATTTTTTTAACCAGAACATTTATCTGTTTATTATTGAGTTAATAGGGTTCTTTGTTATATATTCTGGATTCAAGTTCTATGTAACACATATGAATTGCAAATATTCTTTTCTAACTTGTGTATTGTATTTTCACTTTATGAATGGCACCACATGCAGCATGAAAGTTTTTAGGATGAAGTCCAGTCTTTCCTTTTATCACTTTTGCCATTATACTGATAAAACAATCTTAACTCAGGATAATGAAGATTTATGCTTGTTTTCCTCTCAGTGTTTATAAATGAGTGAATAACAATTTGACATAAGTTGTAGTAAATAGTTTAAGTATAGAAGGTTAGTGGTTTCAGAAGAAATGAATAGAGTGGTTGTAAGACTGATCAGTAATATGATTCTAAGGAAGAAAAATTATGAAGAAATGTGTAAGGGGAAAGGCAGATAAAATTAAAACTTATAAACTTAAGTAAATATTGGAAGATAATTATTTCTACCATTTTGGTCAAATTTAAAATTTAAAATCAAAAGTATCATTAATACTAAATTTAATACTTTATTGAAAGTGATTTTTAAACTAAATCAAACAAAGAAAACAATTGATAAATATAACCTTTTATCAACTGGTCATTTGATACATAAATTTATGTTATATTATCAAAAACATTGAAGGGAAACAGAATGTAATAGTGAACTAGTAAGTACTAAATGAAACTGACTTAGATAATTATTTCTCCCTGAAGATTATTTTATGGAATAAATTGGACAAATTGGTTAGTTGCTTTGAAATCTGGGGAATGGAAAGAAACTTCACTAATAAGTCTCAGAAATATAGATCTCTAACTGATATTGTTCATTTTTTGATGTCTTTAGAGAAGAAAGGAAAAAAAATATGACTTAAGAATAAGATCATTTCTAGTATCTTAACTTACTTGACTTTTTATGATATGAGTATATATACTTTCTAATACCAGAAAAGAAACAAGAATCAGTTTGAGTTGTGAATATTAAGATCATCTTATTTGGACTTTGTAAAAATTTTCACACATATACAAATTAATGCCACTATCCCATAATCAGAAAAATCTCTGAAATGGAGCTTTAAAAGGAAGAAGAAAAAATATACAGAAAGCTATTTTGAATCCCACAATGGAATAAATTGCCATGGTACAGTGCAAACTAATCAGAGCATATCCAATGCTGTAAAGTTACTACTATAAATAAACACAGCAATCCACACACAGATTTGATGGCCTTCCTTCAACATGATGGAGTGTCCTGAACTTTATGTTCACATGTCTCCTGAATGTCACTACTTTTTAGAGGTTCCAGCAGTTTTCCAACTTCAGAATTTCTAAGCAAATCAGCAAATCTCTTCTCATCTCTGGTCTCCAAAGTATATGTATACATTGCACATACACAAATATGGCCATGTATCCTTTATACACACAACTCACCAATTTCACTTACAAGTAAATTTTCATTGCAGTAGTGACACACCTGGGGAAAAGACGCAATCTAAGAGAATAAAGCCGTGATAAAAAAGCTGAAGGGCATTTCCACTCATTTTCTCACCTAGAAATACAGGTTAGCAAAAGGTGATGTCCAGGCAAAATTTACCCTCAAGTTTCAAGTGTGTTACTTTTCTTTCTTGCCTGCTTTCTTTCATTCTTTTGTTCTTTCCTTCTTCTTTTTTTTGCATGTGTTTTAAAATATTTTGAGTTGGTTGCCAACATTTGAAAAACAGAATATTTCACATAAAAAAATGGGCCCTGACATCTCTTTAAAAATGAACAGATCTGGAAGCAGAAACCTCTGCCTTGTAAGGCACCTGTCACCTAACCAGCTCCTAGTAGCCACTTAGTTAAGACCTGAAGCTCCAGCTGACAAATTTATCTCGTCCACTTCACTCATTTGTGTTTCCTGCCTGACCCCTGCAAGCACTTGGTTTTGCATCCAGTTTTTAGACCCAAATGAACTGTTTTTCTGTTTTACAGCCTTTGAGTCTCTGAGCATTCAATTAAAATAAATTACCGGGCTAGAAGCAGTGTGTTTTTCAGAAATGAAAAGAAATTTTTAATATTGCTTTCACAGTTAATATGCAATTACTGAGTAAATCATTGCCATGCTTAGAGCTTCTTTAGGACCCTGTTCAGGGAGGAATGCAGAAAATCATTCTTGTTTTCTTCAACAAGAATGTTTAGAACAGAACCTCCATTTAACAAATTGGACAAAATGAGGAAGGCAGTGTTTTTCTGTTGTTCTGAACAGGATGATAACACAAGTGAATATAGGTGTGTATACACCAGTAGGAAGTAATAAAAAAAAAAAAACAAGATTATATGATGGCCTGGAGCAACCACTAAAGAACTTCTCTTGGCATGGGTTCTACAGCTTTCTGTATTCAAGTTCACTTATTAACTGATTAACATCTTTTTAAAAAAAAAGACTTTCTGTTTTTTCATGGACATTTTGAAATAACATGCATGAAGTATGTGGCCTAAAAGAAAAGATTGATTCTGGTAGAAATGTAAAACCAAAACCCAAATCTAAATGTGCTTTTGAGAGAAGTATAGTCCTAATGGCACTGAAAGCCATAAAGTCAAAAACTCCTCCGTTTATGGAACATCTCTTTCACATTGAAGGGAAATTCTAGATCCCAGGAAAATCTTTGAAAGGTATCAAATTTAAAGACCCCGAGGTATCCTCTGAAGCTTTACAGCATCAACCTTTTCCAGTTTTGATGTGAACTAAGGCAAGCCTATTGAGGTAGAAATCTCATTGAAACTGAACAAAGTAAGTCAAATGACATGCAGCTAGACTCCACTAATTGAGCAGCATTGTGACTAAAGCTCGCTGACTTTACTCCTGAAATTCTTGAGTATGCACACAGTGGGCACCACCATATACTGTGCTTTTCTTTTCTTTTTTTTTTTTCTCTTTCAAACAGGTTATATGAAGTGAGATTGCTTTAGAAAAGTACACAAGTAAAAACCGAGCAAGGGTCAGGAGAGTGGGTTTTAAAAAAAAAATTGTTGCCCCACCCCCACCCTGAGGCATTACAAACATGTATCTTTGCTTATTGCATTATTTTGCCACTTCTAGTCTTCAAAAAGTTAATTCATTAAATCAATATAATGATAATAAAAGCCTTTGTATGAACTGGAATTTTTAAATAGAATGAAAAATGAATAGAAAAGGCTACAAAGACCAAGGGCACAAATAAAAGAAATAGCCTAAAACCATCAGAATAGCTAACACCCCAAATGACCTGTCAAATGTCCTCCCGTACCAACATCACAAAAGCAGTGTTCTTAAACTTATCAGCCAATCTGGAAGGTTAATAAAGAATCAGGTTATTGCTGAGCAAAATGATTAAAGATAATAACTGAGAATAACTTGCTCAACTTCTTTTATTTAAGAAAAACACTTTGAAATTGTTGATCATATAGAGTCAGGATATAGGAAGAACACACTAAATTCAAAATAATTTATGCAGGCAGTTACATATCGATTTACAGCCACTAGATTCATGGAGAGAGTTGAAAAATGTCATTGGTGTCAGAAGACTAGAAATGGACAACTCTCTAAATATCCTAAAAAACAAAAATATGGAAATTTAAACACATAAATTTAATATCATTGGTTAGTAAATAGCTTTCAAAAAAGCCTACAATGAGTGTTAGTAATAAATGCATGAATTCTAATATACAATAAAAGAAGCTCAAAGTAGGTAATCTGAGCTTGATATTTCAGGAAAAACTATTGTATAATAATTGATTTCTTCAAATATTAGACAAAAATCTCCAATGAATTCCTGGAAGAAACTGTACAGTTCAATACTAGCATATGATATAGGCATAAGGATAACAGAAATTTTTCACAGAGAAAATAATTGACATAAGGATTGCAAACAATGTAAATATAATAAAAAGTGGACTTGAGATTATAAATAAAACATTATAGGGTTCACAGATTGCTCTCGGGGTCAAGAAGGAGTGGCATGAGGGGTCATGTGGGAGTTTTAGGTGGGCTAGTCCTGGAAGTAATAAACATTCTTGGTGCCTAAATTCCATTGGCCCCATAAGATATGAAAACCCTGGAAAATAAAAGCCATGGACAGGAGCACAAGTTTTAGTGAAAAAAAAAATAGTTACCTGTGCCTCATTTATATGAAGTTATTTTTATATAGATCATTCAAAACCATCAAGCATAAAGATAATGGTTTCTTTGTTAACACTTATCACTGTTTGTTCTCTGAAGAGTAAAGATTGACTGATTCATTGGGACAACAATTGAGAAATACTAACTGTGTCTTTTGATGAGGAAAATTGTTCTAAGTATTCTCATTAAAAACATTCAAATCATTATCAATGGCATTATTATCAAACTTTGTCAAACATTTAAAATATCACCTCCTAAGAGATCTATCGTACAACAGATGAATAGAGTCAATAACAATATATCGTATTCTTGAAATATTCTGAGTTGAGTGAAAGTTCTCACCACACAAATGGTAACTGCCTGCGTGAGGGGATGCAAATGTGAATTAGCCAAATTTAGTCCATTCCGCAATGAATGTGTACTTTGTACCATCATGCTATGTAAACACAGTTTTATCTCCATGTAAAAATAAATGAAATATTATCTCATTAAATTATAAACTTTGAAACTAGAAAAACTTTGGAAATGTCTGGTCTAATACCATTTTCTAAAGAACAGAAAGATATATTTTCAATTATGCAGCTATGCTATAAATTTCTCATTGAATGCAGAGATATATGAAACCAGACTTCTTCTTGTACCTAAGTGAAAGCAACATAGGAAGCCAGGCACTTACTCACGTTACCTGTTTCACGTTTGTGGACTATTAGGCATAGCCTCTCCCTGACATGGCAAAGTGTGGAAAGGGACAGTGATAATTCTGCAGCTTGTCCCACGTGCCTGTGCTGTTTGATTTATGTGCTGTACCTGCCTCCTATGACACTGTCTGAATTCATAAATCTGAGTAAAAGAACAGAGACCCATAACTCAAAGAGGATGAGATGGGCTAAACCCTGAGGCTGAGAATGTACTGTGGAGTTGGAGCTCTGCTTCCTCATGAATACCCATGGGGATCACAGTTGCTAGAGGTTAGGCATTCATCACAGAGGGTCCCAGTCAGGAGACATGGCAGTGTTCCAGGAATAGATTTTTTTGGTGTTGAAACTTTTGTGAAGTTCACATAAATTTTTGCCTTCTCTCTCTCTCTCTCTCTCTCTCTCTCTCTCTCTCTCTCTCTCTCTCTCTCTCTCTCTCTCTCTCTCTTTCTCTCTCTCATAAAGTAAACTTGTTGCAATCTAATGTTCTGTTAATGCATACCTCCACCTCTTATGTACTATGTGTCAGTGCCTACTATGTGCAAGACTATGTCCTATGCAGGTTATATGGGCAGAGAAAAAGAAGCCACAGAACACAAGTTTTCAAATGTATCAAGTAGTAAAAGACATGACAGTTCACAAATGTAATGATGGCATATGGTCAGTATTGAAAAGGACCCCAGGTGTCTAAACAGTAGCCCAGAAATTCAGAAGAGGTCACTGAGCATGAGATACTGAAGGATGTCATCAAAGATTCGATGCTGAAGAATTGTGAAATGTAAGACAAGCAATGTTCGAATATTATAATCAAGCTGCTCTGTATTTATAAAAAGCTTCAGTCACAAATAGATGATTTGGCTTTAAGTACATAATGGTTTGGTATATCCTTAATTGGTTCGTTTGACAAGGATTTTGAACATCATGTATTTCTTAAACTTTTATTCTGTGTCAAGCAGTTTTGTGCCAGTAGAAGTCCTATATTTAGAAGAATAGTTGAAATTCCCACCCCATCTTGATCCTTACACCCTATGAAGTAGACAGATATTTCTATCAGCACTGACATTAAGTTATGGTAATTACTATGATAAAGAAAACAGTGTTCTTTCAGAACAAACACCAAAAGAATATAACGTAGTCTCCTGGGATCAGAAAATACTTTCTGCAGTGCCGTAAAAGGGCCAGGTGAAGATGAGACAGGAGTATATACTAGAAAAGGTGGTGATTTCTCCAACTCTAAAGAAGCATTCTCTTACCCCAAAGAAAGGAGACAATAGAACCTAGCAGTTCTCAAAGTACAGTTGGGGTCAAAAGCATTTTCATAGTAATGCCAAAAGGGCTTTTGCTTTTGATCTATCTTGTTTTCTTATGAAAAATTTCCAGAAGCTACGTCACAGGTGAGGTCACAAGACATTGAGTCTTGAAGCAAATATGAGAATCCAGCTATCTTCTAGTAGGCCAGTCATTAAAGAAATTTGCAAATGATGAAAGAATGTCACCTTTCTCACTGATTGCATGTGCAAAATAGTTTCTATAGACATGTTATTCATATAAATCTATTGTATATTTTTATGTGTATTTTTATTTCTAAGTGTATTAGGAAATTAATTTTTTAAAAAAATCATCTTAATTTACATAAATATTGAAAGAGATAATCTGCATAAGTGAAGTATATTTGGATCCTATCTAATTTTAATAGGGTAAAGTGATCTTGAGACCAAAGAGCTTGAGAACCATTAATATAATCTGTTACCCAAATGGGACACTCTAAGAGTGGAAGGGGATGTGTTAGCTATCATGCTGACAACAAGGTGAGGTTGCAGCTTAGCATATATAGGTATTTTCCTCTGTCTATTACTTGTACGTCAAGTTTATATTTGCTCTTCTAGCATACATGTTTAATATCTTTCAGTTTCACTGTCAAAACCAGTTTCCCAGTGTGGAGCATCAGCTGTGTGGTTCACTCTGCCTAGAAGACTAATTAATGGTGCCTTCTCCTACGCTCTCTATGCTATCAAACAGAACTCTAGAACATGGATTTCTGTGGAATAATAATGATAAAAAAAAAACTCTTGTAGGGGCAAATATGCCTAACCTCAGAGATGGACTGGTTGAAAGATGAAAGGGCAAACTTCTCTTAACTTTTGTTTTATATTTCTCTGTTTTGTTTTATGTTTATCTTAAAGCACAACATTATGGGTTTGTACATCTTGGGTCTGAGAAGAGCACTGTTAATCTGTGATTTGAAAGAACAGACTTTTAGAGTTTTCTGCAATACCAGGACATCTGAAGAATAAAATCTTTCCTTTTAAGTAGCTTCAGCCTTTGAGAGAGTGTTGAGAGGAATGAGTATTTTTGTGCTGCATTTTGTAGAGGGTCACACCAAAGTACAGATTCCCATATTGAAAACTGGAGGAATTGGTATACTCAAATTAAAATAAGGTCATCATCTAAACAGACTCCTTCAAGCATTAAAAAAGAAAACCACAAAGCACAAAACTGCCTGAAGCACTAGAAGGAAGAGGTATTGTGTTAATATTTTCTCCTTCTTCCCAATGATTGAGGTAGCTAACAGTCACAGAGCTAAGATGCAAGAATTCAAAGTGAAGTGCAGCATGCAGTTCTGGAGAATTTGGGATCACATGCATCCTTGTGGAATATCTGTCCACAAATATCATGGATAGGTTAGTGACTCACTTAGAGTATGCTTCTAAGGAACAATAAGACACATTGCAAACAGAATGGGGTGGAGGTGTACACACACACACACACACACACACACACACAGTGCAAAAATGTGTGGAAGAAGAAAACAAGCACTGTCCTTACGGGAACATACACCTTTATTTCTTGGCTACATCAAGGCTTCTAGCCCAAGGGCTGTGATGTTATTCTAGACAATTTTACTGACATAAAATGAGGAGTCTAAATTATGATGAAATCAGAACAGCAAACCACAAGGGAAGCCATTAACAATTTAACATGAGGGAGTGTGGATTCTACTTGTCAAAGAGAATATTAGAGGACTATTTGATATAAAATGCAACTATCACAGCACTGAGGGTTGGGCACCTCAGCTGTGTTTTCCTTGAACTCATTGCCTTACAAAGTTAAGCAAAGAACGGGATGTTTTGCAAGGATGGTATCTTTATGCCAAAACAAAAAATTACATCAACTGAATCGAATGATGATTCAATGGGATGCCTACCCATTGAATAGTTGCATGGCACAAAAGAAGTCCCTAGGGAATGAGAAGTGAAAGTGAACTAGAGAAAAAACATCAGACAATTTGAAAACTAAGACACCTGAAGTTAAATTCCAGCTGAGCTGCTTCCTATCAGTGTGATTTTGATACTTATTTATCCTCTAGAATTCTAATTGGCTTCATTTTAAAGTGAGAATAACAGTATCTGCTTCTTAAGAAGGATGTCAGAATTAATGAGTACAAACTTAAGGTGCCTAGCATAGTGCCTGACAAAAGTGGGACTCACTGAATGTTATCTGCCTTTTCTTCCCATTTACCCTTAATATTGTGGTCTACCTCTGCTTCTTTTCTGTTATTTTAAGAATCTTTTTAAATTTTGTTTTCATTTTAGATTCATAGAAAAGTTGTAAAGTCAGTGCAAGAATTGCCATATGCCACTCACTCAGTTTCCTACGTTTTCTCATTTAGACGTGTTTTTCCTCTGGTTGTTTTACTAGAATGCATGACTGAAACTAACTTGAAAAAGAGTAGCTTGCATTCTAGTATAATGTTGTATCACTCACTTCAATTGTACCTTCGTCATCCCTTCAATACACAATTGATGAAAGTTATATGATTATCTTAGAGCAGAAAATCATATTATCTGAGGCTGAATATGATTATTGACTTTCTTCTTGGCTGCAGAAAACTTTGGAATGATACAGTCTCTATGAACTTCAGGGAAACCAATCAAATGAAGGCAAAAGAAGAAGTTGATACAACTCTAGTGCTAGGTGATGGAGCAGTTCTTCTGTGTATTTAACATCTGCCCTAGACCTAACAACACATCTGTCATTCCAATAATTTGGAAATCATCTGAAAGACGTGATAATTTGGTGAAAAAGTTTTAAAGGCACAGGAGAGAAGGTTCCTCCTTAGTTTGTATCCCGGGTTTCTATGTTGTGTCCTGATGTACCCCACAGCTCCAGGTAATAGAACAAGGTAGGCAGCTTCTTTTGTTCTGTTTCTCTTCTCCTTTCTGGATCTCTTTTCTCTTTGCTTGCAAATACGCTTTGTATAATTTTGCTTTGTGTAATTCCCTTATAGTTCTCATGGAGATTTTTCACCTAAACCATGGCAGCCCCTCCAAAATGTCCAATGCTCTAAAACAGCAAAAATAGCCTTTCTAATTTTTTTTTCAATATTAAAAACTATTTCTTTGATACTCTGTTTAAGTTACATGTCAGGGGGAAAAGTGAATTCGAGTGCAGTAATTCATATAGACTCTCGTAGATAAGTAGCTTAATGTCTTCTGCTTCCCTGGGTCATTTATGTTTTAAGAGAGGAAGCCTTGCAGTCAAAAGGACTCACATGCCAAAGGATGGATCTGAAACAGTAGAAGTGTAGGCACCTGGAAGGAGAAGGAAAGGTCTGAATGTACACCTTTTTTTTTTTTTTTAATATTTGTCCTAGGAAAATCTTGGTGCAAACACTAAGAAGTACCCAACACATTCAGATACAACGTTCTCTTCAGATCACTATAATAAAAATAGCTGATGAAATAATATTTATGGATAAAGGAAAACAAGGAATGATTAGATTAGGGGAGTGGTAAGAGGAGGCCAGAAGGAAGATGGAAGGCCAGTGAGAGGGACTTTGGGGTCATTTGGGAAGGTAGTATTATTAGACCTTCTTTATCTTAACATGAAAATTTGAACTGTGGTCTTGGTGTCACAAATGAAGTGCCATTTAAGCTTCCTAGGTCCAAACCAATGGAAGGCAGAACACTCACCTGGGCAGTTTTGAAAAGATTCTTGTTTCTTCCACTGTAAGCTTTTCCTCTGGCTATAGACCTTGGTCAACACTTTTGGAAGGGAAATAATGGAGTACAATGCTAAAGGCTGGAAAATGAAGAATGATTGGAAGGTGTGAAAGGATTGGAAAAAAAAGATAAAAGTAGTGACAGAAGTTTATTTCATCCCCATCATAAGATTCAGCAATGGTTATAGTGCTTATTGCCTTCAGTTACCAAGACCACAAACCATTATTTTCAGAGGCTCATTGCCCTGTATGAGCATCAAGATTTGATGGGAAGATAAAGGGGTTTGGGTGGGGGAGGGAAATTGCCTGGCCATTCTTCTTAATAGATTTTCATTCTTCTAGAGAGGTTAGCTAGAGAAAGGAAATGCTGAGACAATAATACTACTATTAATAACATTGATCATCATCATTAAATATTTGTTAGAATACTAAATTCAATTCGAATCCCTTTATTTTTCATTTTACCCTTTTCTATCTTCATTGACGTGAAGAATCTGCACTAAATAATTCTCTGAAAGTAATGCTGGCTTTCCTAGTGGTGGTAAAACTTTTTATTAAAATTTTAATAGACACACAAAAAGAAGTAATCTTACTGACAGAAAAAAATTCACCTATAAGAGCTATGAGCTATAAGAGTTCACATACAATACAATTTAAATTACATAATGAAATTGCAAACAATGGGGAAAATGCATATATATTGTTTTTTTCTGAGATATTAACCAAGGAGGTTCATGAATCAAACTTAGATTTACTTGGAGGTGAGATGAAGGCATGTGAACATGAAGAGTATAATTATCCATTTCTTCCTCTGTTATCACTGTAACTGATTTTTTAAATGCATCAACATAATGCAGTTTTTTTTTAACCAGAGAAGGATTCTGAATGAGAGCTTCTTCTTCTAACCACTAATAAGCAACACTAGCAAAAGCACTTCGTAGTTTTTTTTTTTTTTTTTTTTTGAGATCTTGTACAAGTCTGTTAGATAACCTGAGGACTCATTCCTTTAATATGGCTGTGCAAACCCAATTCCATGTTTGTTCAATATGAATTGTACTTTCCTAGGAGGTATATGTTTGCTTCTATTAAATTGAAGGTGCAGCAGTCATTTCAGGCTTTCATTTGGCTCTCAAATTTGGCACTGGAGGCAAAATGCCACTAGGCAGAGTGAGGTAAAAAGAAAATGCAGACAGAACTGTCGTGAGACCTGGTCCAGCATCAGACTTTGGCTCCTGAGGTGCAGGTACAGCCAAATTATACCATCAAGATTGTTCATGTCCAACATGATCGGAGTTTTATGCTACATGAGGAAAAAGAGAGGAGAATGTGACGGCTTGAGGTACAACATCCCCACTGACTGCATAATGGCAGCAGTGTTCATTACTCAAGCCTTCATCTCTGAGAGCGGAGATGCAAGGAGGGGTTGCCTGCATCTGAGCCAAATGCTATTTCAAATGCCATTTCAAAAACGTCTTTCAATGAGATTAGATTACTGTTAAATGTATCATTTCTCATTCTGTTCCTTTCCATCTCTTCCCGCTGCCTCCAGGATTTCCTACATATTTTGACTAAGAAGTTAAATAAAAATTGACTCCGCTATAGAAATGGACACTGAGTCGTGAAGGGTTAAACAAGTTTCAGAAATGCTGAGCTTTATTCCTCCCTAGAAACTGCATGCCTGAACGATTCCTAAGCTGTTAGGGTTACCATGGTAATTATTATTCTTAAATGGAGAGGTTTATTTGTGAAGCAAAAAGCCCAACAAACTTGTTGTCTGTATCTCCAAGTCAGAGCTACCTGCAGCAATGTTTAAGATGGAGCCAACTTTTGGAAGAATAGGATAATGTACATCAATCATTATGAGGGAGCATAATGGGCTCACAAATAATAACGGTGGAACATGAGAATCCTAGAACTAGTTACAGAAGGGCTTTGCAGGATTTAACTTTTGAAGACAGACTGAGATTATAGACAATCCCAAATTAACAAGATTTTAGGAGAACCGGAGTATGTGATAGAACATTTTCTACCTGGCTGACCATAATGGTTTTGAAATCAACTCATTTTAAGGTAAAGGTGACCTCTACAGCTTAAATCAATTTTATTATTATTGTTATTGTTGCTTTTGTTATTGTCATTATTCCTGAGGTCATAGTCAAATGAATCCATTTCTCATCCTGGTGGAAAGAGATTTTACTTGACGCTCCAATCTGTGTTCATAGCAGACTTTCATACTATAGCATGCTTTTGGAAAGTACAAGAGTGATGCTATAAAGTGAGAAGGCTGGGTACTCTTGTTTGCCTGTGTAAAGGCTTTATTTGGTGTCTATCTCAGAACAGTATGTCATAAGTCTGGAACAAATTGTATAAGCCCAAAAATCAATTCTCTTTGCGCTCTTCATATTTTAGCCAGTCTGTCCTTAAAATCAGATACACAGATTTTAAAACAGTTTGGAAATTTTTGTTAGGTGAATTCCTGTACTTTGGGCATATCTTAACTCTTGGCCTTATCAAAGAGTATCTGTGACTTTCCCAATGAGTCATCCTAGATAGACTAAATTAAACCTTAAGGATAGAGGAGGCAATGTATAGAACAAAAAGAGGTTGTCTGCATTCAATCCCCTTCTCATTTGTTATCTGTGTCACTTGGTCAAGTTCCATTATCTCTCTGGGTGTCAGTTTCATTGTATAAAAGTAAATATGGTCATAAGACCAACTTCATGAGGTTGTTTTGATAATTAAATGAGTAAATATCTATAAAATTAGAATAGCTCCTGGCATGGGAAAATGAAAGTATTAGCAGCTTATGGAAGGATTTATTTGCATTTGCATTCTCAATGACTATCCTCAGATTAGTTGATTAATAAAGGTTTTTTTGTTTGATTGGTTTTGTTTTTCTTTTGAAAGAATGGATGCATGAACCTTCGACTCCATGAAGAAACCCTTTCATACCTTCTGCCAAGATCTGTCATTTGACTAAAACATCATTTGGTGAAAACTTCCAGTGGCCAGGACTCATGGCAGCCCATCCTGTTATTGGAAAGCACTCAAGGTATCTGTCTTCCTGCAATCTCTCCTTCTATGGGAAAAAAAAATGCTTTGAGCAGGGCATCTTTGCAGGAAGAGGTGTCTTCTTCAAGCCTTCATGTCCTAATTATGAAAAGCTGATGGATTTGGGGCCAGAGAAGGACTATTGCTTTCTTTCCTGTACATATCAATGGGCAAGTTGCATATGCCTCCCTAAATTCAACACTGAGGATTGAGTTATATGTTTAAGGGGCAGAGGTGCTTATTTCACTGGGCAATTTGATCTCTCAACAATCATCTTGCCTTTTCTGGAGGTGTTTTTTACTATCCCATTTTATAAGAGGTATTCAGAGGGAAAAACAAAAAGACTTACTTGACATTTCTAAGCCACTGGGATGCTTTTTAATTTGTTTCCAGGGTATTTAATCTATAAGACATACCAGGCTGAATAATTTATGTAACAAAACAATGACAACAAGGTCAAAGTAGAAGTATGACTTTACAGTGGGGAATATTCATGACATGATGCTATTTGAGATATGCTTCTTGAATATTAAAGAGTTTTTCCTAATGTTAAATTCCAATTAAATAACCAGAAAGGTATAAGAAAGAAAATTGGATTCCTTTTGAATTGCAGAAATTAAGCAAATTCTAGAATAGCAATTATCATATTGATAATTGAAAAATGTCATCTACTCTATGACCACACAATGTTTAGAAATGGTAAATGGAAATATTTTCATTTGTGACCTAGTTGCAGTATAAACCTCCAAGTACCAGATATTCTGCATCAATAAATCAGATACTCATAATCTGATGTATTCAGTAATACATAACCTCAATTATTTATTTTTTGTTACATCTCAACTTAAAGGGAAGAGTCAAAGCAACAACATTTGCTGCTTAAGATGGCTTATAGATTGACTTTATGAAAAGATCTGACTCTGTTCTTTCTTTTTCTAACACAGTAGAGTTTATGCTCTGAATTGGATAATGGATTCTTCTGCATAGTGGACAAAAATAGATTATCAAATGCATAGAAAAGCACCAAACTTGGAATGGAGAAAGCTGAGTGTTTGCAGATCTCCATCACCAATTAACATATGCTCTGGAACTAACTCAATTGATAGTGATATTTAACATTTATAAAGAAAACTCATGGTATTAGTTAAAGGAATTAATTCTTGGATCTCTAATGAATAAGCCAAAATTGTAGTGGATTACTATAACGAAAGTGTATTTCTTGCTCACATCAAGTCAGAAAGGATCCATCCTTCCATGGTTTTGCCATCTTCTAGGCCTCAGAATTCTCAAATGCACCCCCTGAATCCAACTGGCTTAATGATGAGAGAAGCAGAAAAGATGAAGGACCTATTCAGGTCATAGTGGGCCAGACTCAGGGCTGAGATTCAGCATTCTGCTCACATTCATATGGACAACATGCAGTCCTGTGGATCTACTTATCTGTGACTATGACTGAGATGCACAGTAACCTCTGTGCCAGGGAAGAGAGCTCATGGATAGTGTTGAGCAATTGCAACTAGACACGTCTGCACTCGATTGTTCTCTCAATATCTCACTTAGCTCTCACAATGATTTTTGAAGATCAAGAAAATTGCACTTAGAATGGCAGAGACTTTGACTCAGTCTGCCCCCTTGGCTATGTTAAATCACCTCATTGGCCTTTGAAAATCACTATGTAAAAATTTCTTCACCTTGATAACTAAAATGACAGTATTTTCAATCCATGTTATACCTCAAGGATATTGGAAAATTGTGGGCATGTCAGGACTTATCTCTCTCTTGCATAGATGAACTGACTGGGCATCTGTTTATAGCTAACCCCTCTACTTGTACAGTATATGCCATCCCCTCTTGCCTTCTCCAGAAATTCTCTCTACTTTCTTTGGCATCATAAAATCTTCCCTCTCATCAACATATAAATATGCTATCATTTCTGTCATTTCTGATATTAAAAAAAAAACCCGACTAGTATACATTCACCATTTCCAATTCCTCTCCTCCATCCCTTCTCAGATACCCTTCAACAAGGCACTCCCACCCCCGGAGCAATATTGATCTTGGTGAGTTCACCAATGGCCTCTGTGTCACTAAATATGATCAGTTCTAGTCTTCACCCTGCTAGATCTGCCAGCATCATACTATCTTTCTCCTCTTTGAAAGTCTTTCTTTCATTGAGTTTTCAAGATGTCAACACCAATTCAGCTTTCTTTTTACTTTCCTAGACTCTTCTCATGTGTCTTCTCCTTTGGTTCTTCTTCACCTCCCTGACCTTCCAATGAAGACTTTCTCCAGGGATCAATCCTTGGATTTCTTATGTTTCTCTCTTCATATTCACTCCCTTGATGATCCATCTAGTCTTATGACTTCAAGTGCCACCAATAGGCTGAAGATCTTCAGACTTCTTCCCTGAATCTCATATTTGTTAATATGAGATTGAATGTGCTATCCATACCTTGAGCTTCAAATGTCCAAAATTAGAGTTCTTGTTCCTTGATCATAAGCACCCTGGTTTAAACAACCACCATCTCTCATTTGAATTATGGAAGTATCTGCCCAAACAATCTCTTTGCTTCTTCCTTTGCTTAACTCTGACCATCTAAAGTCAGATTATGTCATTGCTGTGAGCCAAATAGATCATGTTCTCCCTTCTCACCTAGATTAGAAACTAGTGTCCTCATATGGCCCACAAGGATTTTTAGGATCTGATTCCCCCATTATTTCTCTAATTTTACCTATTAGTCACCCCCTCTCTTCAGCTCATCTGGGCCTCTTTTGTCTTTCTTAACCATTTTAGTCATTTCCCCCAACTCAGAGTTTTTGGCCCTTGCTCTTTTCTCTGCTTAGAATATTTTTCCCTTACATATTTCATGTTTCGGTCCTGAATTTGCTTAGTTCTTTACTCAAATGTACCTAATACTGAGGTAACATCTCCTTTCATGCTGATTTAAACATGTTTCTGCTCAGTTCTTCATTTACCTTATTTACAGTTTAACTGCCTATTCTGGCTACACTAATTCTTTAGGCAAAATACTCAGTAAATGTTTGAGATATTGTCCCCCTCCTCTTTATAAAAATAGCATCTTAATTTCTTAGAAAGAGACCTATATGGTGTTGTGGAATTAGGGGAAGTCAAGTCCCTGGGTGGATGCTGGTTCTTGGATCTGATATTGGCTAGTGCCAACTGACTAAGTGGTGGTTTTATGATCTTGTACATGGAACACTGCTAACACCTGAGGATAACCAACTCTGACTGTTCTTGACTAGATCGGGGCCACCATGATGACTTAGTCTTTCCTCTCATGGCTACCACAAAATCCTCCGAGTTTCTTTCATATCATTTATCTGGCACAAGTTCTAACCATCCCACTTTACCACTTCCCCCAATACTGCCATCACATTATACCAAAGGACAGATCCCCTCGCACTTAAAGTTTATACCTCCTAAATGTCTCATTTGACACAGGTTTACAAACTGGATTATCTCTGCACCTTATCTCAGTGCTCTCCTCTATTTACTGTGCTGGGGGATATTGAGCTGTCCTATTTAGCCATCATTTTTCTAAGCCCCAAACAAGGAGCTGGACAAGAGGCTCTACCTCCTCTTTTTAAAGAAAACTGGGGGAGGGTAAATAAGAACATAATTATGACTATTTTCTTTTCTCTAGGTAAATCCATTTTCCTCCCATAACCTTTGAGCTGGAAAAGGTACTCTCCCTCCTACCTTTCTCCTTTTGCATTATGGCTGGGATACTGCTTATTGTTATTATTATTATTATACTGAGAACCTGTGGGACTAGAGATAATAATAGCAGCATTATTGAGATGAAATCTGCTTCTTCCTCACCCTTGAAACTATAATGGTAGCCCTGGGGTGTAGAGAGAAACTACCTTATCCAACAAGAATACAAAAATCATCTGATATATCATTGGGTTGCAGTTTTGCATATGTATAAAACTTAATCTTTGAAAGCAATTTCATTAATTCTCATCATCCAAGTTCAAAAAAAGCTCAGATCATGATATGATGTTCACTGATGAAAGACTGAGAGAGTTCCAGCTAAATTATATTTCAGAAATCAATGTACTAGATGATTATTTAACTAGAAATAAACCAAATAAATAAAATATTTCATCTAATCAGTTTGTGTGTTGAGGAACTGAAGAGTATTTTATAGTTTTGAGAATAAGGTCAGTTTATAGTACATATGTCTGTGTAGAAAATTCTTAGTCCTACAATTACATATACCCATTAATGAGAGTTCAACTAGTTTATGTTACAGTAAATATTTTATATGGATATGCATACACACACACACACAAACACACACACACACACACACACACACACACACACACACACACACACCTTGTTTCCTTATCGATACTTTGAAAAACATTGATAAACTCACATTCCCCATGAATCCATGAGAATTTAACTTAATAACATTAAAGTTTATGTAAGCCTGATTTCTCTGTTGAGAGATACTGCTAACCAGGGTTATGGACTTCACAGAGAATAAGTGCAAGCTCATTGGGACTTTTCAAGTAAATACTGTTCATTTAGTATGATTCGTGCTCCTGACATCCTAAACACATAAAGTCATCTCCAGGTTAATGGATGGCAACACTTTAGTTCAGCTGCAAAAGCAAAAGACCATTTCTCCTCTGCCACAGTAAGGCAAATAACCCACAGAACAAACCAGAGACCACCCGAGCTTTAAACAAGAAACACATTGATTAGAGGGAGAGCAAATGCTGAAAGAGAATCGTAGAGATACGGAGAAGGAGTCAAAGAAGCTTCCAGTCAAACACAGAAAACAAAGAAAACTACAACTGAGAACCTGTGGGACTAGAGATAATAAGAACAGCAGGAGGAGAGAGAGAGGGAAAGCATATAAAAAAGAAGGAAAAAAAAAACAATAAAAAGATGATACATAAAAGGGAATGAAAAACCAATAGAAGATGCCAGAATTTTTGACAGTGAGTGGTAGGATCTGAAAGAACTTCTGAAAGAAGTGGCTGAACTTCCCTATGGGGCACCATCCTTGACAGTGAGATATTAACCTAGAGGGATATCAGTGCAGCCCAAGTACAACAGAAATAAAAGACACAGAATAACTAAAATGCATGCACTAGATTGCATGTGTCTACTCAGAAGCACTTTAGCCATTTCAAAGAGACTGCAGTAGGAAAAGCTACATGTTTTTAGAAAATGTAATCAAAAGAATTTTTTTTGTGTGTGTATTTTTGTTGTTATTGTTATTTTTTTCTTCTACTCTCTTTTTTTTTTTCTTTTGACAGGGCAGTCAGCTCCCATTAAGTAAGGCTGCATTCAAGGATCACTTAAAAAGAGAATATTAGTCTCTCTATTCTATTTATTTTATTCTATCTGTCCTTCTGTTCTCCCTTATTTATAAACTTTTGACACTGAAAGTGTTTCTGCCTTAGATTATTGATTATTCTACAGTATTTATACCCTCGCTGATGGTCTTGGTTTTTGAAAACAGAATGACTTCTTTCAGAGGACATATATTCAGTTTAACTCAGGTTTATTTTTCCCCCTGCATCTTGATTCTCCTAAACATTATCATTCATTAAAAATCACCAGACCTATGAAAAATCCTAGGAGTGCTGCCCAGCTAAGATATAGGAGTTCCTCAATTATTTCATACTGTGTAAATTCCAAACAGACACTACAGGGCTTGGTTTTGTACTACAATGCCTCCTCAGCCATAGCACCCTGCCATTTTTTAACACAGCAATTCCACAATGGAGCTGATTCCCAAGTATTCTTCCTTAACAGATGTACATAGCATTTTGAATAAGATATAGCTCCACTTATTTTCAGCAGTTTCCTTATTTTGTTTATTTGAGTGGGAGAGCCAGATAAGAGGCTGATTGAATTCACACCTCAGTGATGAGCGTATTAGGTAACCCATTAATGCTGGTGAGCTAAGCTATAGCTTAGGCCCACTGGCAGTTCTGTTTGGATTTATGGTAAGACTTGGTGATGGATAACTGTGAACTCTTATTTGGAAGAAAGCAAATGCATGCTTTCTCTGTAAAAAAACAAATTGCAGATAAGCTAATTTAAGGCTCATCAAAAACAGTCACTCACTCTGGATGGGAATCATGCCCAAGAAAGGCCCTATAATAAGTCTCTGATCCTTTGGCATATACATAGCCCAGCAGAGGTGGAGATAAGCATGCTCCTCACCCATAAATAAACCCCTGATGTGATCCCTAATGCATTGAGAATTCATTGTGAGGTTTTAGGCAGCTGGAGGACACTAATCAATGCAAAAGAAACTTTGCAGTGGTTTCCACTTGGAAGTATCAATCAAACCACAACTGTGTTTAGTTCAAATGGTCTGAATAAAACTCACTAAAATAAAGTTTGCCAGAGAGGGGGAAAGTTGTACTTCTGGAGGACAGCTTTTCTTAGATTTCAAAGCACACTGAATCAGATCATCTTCTGACATATTTCTCTGTAGTTCAGAGTATCTTATAAAGTAGCTCTCACATCTAGAAGAGTTCATACTTCCAGGAGTTGTCCTGTGTGGATTGAATAATTCAGATATTTTTGGTTCCCCCCAAAATGATCATTAGAATTGATGATGTAGTTTTTATCTATATAAAGGTCAGAATCTAATTTCAAATACAGTGGTGGGTAGGAGGTTCATTCTATATTCTGAAATCATTCATTTAGGCATTCTTCTCTGCTGGGCTTCTTGGTGATTTGTCAAATCCTTAGGTACACAAAATTGTACTGTTTAAAAAAAATCTGTGATTCTGAAAACATTAATTCATTTGTATTCATTGAGTGCCCACTGTCTTCGTTTGCTAGGGCTGTCATAACAAAATACTGCAGCCTGAGTGGCTTAAATAATAGAAAGTTATTTTCTTGCAGCTCTGGAGGTGAGAAGAATGATGGAGGTTGAGGCAGGGTTCATTTCCTCTGAGCCCTCCAGCTTGCACATGCTATTCTCTTGATGCCTCCCCACCTGGATTGAATTCTGTGCACACATTTCCCTGATGTCTCTCTGTATGTCCTAATCCTCTTACAAAGACACCAGTCAGTTTGGATTAGAGCCCACCCTAATGGCTTGATGTTTAACTTAATCACTTCTTTAAAGACCCTGTCTCCAAATACAGTCACATTTCGAGGTGCTGAGGGTTAAGTGGTTCAACACATGGGTTGAAGGGAAGGGGACAAAATTCAGACAACACCTACCATGAACCAGGAACTATTCAAATGGTGGGATCAGGAAACAAAACAGACACAAGTCTTATCTTTGAATATCTTGCCTGCTAATGAAGGCAAATGTAACATGAATAGTAACCATAATTTTAAAATGATGTTATGTTGGAAGGTGATAAGTGCTATTGAGAAAATATTAGAGCATCTAAAGGTGATCTAGGGGTACTGGGTGTGCTGAGGTGGATGATCAAAGAAGGTTTCCTTTTGTTTAGATGATAACCATCAATTAATTGCCTGAAAAAAAGCAAGAGAGTTTGCAAAGGAGAGGAAAGAGTGGTGCAGGCTAAAGAAATAACAATGCAAAGGCTGCAAGGCAGGAGCATATTAGTCTAGTTTAAAAATAATGCAGAGGCCAGTGTGAGCAACGGTGAAGAGGCCACATAGGGAAATAAGGTCACTTGGAAGGTGACACAGGGCCAGATCATGTAGGACCTCGTAACCATCATAAAAACTTGAGCTTTTACACAGAGCAGGGTGGGAAGACATTGGAGGAGTGATGTGGGCTGACTCATTTTATGAGGTTCACTCTGGTTGCTGTGTTAAGAAGAGACAGTAGAGGTAGAAGGGTGGGATCAGGAGACCACTAGAATTACTGCAATAATTCATATGAGAAGCATCATAACTCAGAGTAAAATTGTAGCGGCATAGATGGAGAAGAACAGCCATTTTCTGGATGTTTTGAAGATGGAGACAGCAAGATTTGCTAATGCATCCCATGTGGGAGGTGAAAAACAGGCAGAGATAACTCCAACTGCTTTGGCCTGAACAGACATATGGATTTGGTATCAGTTATGATGCAGGAAAAGGACATTTGGTGAGGAAGATCAGGATATAAGTTCTAACATGCTGTTTATTTTTTAGGAACTTGACATTTTTAGAATAATGGTTCAGGAATTTCCAGGAAAGTCAGGGTTAATAGAATCTAGAATCAGTCATTTAAGAAACAATGCATTCTTAAGAGTATGAATGCAGGCTCTGAGACAGTGTTATGACATAGGCACCATACTAGCAGCTAGGTTTATTCCAGAGAGCCACCACTAGGAGCCAAGAGAAATAAAGGTTTCCCAACTCTAATGTATCTGTAAGAATGAGTGCCAGAGCCATGGGCTTCTGAAGCACAGTGGGGGAGGCATGCTGCTCTGGGGTCATGCTGACCTGGGTTTGAACCTTCCTTTCACATGACCCTGGATAAGTCAGTTGACCACTCTGAATCTCAGTTTCCTTACCTACACAAAGGCCCACCAACAATATTTTAAAGATTAAAAATAGCATTAAAACAAAACTTGCATGGAACGACGTTAAACAGACCAGGGAGACTATTCAAAACCCTTGCCATAGAGGAAAGAGACTTAGATCAAGTCCACTAAGCAAAGGACTGGAGAGTTTGAAAGGCTCTGGTGGAGGTATCCTAGGCCATCTGTGTTTGCCAGTTTACTTTACTCAAGGAAAAAGTAAAACTTTCTTGTGTCTTCAGGACTTAAAATTTGGAGAAAGGCACCTACCAAAGTCAAGCTCTGAAAAATCCCATAGATGAAGGTGTTATCTTCCTTGAGCTTTACACTTCAAACAGCTGACTCCCAGGACCTTGAGAAAGACATTCCTGGGTTGGAAAACTGGCAAGAAGTCTTTAAAAATATTTACACCTCAAAGGGATAAGAAGAAAAAAAAAATCTTATACTTTTACATTTTCTAAAGCAAATGCTCTAAGGAAAGGGAGGTCAGGGGCCTAGAGGCAGGAAAGCCTGTCTCAAATTTGGTCAATATAAGAAAAATGTTAAGGCCATATTAATAAGTGCTACTTGCAAAGAAAGTGATTTGGGCCATGGAGCATAGTAGGTGTTCAAAGAATGGGAGCAGTTGTAGCAATTATTGTTAATGATTATTGTCATAGAAAACCTAATCTAGAATAGACAGAACTTCCATTGACCTACATTCTGATAAGTGCTAAGTTAGATGCAGCAGGAAAGAAGAGGATGAAAGTGTTGGCTAATTATGAATTCATCTTTTAGGATAGGTTGGAAAGAACCAGTGGACACAAAAGCATCATCAGAGCTGGCATCAGATCATGGACACCCTCATGATTTCTGTCCAAGGTACAAGATCCCTAGAAAATGTCCTGGCAGTCCTCCTTGTCTCCAGATTACAGGCACCTGGAAAGAGGTACTGTTGGAGAAAAGCACAATGGAGGTCTTGTTTTTTTGGCTAACAGAAAAGGACATAAACCAAGCCAAATATTTTATACCCATAATTATGTCTAATGTGTCTTTGAACATTAGCTGAAATTAACTTCCACTGGTGAGAGGTTTGAGGTGAAAGATACAGTGCAAAGTTTCTGAAAAATAACATATTCCAAAGCATTTGTCTATTAGAACTCCACATGGTATACGGAACAAGAGAAATTCTAGACCTGCAGATTGAGTTTAATGTTACTGGAGGACCAAAGGTCTATGTAAAACTCATATTAGATAAAAGTTTGTCTTCTGAACTTTTACTCATGGATATAATCAGGAGTAAATTTAGAGCCCATGTGCGTAGTCTTGAAATGTCCCAGTAGAATATTTTGAATACTCTAATAGTGTTAGTCACACAAACTCCGGCAAGCAAGCTCAATCAGCTAAAACCCATATTGTTTACATCTGGCCAAAATTTCATGGGAAAAGTACTTTTCATTTTATGTTTTTTTTTTTTGTCAGGATATTTTATGAAAATAAACAGAGATATCTTGAGCTGGACGATATTTAGAAGTCCAAGGTGACATTTCTAGGGCTTTTATAGTTTGAATTATTTAGCCATTCAGTAAAATAATGGTACTTTGGCTAGGGAAAAAGAAGAACACAGAAGGAAAGAAGGTATCATTTAGGTGTCACTTCCAAGAATGATTGCCTTCTGTCTTAAGAAAGGCATCAGAATTGGAAGGCATGCTATTCATTGTTTAGCCCAATTCATGCATTTTTAGATAGGGGAAAAAAGGTTTTGTTTAAGTCTGTTTTCTCTTGTTGAAACTAAATACCTGAGGCTGGATAACATACAAAGAAAAGAGTTTTATGTAGTTCAATTTTGGTGTTTCAAAGACCACTTCTCATGGCAGATAGCATCATAATGCTCGGAGGTTATGTGAGAGTGAGGGAGATCACATCACAAGACCTAAAACCAGAGAGTGACTAGAATCTCAAGAGTAATGTATTAATCATTTCCAAGGGCATACCCTCAATGACCTAAGGACCCTTTCTTAGCCTGACCTCTTAAAAGTTCTCACCACCTATTAACATTTCCACACTGAGAACCAACCTCCTGACACATGAGTCTTGGGTGGTGGGGGGGAACACTCAAACCATATCTAACCCATAATAAGCGCAAAATGACTAAAGGTATCAACTAGTTTTGTGACCATACTTGTATAGAATTTGAGCTTCCTGAGCTTTAAACAAGATACTGTTTCCTTTCTTTTTTCTTTCTTTTTTTTTAGTTGTATATGAACACAATACCTTTATTTTATTTATATGATTTTTATGCAGTGCTAATGATGAAACCCAGTGCTATACACATGCTAGGCAAGAGCTCTACCACTGGCTACACACCCAGCCCCAAGGATACTGTTTCAATATTCATGTTCCTTAAAGGAAAAACTGTGCTTAGATTGGTACATATGTCTGTGGAGACAGCACAGATCTTTAGTGAGACCATTCTGGTGGTCATAGAGAACATGCAATGGAGATCATACAGTGTCTGGTAGCTGTTTTATCTTCTATTTAACTTTTGATTTTCTTCTTAATAAGTAACAGGGCTTATAGTTGGGGAATGCTGCAGTTATCTCATAATGTGTTTCTCAAGTTTTTTGACAGTGGCTTGAGATAAAGACAATGTAACAGAACTCAATTTCTCTCAATTTCCTCAATTTCATTCTTGCAGTGCCTCTGCTATGTATTGTATGCTGTATCTTTCACTAAAATATAAACTCTATATGGACAAGTGTCTTATAATTATTTTTATCCTTCAAGACTTAAAAAAGGGCCACCTACTCAAAAGCTTAATACACATGTGTATATTTACTTAACATAGAGTGACTATAACTTATTGTGTATATGTATGCATCTATAGCTCTTGTGGCTCTAAGCACTGCTCAACAGAGGAATAAAAGCTGCTTTGAAAACAGTAGGGCTAGAGAAGACCTTTACCTTTAAGTACTGGTAGCAAATGCAGAGCAAAAGGTTGGTTTGGTATGGCATATAGATACTCCCGTCATGGGACTACACTAGGAAAAGGGTCATGCATAGACACACTGTATCTGGTCCCCACTCACCTTGCCCCTGACCACACACCCAGTAGTTTCTGGAAGAGTACTGAAACTGTAGGGTGACATGAATTCATCCATGAAGCTGTCCCTAAACCCTCCAGGGAAATTATTTACTTTTTCTTTTGTATTCCTGAGGCAATTTAGTATCTGACTCTGTCACAGCCATTGCAATCAATTGTACACGTCTGTCTCCTATTAAAATTTGGGTTTCTTACAAACATGGACTATGGGTTTAGCTATCTTTATATCATTTAGTGCCTCTTTTCTAGGAGAAAAATGAATAAAGAAGGATAAATGCCAGACTTTGACTCTACTCCTCAATTATTCATTTATCTATCAGCACTGTTCTAAGTGCTTTAGAGGTATTTATTCATTCAATCCTCCCCAAAACCCTATTTTACAAAGTCCCTTCTCTAAAGAATCCCAGTGTGCTGTGCCTATCCTGACCTGGACATTCCATGTTTGGATTGTTAAGAGGTCAGGATCTTTATGCAGAGGGGAAGAGCATGAATCGCTGTGATAAGGAGTTGCAAGAGGCAGTAAGAACTTAGCCAGAGGTTTCTGTTGGCAATTGGTGGTCACAGGCTGCTCCTTGGAAAGGGGAGGCTGATGCAAAAGCTTTTTGGAATAAGAGGTATAGAGGTGAAGGGCAAAGGACTTTGAGGTGTTTCTCCTTATAGCAGGCTTAATTGGGGTGATTTCATCCATCTCCATAGGGTGTTTACACCTTGACCTTCTCTCCTCTCCAAGGAAGCAGCTAACACACAGGCTCATTAAATCTAAGGGATTATAAGTGAAAATGATATCTTTTTTATTGTTGTTTTCAAAAAGTAAACCTACAGTCCACATGTCTTCTGTAATATTTTCAGAGCCTGCTGGAATCTTTGCTCTGAGTTCTATGGTTTTCCAGAATACCTAATCAAAAATGTTGAAACGCTAAAGTGTCACTGATCCATTTCTTTCTTTTCTTTTTTTTTATGAGCTCCCATTGAATTATAAGTCAGTCTGCACAACAAGCCCAACATTGCCTGCCTCTTACTGCAAACTCAGAAAGACAGGGAACAAATTTACAGTTTCTATTTTGAACCCATTGGTAAGCCCCAGGCATGTGTGGCTTAAAAGCCTGTTTGGTGCCTAGGAGAAGCATGGTGAACACTTACATTTGACATTACTCTTGTCCTTGGGGGAAACACTCCTGTTCTTGTTGAAGTAAAGTTCCTGGAGGGAACACTTTGCATCATGAATCCTTCCCTACTCACTCTGATTACTTTTTTTGAAGTCCCCTTGGGTTCATCCCAACTAGACACAGTCTCTAAATTCTTATTGATGCTCTTCTCTTTTAATGCCTGTGCTGTTCCAGCCTCATTGTCATAGCCAGTCCCAAAATACAGAATGGAAGCAGATGGGGGGAATGATCCCAAGATGCTCACTGGAAGTCTGAAAAAGAAATCTAAATGAAAATGAGTAGATTTTGTTCAAAACAACTAATTGCTCTGAGAACTCTCACCTGCCATATAGGTAAGTCCTCATATTGACTTTGCTTAGACCCAAGGCAGCCTCTTAAAATCTAGTGTGTTCCTCCTAATATATTATACCTGGGACTTTCTGAGAGTGACTTGAGCCTGGAAGAAAAGACTCCACCTCAACTTTGAGGTTTTATTCATTCAAGTATTTCTTCTTTCTTTTTAATTTATAATCCTCTTTCTGTATTTCTCCTTGTTTCTTCTTTCTTTGGCTCTCTCTTCTCACTGGCTTTCCCTGTCTCTCTGTCCTCCTCTCTCTCTCTCTCTCTCTCTCTCTCTCTCTCTCTCTCTCTCTCTCTCTCTTTCTCTCTCTTTCTCTCTCCATCTGCTGAGATTTCAACACTGTCAAAGAGAACTTTCTGTGACATGGGAAATGTTCTACATTTGCATAGCCCAGTCCACTCATTACTTGCAGCTACTGAGAACTTAAAATGTTGCTGGTGTGACAAGAAAGGGGAATCTTAATTTTATTCAATTAACTGAAATTTGAATTAGCCACATGTGGCTAATGGGTATCAAATTGGCCAGTGCAATTTTAGACCAGTGATCTATCTCTAATATTTTCTATATTATTCAGATGTTGGTGACTGAGAGTTTATATCCTCTTCGTATAGTTTCTTTGTTTCCTGTTTAAAAATCATTTATCACCAGGGAAAGTTGATCTAGCTTACAAAGTTTGATTCAAATATTTTCCAAACTCTTAGCCTAACTTTAGAGGTCTTCCAAGGGCAAGAGAGCACTTAGTGTGTTTTCTTAAGACAGAATGCTCTTTCTGGTTGCCTGGAGACTAGATATTCTCCAGCTGGAGATGCAGGGCAGCCTGGTGTGACTGGAGGTTCTGAGTGGGCTCATTTGCAAGGCACTGGAGCAGGTGTATGTAAAAATTTCATGAGTAAAGTCAGAGGTCAGAAACCTCTTTCACCACCTGCAGGAATAAACAATGTTGGTACAAGGGTCTTGAGCCAGGAGAGGCATGAAGAGAAGGAGAAAAGTGAAAACAAACTGTGGTGAGGAAGGAAAAAGAAAGGAAAAGAACAGAGTCAGAATATTCATTTTAAAAGTATGAATGTTGGGCTGGGAACATAGCTCTGCAGTAGAGCATTGGCCTAACATGTCTGAGACCCTGTGTTCCATTCCTAGCACTGCAAAAATCAAAACAACAACAAAAAAAGGTAAAATCATTATAAGTGGTGACCTTACTCGTGGTTCTGCCGTTGGCTATAAGCCAGGTGCTATATTTGGAGTGGTTCTGGGGGAAAAGGGCTAGGGAGTAAGCTAATGCAATGTATGCCTCACAAAATATTTGAATTCAGCTCCAGATAAGTTTAATGCCACCCTCAAGTAGACTGGCCACTATTTTCTGTCCTTCTGCCTACTTTCTTTCTTTTCAGCTTGACATATATGACCTCAAAATCTAGTGATCACTTTGTTTTGGGTCAGCATTTGTTCTGATTAATGAAAGAGAAGTATAAAAAGGCACTTCAAGATCAGGACACTAGTAAAAGCAAACATGTTTCTTGTAAGTCTGCAATTCAGCTAAATCACAATTTTTTCTTTCTTTCTTTCTTTCTTTTTTAATCCTAAGCAGTTTGCTTACAGTCTTGGAACCATATTCCTCATATCTGGGAAATCTATTTTACATTGACTTCTTGTATCTGCTACATTTTATATTGACTGGCTTTGCTGTATTTTAAATGTATTTGTGTCTAGACTTGTGGGGCTTTTGCTACAGCCAATTTCTTCATTATTAAGAGGGTTATTTTGAGTGGCCCCTGTGAATAAACCTAATTTTCCCCTCTGATTAGTGCTTAATTTGAAATTGTTTGTGCAGTGATGAAATCTTTCTTGAGTTTCACTTCCAGATTCCAGTTTCCATTCCCAGAGGTTTCTTTTGATTACATAAATGCTTTCAGGGTGATTATGTGGGCAAAATTGTATATTAGGTAGTTTGGGTGCTTTCTGTAAGACAATGTGTTGTTTAGAAAAAAAGGGCTGTGAGTTAGGTTTAAAGTTTTTAGGTACTTCACAATTACATGATCATTTCTTCTATTTAATGCAAAAATATATCTTGTACTTATAACCTTTCATAATTTTGTCATACAGTCCATGACTGAAGATTAATTTCTCTTTCAGAATCCACATTGCAGGGCGATTTTTACAGATATACATATTAGGGATTTCAGAATACAGTTTCCCAAATTCTTCTTTCCCCTCTAATCTTGATAAATGTTGTGGGGGAGGTAATACATTTATACTATCCTCCAAAAATTTAACCAAGAAATCAGAGCCCAGGACTTGCTTAGGAAACAGTGTTTGTTCTACAAATCTTTATATGCACACTCTCTGATCCTAACCAGATAGTTTGCTGTCTGTTCTCACAGGTTCACAGCTGCAGAGAAATTTTGTCTCTGAATGAATCCTAGTTTGAGTATTTCCCAGATTGAGATGGTATTGAGATTTCAGAGTTGATGCTGAAATTAATTAAGACTTGGGTGAATGTTGGAATAGGGTACATAGATTTTTGCATATCATAAGGACATAAATTTAGGGAACCCAGAGATCAGAGTGTTATGGGTGGCATTGTCCCCCACCCCAAATTAATATGTTAAAGTTCTGACTTCCAGAACTTCAGAATATGCCTTTATTTGGATGGAGTCTTTACAGAGATAATGAAGTTAAAATGTGGTCCTTTGAGTTGGTCCCAATCTAATAGGATAACGTCCTTAAAAAGGGAAGTTGGGTGGTGAAAATACCCAGGGGGAAGACAATTTGAAGATACAGAGAGAACACTGTGTGAACATGATAACAGCCATGTAGGTGCCGAGGAAAGAAGCCGGAACACGTCCTTCCTCGCAGCCCTCTCAAGAAACTAACCCTACCAGTACCTTGGTTTCAGACTTCCAGACTCCAGAGCCGTGAGGCAATACATGTCTGTTAAGCCACACGATCTGTGGTAGCAGTCATAGCAAACTAATGCATGAGAACAGCTCCAACCTGCTTAACCTGGAATATAGGAAGGACAAATGGCATGCAAAACATGTGGATTCACTGACTGCTCCAGACTTTGTCTAGATAGACACCTCTAGCTTTCCAGAACCTCTTTTCCTGTTTTATTTTGTTGTGGTGGTTGTTGTTTTTCAGTCTTTTGCTTTGTTTTGTTATTGTTTGTTTGCTTGTTTATTTATTTATTTATTTATTTATTTATTTATTTATTTATTTGTTGTTGTTGTTGTTGTTGTTGTTGTTGTTTTTTGTTTTGGTAAAAGGGATCAAACCCATGGCCTCACACATGCTAGACAAGAGCTCTACCACTGAGCCACCTCCTGCATTCCTTTTTTTTTTTTTAACCAGCTTAAGTTTTCTCAATTTCATTCTCTATAAATCCCAAAGAATTATTAACAGGGAGTCCAAGAATAATATTCACAAATTTTCAGTAATGTCATATATCATCACTACACTCAAGAGATGCTAAGATTTACATTTAGTATTACTACCAACATTATTAGGTAATATTTATTGGCTACCTTCCATCTTCCCAGTAACATATTAAGAAATTAGCTTTATTATCATTTTCCTCAATTGAGAAAGAAGAAAACTTAGATAGGAAGGTTGAACTTGACCCAATCACACAGCTAGTTGGTTAGAATAACGAGAACCTATATTATCTAAATCATGTCTCTACTAAGAGAATCAAATTCTAAGAATGAGAAAATGGGAGTAGGGTAAGATTTAAGTAGGGAAGTACAGAGAGATAAATGCTTTACATATTGGAAAGCCCCCTGTAAGAACAATTCAAATTACACATTTCCCATTTTTCCCACTAAAGATTTTTCCAATACCAAAGCCTAACATGGGTAGTCATTGAGTCAATTCACATTTCAAGCCACAAACAGACCAAAAACAGTTGCTGCATCAGCTCAAAGGAACATTCTTCTGTAATCAATTAAATTCATTGCACTTGATTATTCAATTCCTGCCAAGAAACAATTTAAAAAGCCTGTTCTCAACAATTTGTTTTACAATTTTCAGGACCACTAAAATGACCTCCTGAGGACCTGGAATTTTAAAAGATTTTTCCAGTGTTGCCCGAGGACAACGTGGCAATAAAACAAACAAAAAGCCTACTTGGATCTTAATGATATCCATGTGAAATATACACTTCATTCATCAAGCTTTAATCCACATGTATAGCTATTTTCATAAGGGCTTGTTTTGGCCATAAATAATTAAAGGACTTGGAGAGCACAGAACTGGACTACTATTGTGGTTCCACGGTGCTCTTGCTGGGTGTGCTTTAACTGGTTACCTACCCTCTCTAAGTATTAGTAATCTAATATTTTCAATGAAGGAGGCAATGCCTACTTCACAGGTATATATGAGAAAAAATAGAATAGTGACTATGGAGCATCTGGTGCATTACTCAGGTCAACAAGTTTTCCTTTCATTTTACCTGTTTCTTTCCCCTCCTTCTCCCAGGTGCTCTGAATGGTTTTCAGCTTGTATCTCAGCTTGCCAAGGGCTGACATTCAGAACCTTGACAAAAGCCATACGAGATGATTAAAGCTTGACTCAGAACCATCAAAGCGAACCTCTAGCTTCAATTTTTGTTGGACATGGAAAGTTGGAGACCATACAGGCAATGGGATTTCTGACCTTCACCTGCACAGGGATAGGTTTGTATTTAAGATTTCTCAGGAAAGACAAATTTCCTCCCTCTCCCCATTTCATTCAGAACTAAGGTAACAATAGGAGATTATCCTCATGATCTTCATCTCTGTGTGTGTTAAGTGTACTCTCTGTAGCTCTTTCCTTCCTAGGACCTTGGCTTTATTTTTAAGTCTCTGATCTTAAGTCTCTTCTCTCTGACGATCCTTCTTGAGTGGCCCCTAGATTACACCTGAAAGAAGTGGCAGACGCCTGAGAACCAAAACCTGCTCAGTATCTTCATACCTCTCTAGATTCTTCTTGGAGATTTCTGGTCTCTGATAATTTCTTGACATGAAATACATTTTTAAGAAAAAAAGATTTAAGAGTAAGATTTTCTTACATTTTAAAATACCCTCTACTGCCTTATATATTATCAGGAATAGAAATCCAGTCTTCCAGATTATTTCCAACTCTTTCTGAATGGAATGCCAAGGAAATCCCCTGTCTTCATCTGCTTGGGTTGCCATAACAAAATCCCTACAACTAGATGGCTTACACAACAGATGTTTATTTTCTCACAGTTCTGGAGGCTGTAAGTCTAAGATTAGGGTGCCTTTAACTGTGGCCTCTTTCTGATTAAGAACTTCCCTCAGGTTGGGAACAGTTGCCTGCTAAGAACGCTGGGTCCTCAGATGACCTCTTTGTTCGTTTAGGGATAAAAGACAGAGAGGACACCTAGCTTTCTGGTATTCCTTCCCATAACGAGACTAATCCTATCATGAGGCCCCAACCTCATGAACACATCTCACCTCATCATCTCTCAAAGGCCCTATCTCCAAATACTCTCATGTTGAGAGTTAGGACTCTAACGTGCATTATTTTGCGGAGATGAAATATATTCAGTGTAAAAGTCCCTTTTGCCTAAAAGAATGGTTGCATGTTATGGGCTTCAGCATCACACTGGATCCATATGATCTTGAATTCCTCATTTGTGATGTGAGGATAAATCTAACTCACAGCATTGTGGCAAAGACTAGAATGGCATGTATAAAACATGGATTGTAGTGCTTACACAGTCAGAGTTTAAAAAACAGCTCTTCCCTCTCCCCCCTGGCTCTCACTTGATCTGTCCACAGAATGGCTGAGGTAGCTGACCAGTATGTGTTGATCAACTCACTTTCAGCCCAGAAATGAAGGAGACAGTGCAGTCATGATCCCACTTGTATTAGCCTATTGAGAGTTAATCGTTTGTGTCACCAGAAGGAGGGACACCAGGGTTGGGACAATCACATGAAATTAAGGCAATTAGAAATTTTTATTTGGGAAACAAAATCAAACAAAAACAAAGATGACACCTGGGTTCTTTCTCTTTTTAAACATACTCCAGCCAAAAGCTGTATGCCATCCAGATGGTGTGCTAGAGAAGACCAAAATTAATCATTCATTTGCAGTACGGTTTTAAGGATTTAAAGATCTTTAGGGAAGATGTTCAAAAGCATCACTCCAGTTAACCTTACCCTGTTAAGTGTGACCATGCACAGATTGGAGCCAAAGAGAAAGATCAGGGAGGATACCTGAAGTCTGTAGTCATGTCTCCAAGAGTGAAGAATCCTCTAGAGAGAAAAATGAAGTAGCTTGAACAGAGAGGACGGATGGACGTGCATCTAGGATACAATATTGTTCTCAGAAAGTGTTGAAATGGGGAAAACCTTCTGATTCAATTTTAAAGACTGTATTTGAACTGTGTGACCCCTTTCTGAATGTGATCTGATAACTGAAACAAATTATCGTGTGTCAGTGTTTGTAGTCTGAGCAGAATGCTAACCTAGACTGTTTAGAACCCATTTCTTCTCTCTGACACTCTATTTTCCTTGCATAAAAATGGAATGAAAAAGGAAAATGGCATTTTTTTTCTTGCAGATAGTCATCAAATAAAAAGTGTAGTGATTCGTTGGAACCTCTGAGAATTAGGAGATTTTTAACAGCCCTAAAATATTGCAAAGAAATACTATTTTAAAATGTCTTTGTGACCTTTCTGGAAATAGAAAATAAAAGACAAGCACATTTTTTCTTATTTAATAGAAGTGGAAAACTCTCATTAACAGACCCAGGAAATGAGGATCAAGGAAAGAATAGGAGAGAGAGAAATGGAAACATAATCCATAAAGACCATATCTATACTCAGATTTGTATTTCATAAGCTCCATGTGGAACACATCTAGAAATTTCCCTTTGGCTTATAGGACCCTTTCCCAAATGTTAATCCTCTTTTTGTGATTCTCTAAATTTTAACGCTAAGACATACCTCTTTCAAAATTAATCATTGAGAAGGAAAATTAAAAGATTTGGTCCCTCTCAATGTCCTCAGTAGCTTCCTGATAGAACTTGTGAATATTAAAATATACAAAATTTGAAATGAGTTGCAAACTAAAGTCCTCCTAGTATGTGGCACCTGCTATTTTCCCGGTTTCAGGCTTCTGTAAAGGATGTCATCACTCCTACTGACTTGGAAATTCCCAAGAATTTGATCAAATACTTGTGAGTGTATGTATTCAATATATGATAAACACACACACACACACACATATATATATATACACAACATAATATGCACATATATGTATATACATCTGAAAAACTAGGAAAACAATCATCTTGATTTATCTTGGTCTTCCAGTAAAAATTTTGGGTGTTTCTTATGTTCAGAACGACTACTGTTTATTAAAAATAAATATTTCAGAAATCAATAGGAGAGCTAAGAAATCCAGCAATGATGACAGAAAGGAATAACAGTATAACAGACATGCAGAGAGCAAAATAAATTGCAGGGTGGCACCCTGAAGCTGCACATGACAGTGGGTAGATGGTTACACATCTCCTCCAAACTGTTATAGATCTTCCAATGGAGCAGCCACTTTAGTTTTCTTGGTGTGGAGGTAGAAAAATGCTAATACTCAATGACCTTCCACACAACTCACCAATATTAATAAAGCTCTCTGAAAACAGAAATTAACCTGCTTCTTTCCAAGTTGATCAATACAATGACATGTGTAAAGCATGTTCCTTCTGCAATTCCTCTAAAATGTATCCCTGCTTGTTACAATTTATAGGGTAGATTGAAGGAGAAAATGGAAAGAGGAAGATACCACTGAGAGGGATGAGCTCTCATAAGGGGCACAGAATTATTTTTAGAATTCACCAAAATGTCTTACATAAAAATACATAATGTCTCAAGTTTTTGTTTGTTTGTTTAAATCTATCTATGCGTCTGACAACAGGTTTTGGAGTCCATACTTCTGTCCTTCATTAATTGCGGGGCATAAGAAGTGGCTCATGTATGTGACAATTACAAGGGAAAAAAATGGATGTTACAATAGGTTTATATATGGTTATAATTGAGTTCACCATAGCTTTCTTAAAAAAAATGAATAACATTCATAACTATGTTTCAGAGTATTCTCTTAAAAGCTGAAGTACCCAAATCATCATGAGTCAGTGGGAGTAAAGGAGGAAGAACACAAAAATAACCACACATTTGTTCAGAAAAAGTGTTTTTCTTTCTTGTTTTTAAACCCGCCTGTTACTTTAAAGAATGTCTCACACATGAAAATATTCTGCTGTAAGTTTAGAAGTTATTCATGAAAGGGAGTTTGAAGGTTTGGGTATTTTCTGCCAGAGGGACACATAGACCTTTTTTACTAAAACTGTTGAAATTTTATAAAGAAGATTGATATGAAAAAAGATACAACTGTGAGTTTCTTCAGCAGTTTCATATTCTTTTCTACTTAAGCTAATTTTTTTTCAGAAAGTCAGGCAAAGCCAGAAGCCATTTTGGAAGATGTTTCTTAAGTTGTAAGGAAAAAACCACTCAGTTTAGCAGATTTTTCTTTTCAGCCCCTAAACAAATAAATCCAAGCAAACCTTCATTTCTTCTCTACATTGAAGGTATAATTATGGCCCCATGGCCAATGCATGTCACTGTGAATATCTTACCATAGAGCACAAGACGTTAAATGCCTGGGGTGGTGGGAAGCACATTGAATTAGAAAATGTGAATTCCTAGTAGTGATTTTTCTAACACTAACTAGGAGATTTGGGAGAATCACTTAATTTTCTATGTTCCAGTTTACTTTGGAAACAGGGAAGTTGTTAATTTCTGGAATCATCATTCTCAGCTGTATCTCAGTGGATTCTATAAATCAAAAACATTATATATATATATATATATATATATATGTATATATATGTATACACATATATATATATACCAGTCTATCATGTAGTATTTATTCTTAAATGAATAAAATACTCAGCATGTAGTGACTTTTAATTTAATTTCCTTAAATGCTTTTTATATTCACGTTAAGATCACTTTTCTTTTTTTTCAACTTTTACATTTATGTCACCATAGATCTCAGACCAAAATTGGTACTATTTCATTACATATATGAGCTTCCCTTGTGAAGAATAAGCAACTGTATAATTTTTAAAAGTTTTTTATGTATTCATTTGTTCTTCAAAAGAAGTGAGTGAACAATCCTCTCATGTAATTGTGGGAGAACATTGCAGACAAAGAGATTGATAAGTTTAAAGGCACAGAGATGGAAGCATGATTGGTTATTTTTGAGGACTATTAAGGAGAAAAATCTGAGATGGAAATTTTGAAGATGAGATTGAGCATGAGCAATTATGGAAGTACAGAGACCTATTAGAAGGCTATTGTTGTAATCTTGTTACAATCCTCAGAGAAACGGTAGTGGCTTGGCTTAGAACTGTAGTAATGGAACGAAGAAGAAATAAATTCTAGATATATCTGGAAGATCAATCTTTTAAGAATAAAAAAATAAAAAATATCTACAGGTCCTCTACAATGAGAAACATCTCAAACGAGGTATGAGCAGAAGCTTGTTGAATGAGTCATACCATAGAGCCATGGGGACATTGCCATTTTGGTGCATAGTCAAAAGCTCTTCTCTGAAGCATTTGGACTATTTCCTTTCAGCCTTTCTGTGTGCTTCAGTTCACTTCTTTCTCATACAACTCACAATATACTTATCATGCTAGTTGTAATCGACAAAAACAAATAAAATAAAATGATAGTGGAAATGTTTGATAAAAGGGTGCTCTGGGTTCCAGTGTAATCAGTCCTGCAATGGAAGAAAAGAGATTCCTGGTAATTGGCTGGAGGAGATGGGAAGAAAGTCATCCTTTTTGAAATGCAAAGTAAATCTTACCTATTGTTCTTTATTCTTATTCTATTTTCCTCTAGTGGCTCCAGGAGGTATTGACAATAAAGACACATGGAATTTTTCACTTACTTTTGTCCCAACTTATATAGTAAAAATGTCCCTACTTATATAATGTTCTTCCTCATCCTAAAGAAGGTAAGTTACATAGAACAAATAATGAGAAGCTAAAGTTTGGAGAATATTGTTGTGTATAATCTACACAAAAAATATTTTTGGGGAGAGTTAGGTGCCCTGGACATCAAAAAAATATGGCTATTAGTGAGGAAATTTGGATATTGGTAAAGGATCAGAGTCAATTTTACAATATTGACATCGACTCAAGTTTTATAGTAAACATGAAATGGAATACAGTTTAATAGACTAACTGAATTAAATGTAGTTTAGTATCTTTTGGAAAAAAATACTGCATTAATTTTAAAGAATGCATGTTTTTGAAGGAAAATCAAAATTTTTATCATCCAAATTTAGATACTCCCTAAAATTAATGTAGCTGAATTACATCATTAGATGTCAGAAAGGTATTTGAAAGGGTAGGTTGGAAATAATTCTTTTGAATGTCACATAAATTTTCTTTGCAGCTAATCTCTGAAAAGAGGAAAAAAATTCTCTCTACTCAGGCATAGAATAGAAGCATTAACAATGGAAAGGTCAGTGCATAATGATGCAAAAGAGAAAAGGCCTAAAGTGCCATATTGATGAAATGAGATGGAGAAAAGTTATATAGAAATATTAATCAATCAATCCTTAATTTAAGACCTTTAGGTAACTTGCTAAAATCTTCTTCACTATTTAATATCAAAGAAATGTTAACCAATAAATTCTTTCTGTGGAATGAAAAAAAATCTCAAGAACTATGTATTTAGATTTAAATTTCTCTTTCTCTTTCAATTTTCTATATAGCAGGTGATAATTGACAAACTTAAATTACCCTAATAGGTATTAGATAGCCATTATTTCTTAGTACAATTTGCCTACAGTAGCTTAGGAAATCAAGATTTGATTACACAAACTTCCACAAAGGAAAATTACATATTCATTAAAATTCATATTTGGAAAATTATAAGAAATGGTCATGGTAAAATGGTAATTAAAATTGCAGGGTGTAGAACTTTATGCATATTCTGAACCACACTTTGTTAAGATAAATATGTGCAACTACACGTAATACCAGAAGGAAATACATTAAGAAAAAGATTGTGGTTATCTTTGGGTAATAAAATGCATTGGGAAACTATATTTTTGTCTGCTTTGCTGATTTTACAAGTGTAGTGGTATTTAAGATGCGCAGTGATAGGGTTGGCATTAGCAAAGAGTACTTTTGTCCCTTTGACCTCATTCTTACTATCTAATTTACCTGTTGCCTATTTCACTTGCTCCACTAACTTATATATGTGTTGTAAAGGCCACTAGCAGCTGGAAGGGAAAGAAAAACTGAAAGTGAAGAAAAGGTTCAGTTATCATCATGTAAGATCAAGCCTTTAGGAAGACATTTGGAAGGACAATGTATTTGACAGTCCATGAAACTGATGATATTTACGTAAAGATTTCACAGGACACATAGAACACACTTAGATAAAAAGGAGTAGGAAGGAAGTCATGTTGACTTACTGATTCCTTAATTTATTCATTCAACAACATTCATGGGCACCAAATAAATAACATGTCCTGCCAAAGATGAATGTGATATGGCACCTGCCTTCAAGGAACTCTTTGTTTAGCTCTGGAAGTAAATATATAAATATGAAGAATATGGTAAGTCTTTCCTAGAGATATGTACTGGGAAGATTGGTAATGTAATGCAGAGAGTCTTCCAGAGTGCATAATGGGGCTGAGCTAGGTGCTAAACAGTTGGTAGGAGTTCACTAGATTGATGATCATAGAGAAGGGATTTTTTGGTACAAGGTTCAGCACATGAAAAAATCTCCAGACTTGTTGACAGAGAACTCTTAAGTGATTTAGAATTTAGATATAGGTAAGTTGAGAGAGTCTACAAAGATGAAATTTAAAAGGAAATAGAAACTAGATGAAGAAGGTTTTCATGTCATATTGAGTTATTGGATTTTTTTCCCCCATAGTGCTGGAGATTGAACCCAGGGCCTTCTGCATGCAAGTCAAGCACTCTACCAACTAAGCTATATCCCCAGCCCAGATTTTTCTTATAGGCAATGGTGTGTCATTGAACACATGTGCATGGCAGCCAGGATTTACATTTTGAAAGGATTACCAGGATAGCAATATGGAGGCCAGACTCAAAAAGGGTAGAGATGAATCAGGAAGATCAGAATATCACAGTAGTCTGATAAGTAGATTAAAGGACTAAACCATAACAGGGTGGAATGGAAGGAAGAAGATGTGATGACTAAGAACATAAAATGAGATAATTCAATACCTGTGTCATAAATAGAGTTCATGCTATGGTGTTACCCAGATACCCTCTGTCTTAAGGACTGCATTTCCTTAACCAACAGAAATAGTAAACATGAAATGTTATATATAGGGCTGAGTAATAGTAAAAAACATAATTGCTTTTCAACTGAGTTAAAGATTGATCTTGAAAAAAGGGAGCTGTCTTGCCAAGATTACAATCCTAGTCCTAAAGAGCATCCCCCATTCAGTGACTGTTCAAGGTGTTGTACCAAATCCATCCACCTTAGCTCAATTCCGTAAAGTTATGAAGGGCAATGTCAACCTCCAGACCCACATGTAAGCAGTTTAAAGTTCTAAATGTGTCTCAAATCAATGTTTTCCTCTGCCCAAGCATGTTCCCCTTATTCTGGGCTATTGTTTCAAAGATCATTACCTGATCTACTTCTTACATATGAATCTTCATCTCAGAATCTGTTTTCTGAGGAACTTGATTTCAGATGATTTATGACAGAAGTCATCTCAGAAATGGATCTAAAAAATGTGATTTGGAGACTAGAGTAGTCACAATTTCATTGGCAATGGGATATCTATTGTTAGTGGTGGGTGGAGCACCTATGTGTCAAGTCACTGTGGTAGATTTATTAAAACTTCCACAAGTGGTAAACTGAGTTTGTGGGAATCTATAGAAAGGCAATTGAGATGTTCCAAGGTAGTAGTAACTATAAGTACAATGGAAACTGATGATTGCTAGTTAACACTATAAAGCATGAAAGAAGACAATGAAAAGATCTAGAGGACAAGTCACCAATTCAAGTCAAAGTCCAAGGGCTTCTTTGACAGCGTATTAAGAGATTTTTTATCTTGGGCAGCCTGGTGAGAGTGGGCGCAAGGGAAATGAGGATTAGGCACAGGATTCAATCATAAGCATAGAACTCCAAAGAATGCTGATTTTCAATAGTTTATGTCAGAACCCTGGTTGGAAAGGAGCCGGATCCTAAAATATGAGATGAAAATATCATGTTCCATGCAGTTCCAAACCTTCAAATCCCAGGTTCTCTTGAAACTCTTGCAAAAGTGATTGACTCTTTCCTAGCATGGAGATAATGGCTATAGGAATGATGTGCAGCTTGCAATTTACTATGTGCTAACTACAATGGTTCCCACTTGCCTTTTTAGCTCAGGCAAGTAACTAGGGTATAAGGTTGCCAGAGAAGTGCTGAGCCTGCTAAAGGAGGCTATAGACATAGCCATTATATGACAGCAGGAGCTATAAGAGTATATATAGGGCTGAGTAATAGTAAAAAAAAAAAATAGTTGAATATCACCCAAATTTCTACCAGCAAATGAATGTGTAAGTTGTGGATTATCCAGTCAATTCAATATACTACAATTCAATACTGCACGACATTTAAAACAAGTGCACTACCAACACGTGCTACAAAATGGATAATGCAAAATAATTTACTGAATGAAATAAATCAGACAAAAGATGTCACATGCAGTATGATTTCATTTATATGCATTTCTACAAAATGCAAACCAATTTGTAAGTGACAGAAAGTTGATTGCTGATTACCTGAAGATGAGAGAAATGGGAGGCGTGAGGGAGAGAGATCACCAAAGGGCACATGAGATTTTTGTAAGAAACAAATATTTCAGTTACCCTGGTGGTTTTACAGGTGTACACATGTGCCAATTTTATGAAATTGTACACTTGAAGCATATTCATTTATAACATATCAATCATACCTCAATAAAACAACTAAAATGAACTCACAGAAACACATGCACAAAAAACCAATTCCTCTAAATTTTATAGGTTTGAGGTGTAGACTATTCATTTCTGTACCCATCACCATGCCCTGGTCATAGTAGATGCTACACAGATTAAAAAAACAAAACAAAGGTACAACTTAAATATCACCTTTACCAAGAAGTCCCTACTCTTATACACAGAAGAGGTGCAGGATCCTCCAATCCTTCTTCATCTGGCCCCTGGCTCTCTTTCCCCCAAGGCTTAGAAATCCTGAAAAATAAGAAACACTTTAGACCTACTTGGTGTTGCTTGGGCCACACATAGAATCAAGATGTCAGGATTCCTCTTTCAGTACAGCTTCCCTGTCTCCACTGAGTTAAAATTCTGATCTTTCTGATAGCCCAAAAAAGTCATTTAGAGTTCTTTCTCTGTTCTGTCTAGCAGCTGAAAGGATGCCTGTTAATAAAATCAGCAGTGTTATTTGTAGATCCTCCTGTGACACGATGGGATTGATAACTATAACTCTTCTTGGTGGTGAAGGGCCATCATGGAGTTGATCTTTGCTTCATTAGAAAAAGTGTTAATTTGATGTCCAGAAGCCAAGTCAAGCTGTAACCCTGGTGCCCCTTATGCCGCCTTCTTTAGTTTTAACCTCTCCATTCTCCCCATCCACTTTTCCTATTTTCTTACCCACCCCAGCTATTCTTTCTTTCTTTTTTTTGGAGGGGGGGTGGTGGATACCAGAGATTGAACTCAGGGGCACTCAGCCACCAAGCCACATCTCAAGCCCTATTTTGTATTTTTTTTATGAATATTTTTTTCTTTTATTTTTTTTAATACATGACAGCAGAATGCATTACAATTCTTATTATACATATACAGCAGAATTTTTCATATCTTTATATATAAAGTGTATTCATGCCAATTCATGTCTTTATACATGTACTTTGATTTGGGGGGATTTTTTGCATTATAATTTTTATTACACACATATACCACAATTTTTCATAACTCTGTTTGTATGTAAAGTAGGTTGACACCCAATTTATGTCTTCATACATGTACTTTGGATAATGATGTTCATCACATTCCACCACCATCCTTGCTAACCCCCTGCCTCCTCCCTCTACCTTCCACCCTTCTTCCCTATCTATAATTCATCTATTTCTTCCATGCTCCTCCACCCTACCCCACTACGAGTCAGTCTCCTTATATCAGAGAAAACATTGGGCATTTGTTTTTGGGGGGATTGGCTAACTTCACTTAGCATTACCTTCTCCAATGCCATCCATTTACCTGCAAATGTCATGATTTTATTCTCTTTTATTGCTGAGTAAAATTCCATTGTGTGTGTGTGTGTGTGTGTGTGTGTGTGTGTGTGTGTGTGTAACATTTTTTTATCCATTCATCCACTGAAGAACATCTAGGTTGGCTCCACAGTTTAGCTATTGTGAATTGTGCTGCTCTAAACCTACATTCTGGGAGCAAAGTTTTACCCCTCACAGATCAGATAGAGCACTAATCTTTAGAGCATATAAATAACTCAAAAAAGCTAAGCACCAGAAAAACAAATAACTCAATCAACAAATGGGCCAAGAACCTGAACAGACACTTCTCAGATGAGGATATATACAATCAATCAACAAATACATGAAAAAATGCTTATCATCTCTAGCAATCAGAGAAATGCAAATCAAAACTACTCTAAGATATCATCTCACTCCAGTCAGAATGGAAACTATTATGAAGACAAACAACAATAAGTGTTGGTGAGGATGTGGGGAAAAAGGTACACTCATACATTTCTGGTGAGACTGCAAATTGGTGCAGCCAATATGGAAAGCAGTATGGAGATTCCTTAGAAATCTGGGAATAGAACCACTATTTGACCCAGCTATCCCTCTCCTTGGACTATACCCAAAAGACTTAAAAACAGCATACTAATTTGTATTCTATTCAGAGATAGTGTCTCACTGAGTTTTTAGTGCCTTGCTTTACTGAGGCTGGCTTTGAACTTGTGATCTCCTGCCTCAGCCTCCTGAGCCGCTGGGATTATAGGTGTGTACCTCTGTGCCTGGCTTACAAAACCTCTATGTTTCAAGCTAATCAAATACTGCCACTTCTCAAGGACATTATATTTTTGTGTTTCTTCTGTTTGATGGGTATCTCCATTGGCTAAAATAAATCTTTCTCTCCCTCTTCCTCCCTCCCTCCCTCCCTCTCTCTTTCTCTCTCTCTCTCTCTCTTACACACACACACACACACACACACACACGTACTCAAGCAATGGAATAGTAAATTCTTAACTAACTCATGAAAAGACAAGGATATAAAGTTGGCATAGAGTAGGGCCCAGAGCAGACACAGATATTGTACATCTCAGCATAGCTTCTCTTGCCTGCCAGGTTCTCTGGAAACAGAAACCAGCAAAACTACCTCACAGTGTACGCTTCACCTAATCTGATAGGGAAAACTGGGTTCTTTCAAACTATATTCCCTTTATACAAGATCTTATATCACCATTCTGGAAGAAGTCTAGTGTTTAAGACAATATTAACACTGGGCTTTCCTGGCTATTGAACCAGACTAAACATCATTGAAGCCTAGGCATGTCTGAACAATACCCAGCCAAGGTGTAAGGCATTCTGGAACTCCTTTCCTCACACTATATAGTATTTCTTCTTTAGTTAAAATGCAAAGTTGGAAAGAGAAAAGACAAGTGGTGATATCCAGCATGCATTCCCAGCTCACGACTCTCCCATTGTTCTTTCAAAGCCCGTATCACCTCTTTCTTTCAGGGCCTTATATTCTGTTGCTCTTTGGGATTCATTTCACCTTGTTCCTCCTCTTTCTCTGTGTCTGTGTGCATGTATGTATATGTAACATTTGGCCTCCTGTATGGAGATGAATATAGACTATGTGCTATGGAGATGGAGAAGGAGGTGAAGGCATCTCAAGACTAGATCCCAAGTCTATAATACGTTGGTCAATCTGTATTCCAATTTGCCCGTGTTCAACTCATATTCCTGAGGAACCAATCTTAGATTCTTAAAAATACATGATTAATTCTGTTACATGTCCACATTTTCTAAGAATGTTGCTTTGGAATCAGCTTGTGTTTCATTTGTGACAATGTCTTTATGAGGTGATATCCTGAGAGAATACCTTATAAACCAATTATTTGCTCTGTAAAATGGGATCTTTCTTGTATGCACTAAGTAAGATACAGTGTATGAAACAGACAACATAGTGCTTGGAATATGGAGCTGATTTTTGAAGTATAATTGCTTTTATAGTGGTATAAAATGTGATTTCCAAGGGTAACCATCATTGTTCAAATTCATAGTGCTGTCTGCCTTACCGTACACATTCAACACACACATCCACATATACAGAGGCACAGCCTACATTGATGTATATAGTTGAAATGCATTTATAATCATGGCGGGGGAAGATGATTTGGACTGCATTCTGGTTCTGTTAATGAATAGTAGTGGTAAAGTTACTTAACCTCTGTGCACATCAATTTTTTTTCATCTGTAAAATAAAGACAATTTTAGTACTTCTGATAAAACTTACATAAGGACTAAACAATGTCTGGCACTTGGTAAAATAATGTAAGTGTGGGTGTAATTACTGCCATTTTATTTTACGGTGCTGCAATAAATAAAATAAAATGAAAATGAAATGACAGCAATAGTAAAGATTAAAGGTGTCGGCAAATACGCGAACCTCCTTCGCTCTAACCCAATTTCTGCAACAGATGCTCCTCTCTTAATCTCAACAGGGAACAGATTTCACAGCCCAGGAGCATAATTACAGAAAACACTGGCTCCTGTGGTCACCAAGTTATACTTGGGGCACACTGAGTAACTGCCAATTGAGACCTCAATGGGTGACTAGGGCATATGTTGATAAAGGATCAGTCAAGAGTAGATTGTAATGTTCAATAAATGCCAGCAGCTTTCTGAAATTAAAAATAGAGGTCACCATGCTGCTCCATCAATAAGAAGCAGCAAAATTCAATACATGAACTGATAAATATGTCTCAGTCCTTCTTTCCTCCTTTCCTTTTTTTTTTCTTCTGTGAAACTAACTTGGGTGTCTTTGGAGTAGCTACCACATGTCAGCGAATGTGCAGGGTGGTATGGATAACTGACACCCCTGCCTTCTGGAGCATGCAATCCAGGGGCAGGGTTTGTACAGATTTTTCTGCTAAGTCAGTTCTCTTGGAGGCTGAACCAGCACCTCAGAGGTTGCTGCTCACAGTGATAACATGGAAGCTACTTGTTCTCTCTGTCTATTCAGATCTCTCATCCTGTAGCTGCCCACCTCTGGGACTTTCTAGTATCTCAAGATCTTCCACCATATGATGAAATGGAAGAGGAGGTTACCTTCTATCAGTCACCCTTACTCTCTTCTATTAGGGGCTCTAGTAAGAACTATCAACTGAAGTTGCATTTGGGAATCATCCATATGCTGATGTCCCATTTTCTTATTGTCTCCAGGCATACAGAATCAGCTATCTGTGAAAAAAAAAAAAGCCATAAAGTTCAATAGGTTAATTCTTAGGTTAGAGGAACTGACATTCTTTGTTAATTTCAGCTTAGGGCATTCACTTCTGCTTGAAAAAAATAGGCACGTCTTGGAGTTTCTTTTGCTTTTCATCTCTTTTTTAAGAGCAGTCAGTTATAGGTCATCAATATATTTCCAGTGGGAGAGAGAAACAGCAAGAAAAAGAGATAAAATGCTGACTGGAATAAGAGAAAATACTTCTCTCTGCATTGTAATCCTGGATGGTTTAGTTAAAGAGTGAATGGACATTTGTAAGTACACGCTACGCCATTGGAATGTAAGTCTAATATAGCCCCCAATACCTCTGTGATTAGTAAAATCATCTCAGACTGCTTCTGTGGGAAGATGGCTGAGCTGTTTTCATGGCAGCTACTTTAGGTTAACGTCGAATAGGACGTGCACAAGAGAAACACATTGTGGGAAGGTATTGGAAAAATGGTGTGCAGTTAAAAGGGCCTCCCTTGGGTTATTCAGATTTCCAACTTTGTGATCCAACTATGGCCCACTGAGAATTTGAGAACCCTTTTCCAGCTTTTCTGATATATGTTTACTTTGTTAGTTGTACTACATCCCAGCTTTGATATCATATGACACTGAGTTGTTTTAAATACAACTTAACTTACATGGGTCCTTCCAGGGAGTGTGTGTGCATGTGTGTGTGTGTGTGTGTGTGTGTGTGTGTGTTGTGTCTGTGTGTGTGTGTGTTTGTGTGTGTGCATGATCTAAAGTACTTTATAATACATACAGAAAAGTGCCAGAATTGAAGTGCATGGGTGAAGGAAATGAGGCCCAGATATTTTAATTTCTTTAAATCTGTTTCTCTTGTAAACTTGTAGATACGACAACCATACATATGTGGGTATAGATGTGTGTGTGTGTGTGTGTGTGTGTGTGTGTGTGTACTCTTTGGATATGCAGCAGTATTTGAATACTTTCTTTTACCCTTTCATCATTGAGCTCAAATTATAGAGATGGAACATTTTGAAAAAGGGGTGTGTATGGGTATATGTCTATAGGCGTGTGTATACTCTTTATATATTAAAACTCTACACACACTTTTAAAAATATCTCATCATTATAAATTGAACTTGGTGATAAAGTGATGAAAAGGTGAAGGGAACCATTCAAATACTTTGGGAAGGGACACAAACATGACTTTTGGTCCTCAGATTCAACTCTATGTACTAACTTACTTTTGCGTTTTAATCTTCTTGTACAAACTGTCAGTAATGTACACTAGAATATAAAAAAGGGTAAAGATATTTCCATTGAAAAAAAATTTTTTTGAGATGTTGTTCCCAACCAGACTAGAGCATTAGAAAGCCAACAGACTCAGAACCGTGTCCTTAAACAACATCACAGCTGGGGAAATGATTTATTATGCTCCCCTCTAGGCAATGATGTTCACCTTGAGCAATACAAGACAGACAATCCTTGAGGACAGCAGACTTACTCCCCACAGTGTCTCCTCTCCAGACTGTGCCTCGTTTTTAAAGTGCCCAGCATAGGTAATGGACAGGCAGTAGGCTTTTAATGGTAAGCAGTTCTTTCTTCACAAAACTGTAGAACAAAGCCAAGGACGGTGAGCCTTCCCTGGATAATGTACATTAGCTCATTTTTGGTAATCAGCAATCCTGAACTGAGTATCTTCTACGTGATCCTCTCTGAGTAGGCAATACTGGGAATGCAGAAAGTATTGATATTTAAAAAGATATTTAGGATATCGATTTTACTAACCCAAACAATTTGGTGAAAGTGAGGCACACACCAGATAAGTGAGATAGTCAAAGTTTGTAAATCTCTTTAAAAAGTTAGAAGTGAGACTTCAAAACACAAATAATAAGAATACAATATGAATACCACAAGGAAAGAATTATTATTAGAAAAATACAGTGGTATTTTGGTAGGTTGGTAGGGCTATCATAACAAACCATACCAGCAAATGTTTTTCATTAAACAGTGACTTGGAACAGACAGATATTTGATGGGGAGATGCCTCCTTAAAGGGTCCACATAGGAGTCTTATTGGATCTTTTTCCTAAGTGTGAGCCATGAGCCGGCAGTGGCATGGAATTACATGATTCATTTCCTGAACTAGAATCTGCATTTTAACATTTTAATGAGATCTCCAGGTGAATCATGAACCCATTAAAGATTAAAAGACACTGCCTTAGGGTTTTGGGTTTTTTTTTTTTTTTTGCAAATATTTGTTACCTCTGTGAACATGATTCATTGCATAACCAACCAAACAACTATGATGGGTAGGAGGATATCTCAGGTTTCACCAATGTTGAAAGAAAAAGTTCAAAGAGCATTAGAATTTTAACAAGAGGGCAGACCAATATGATACAGAAAGTAGAATTATTCAATAAAGGGTAAAAACATCAGCAGCATTTCATTAAAGTATAGTTGAGTTTTCAATAAAGAAAAAAAATCTCTGGGGACTAACAACAGAGGTAAACTGAAAATGAGGATTGTGTGCACCTGCTGCATCTGTGGTTGTTGTGGAGTGAGATACTGAGTGGGAGTTATCAGTTGATAGCTAGTAAGCTGAGCTTTCCTTTCACCTTGAGAGAAAGAGAGGGAGAGAGAGAGAGAGAGAGAGAGAGAGAGAGAGAGAGAGAGAGAGAGAGAGAGAAGCAAAGAATTAACCATGCATTTGGTAGTAAAATCCCCTGGTGCAGTGAGGGCCTTTGAAAGGCTGTATCATCAAAGAAAAGGGAGCTTCATTTGCTCTGCACTTGAGGAATAAGAGTAAATCACTGGACCCTTTTAAGGTGGGTATTTCATAGTGGGATCCCTTCCTAAAGTTGGCACTTATGAGTTTTATAGTCCTTGAATGAGAGAAAATCTACCCAGGGAGAAGATGGAGACTTTCCTTTACAGAGATGGGGAAGGGATATACTAATATTTATAAGAAATCAAAAGGGGGTTTAAGTTCTGAATTGGTCCCTAACTGGTGAAGCTACTGCTATCCTTGATAGAAACAAACGTGAAACTATTCTTGAGAGACACTCCCACAATGGAAGGTATATGGGTTCTCAATGAAAATTTGTAAAGATAATGTCACAACACAAACTGTGAATTATTTTAGCACATCGATTTTATGTTAAAAAATAGTGGAATGATTTATCACAACAAACTTAAGATAATAATAAATAATAGTCTTAAACATAAAATAAAATTAGTATATTAATAGTGATTAAGATGTTAAATGAAGACCTAAAATGCAATAACATAGGAATGATGAAATAACAAATTTCAAAAATGGAAATATTAATTAAGTTTAAAAACAAATCAATATATTAAACAAGGAATTGGTCACAACTAAATATTGAATATATGAACTTCATAGTTAATTAAATCACCCAGAATGAAACAACAAAAAAGAGTGAAAAGAAAGGTTAAGTGAATAGAGAAGATAAAATGAGGTTCGACATATATTTAGAAGAGTTTCATCACAAAAGAATAATGAGAATCATTGCAAGGCAATATTCTGAGAGACTATAGCTACAAATTTTCCAGAATTGGTATTTTAAAAATAGGCAGAATTAATAAAAACAAATCAATAGTCAGGCCCTTTGTGGTGAAATTGCGGAACACTAAAGCCAAAGGTTTTAAAAAAAATAAGGCAACTACAGAGAAAAGACAGATCTCTTACAAAAGAACCAGAATTAGTTTGACAGAGTACACAAAAGAGGCCAGAAAATCATGAAAATTATGCCTTCAAAGTGCTAAGAAAATATAACAGTCAATCTAGAGTTACATACAGAAATAAAGTATCTTGGTAAAGAAAAGGTGAAATAAAGACAATGAAGACTGTGATGTTTCACTGAAGGATCTACAAAAGACTGCTCTTGATAAACAAGAAAATAGATCTCAGTGGAATAAGTAGAGTGTGATAACCTCTGTGGGCAAAAAATCAGGGAGTCACACCAATCAGTGGATTAGCAAAACACTTAATGCTTAGCCACGCCATAATGATAATTTGGGAGTATTAGAAAATTGGGGGGGATTAGAAAATAAAACAACGTCAGATAGGAAGGCTGTGAATAGAGGTAAAATATTTTAGAGAGATTTATTTTACAAGAGGAAGCCAGACTTTCTGTATGCACCCAATAATTCATGACATTGGCTTAAGAATAATCCTAACACAGGTAGATAGAAATATAACTTTGCTATCAATAGAAATAAACAAATTAAGAAAATATCAGTCCTACAGAAAGCAAGGAAAGAGAAAACAAAGGTAAAAACACAGAGTGAGGACTAGAGAAATACAGAACCCTGTGAAAATAAAGCCAAGGATGCCCATAACCATACCCCCTCTAACTTCAAAGGACGTTATAGTTAAAAGACAAATGTTCAGATTAAAATGATTTAGCTGTATAATGCTTAATAAAAATATACCTAAAATGTTAAAAATGTCTACCTCAATGAAATATATGATCTTTAAGTGTTTTAAATAAATGTCAATCAGAAACTTAGTATCTACAATATGATCAAACATAAAGATTTTAATGTAAAAATATTATTATAAAACATGAACACATTATTAAAAAGAGAAAGATAACAAGTATTTGAAACTTTGATGCATATAACAACTAAAATATTAGATCAAATTCTATAATATTGTCATATGTTAGGTTGAAAATGACCAAGTTCTGGCAATTTCATATAGTTCAGTACATATATAACCAAAATACTAACCAAGTTACCCCAAATGGATAAAACTATGCTGGTAGAAGATTTTAACAAACTTCTTTGCATCTAGTAAAATTTAGTAAGTATATTAAAAAGCTCAACAACATAGTTAATAGTCTTGATTGTTTTTTTCCCAAACATGAATAAAATTCATGTGCTAGATTGACCAAGTACTAGACCAAGAAGAAAGGCTCCCAAACAAACAAAATAACCTGCAAAGATTAATGTACATAGACAAAAATTAAATAAAATTAAAATCTAACAAGAAAATCGGAACATCCTCTTTCCCCCTCTCTCCCTTTTCAAATGAGTTTGGAAAATTTAATATAACTTTCTAAAGAATTTGTGGATCAAAGAATCTGCTGCGCCACCAGCATGCTAGCTTCATACTAGAGGTTCGAAACATAGAAATTAACTAGTGAGATCAAATTAAAGACACATAACTCTCAAATTACCTTTTTCTTGCCCATTTCAGAGACAGCTTCCCCCAGCTCTTGCCTCTAGCCACCTGACAGGGTATCGAGGTTTACACAAGAGACCAGCAGGAGAGAGGAAGAAGCACGCCAGAAAGTGGGCTTTTATTGGGGAACAAAAAATTCAGGGGAGAATTCCATCCAATGAAGGTTGAGGGGGACAGCATTCTAAGGTCAGGGTCAGTGATCGGTTTCCAGGTCAATGGTCAGTCACACCCCCACATGGACAAGCCCTTGCACCTGGGAAGGGTGGGGAAAAGCTCTGATACAGCTGGTCTGAGTGCCTCACACCCTGCCAGGGAGGTAGCTCAATCACGTGCCAGAACGGCTTCCCACAAAATAATATATAGTGGAAATCACAAAAGGATTAGAAATGAAAGCAACAAATGAGAAGAGTGTGCATCTTTATTGTTTATTTATAAAAATTGTTTATGCCTACCATATGCCTTCCCCCATATGGATATGTTCTTCCCAGATATCTCCACTGTTCACCTCCTTATTGCTTATAAACCTGTCCTCTCCAGTAGTGTAGCCACTAGCCATACATGGCTATTGGGTACTTAAAATGTATCTGGTTTGAATTGACTTATGATATTATTGTAAATTGTTCATTGAAGATTCCACGTGGAAAAAGAGAATACAAATTATCTATTCACAATATTTTCTATTAATTGTATGTTGAAAGAATGATGGTTTGAATGTATCAAGCTAAATAAAATATATTATAAAAATTAATTTTGCCTCTCTATTTTTATCATTTTAAATATGGTAATAAGAAAATCAGAGAGGTGATTTTCATTCTATTTTGCCTGAACAACACTGTTCTAAACAGTTCTCTGACATCTCAGAGTAAAGAACCAGGCCAGGATACAGGAAGTGAAAAACCACAATAGGTCTGGCAGGGAAACCATGTCATTGCATTATTGCTTTTTTGAGGTCAGGGTAACAGGGACAGGTTTTGGATTCTGATGGTTTGACAAGAGTGATTGACTAAGTTGGCAGACCCCCTGCTATAACTCCTTACGTAACATGAACTTTGGTGCTTCCTGTTCCACTGCAGTGACCTAGGAACCCTAAAAAGAGTGTCTTTCATCTGATCTACTACCCATCTTCCTCTACAGTATTCATCTTTCCAAATCTTGCTATTTGATTTAGATCCAGAGTTGCTCTATTTTATTTTCTGATGACCATATAATTTTCTCAGAGCCAGCAGATTTTTTTAATATTTATTTTTTAGGTGTAGATGGACACAACCCAGCGCCTTTATTTTTATGTGGTGCTGAGGATCGAACCCAGGAGAGCAAGCAATTTTGAAGTGACTTTTAGAATCTCTTTTCATTCCAGTCACATTGGAACAACATGTAACATGGATTCCATTACTTCAATGTGTTTGGCTCTGTCTTTTGATATCTAAGTTGATCTTACTGGTTAAAATTCTTGGCAGTTAACTTATGGTTATTAAAAGATGTGGATGGCATAATTATATGATCAAAAACATTGAAAAAAATATGATCCTGTTGTTCAAGTTAATTTAATGTAGTGGTTTTTACCTGGGGACAATTTTATGGTAATGTCTGGAGATGTTTTGGTTATTATGATCTGAGGAGGAGACGCCCTAGCATCTATTGGTCAGAGGCAACAGATCCTTTTAAATGCCTTACCATGCACAGAACAGCTTCCCACCACAAAGAGTGACCTAGCCCCCAAATTTTAATAGTGTTCAAATTGATAATCCCTAATGTAAGATAATCTGATGAAGAATATATAGAAATTTTATACATATAAATGTACATAGAATAATTAATATGTATATATTAATATTTGTATATTCATTATTAATATGAATTTATAATAAAGTATAACATCTAAGAAAAAAAATGCAGAAGTCTCAAGTGCACATCTCAATAAATTTTCACAAATTTAGCATACTTGTGAAACCCAAGAAACAAAACATAATTAATAACCAAGAAGCCCTCTCATGACCCTGTTCAGTCATCATTTCTTGCCATAGATAAGTGCTCTTCTGATTCCTAACATCAAAAATAAGGTTTGCCCATGTTTGAACTTTATAGAATGTGAATCATAGCCTGTTCTTTTTTGTGTCTGCCTTCTTTTTACATTCCTACAATTGATGTTGCTATACAGCGGCAGTTTGTACTTTCTTATTGTTGTATAGTATTCCCTTGTATGAATGTTATTTATGTATGAATTTCCTTGTATGAATGTTACTTACTCAACAACTGAAACACATAAGAACAGATTTTAGGTTTTGGCTACTAAAAATGTGCTGCCCTGAAATAACAGGTGTCGTTTTTGTGAAATATGTACCTATTCAGTGGGAGCTAATCCTGAGCATACAATTGCCAGATATGGGACACTGAAACATCCATGGTTAGTGGATATTGTCAAATATTTCCCCCAAGTAATTGTACTGATTTATACTCCCACTAATAGGACATGACACCCATTTTCTTTTTAAAGAGTCAGTCCAGATGATGGATGTGTGTTTGTAGGGATGTATTTCTCAAGGTCACCATTTCCACCTTGAGCTAGGAAGGCAGTAGAGAACAGTCCTGATCTTACATCCTTTCAGTCATTAGGTGACTGTACTATGTTCTAATGAATAACCATGATGACCTTACGGATCCCGAGGACACAGTATCAAGTGTGGAGAATGTGTGGGCTAATAAACCATTTGAAAGAAGTAGTTCTTTGAAACTGTTGGTTTGTTCCCACTGCCTTCTTACAGTTAATTTCGACAAGTAAAACCAAGCACTGCAATCCTGTTGTGACAAAAATAACTATAAGATTTTGATATGCTTGCTTTCAGCAAATGTCACCCAAATGTCTTGCCTTTAATGCTGATGCTCTTCTCACTGTGCTGAGCTATTTCACTGTACACAGTATTTTCTTCCAAATGTCTCAATTACCTCATGTTGGAGACCCTCAGTCTGTAATGTAAAAAAAAAAAAAGTCTCTTGTATGTAAAAGAAGTCTTTTGGACTCTTTTAGATAAGAAACCTTGTGAAAATACAGGTATTATAAACATAATAGCAGTACTGATATTATTTTGACTCCTCCAACTATTCTTAATATCATATTCCCTTTGTTAATTTTTTTTATCACTGGAAGTTTTCCAATTTCATGTAAATTAGCATCGCAATCTTATAAACATGTTTCTATTTATTGAATCCCAGGTCAAAGTAATTATACAACAAAGAACAACAGTTTTCATACCAGACTGCGTGCATGCATGTAAATTGGGGTTCTCGCCAAGGTGGTAATGAATACAATCTCAGGTTTCATGAGATGAATCCAAAAATGGAAAAACTAATAACAGAGTTCTCAAACCTCAGATAACTGGAGTCAAGTTATCTTTCTTCTTCTCCATAAAACTGGCTTCTTCATTTTAGACATGATGTATTAGGTAGTCTAAAAATAAATCATAGGGGAAAAAAATCTGAGACTCTCATGCATGAGAAAAAGTGATTTTCATCTTTTAAAAAAAATTTGAATAGCCTCACTACACCACAGTGATTTACACCCAATCTCATCTGCCTGGAATAACAGTTACACCTATAGGACAGTATAGTGTCATGGGAAGAAGCATTAAGTCTACCAGGTTCAAGGTTTACTTTTCAAACTCAACAGCCATGTGACCCTCAGCAAGTGACTTAGCTTCTCAGTACCTCAGTTCCCTATTTAGCATCATGGCGGACCATGATAGCACCTACTTCATAGCTTGTGAAAATTCAAAGACACCATTTATTGCATACAGTTATCTCAGTGCCCAGGACAAAGTAAGTGTTCCACCAATGGTAGCTGCTAGGAGGTGCCTGACAATAATGCAAAACAAGGAAGACACAGGTGGCATTCACATTCCTCTACAATCCTTTGTGGTAAACCTGTGTTAAAGTGACTATGGGACCATGCTCAGAAAGTGAATGAGATGTGTTCATGGTGGAAACACCTGAAGTGAATTTAGCCACTTTTAAAGGTGGGACCCTATGAAAAGTAACGTGATATCCAATTTCTTAAAGCTTTGTGGTGGGGTGATTAAGCAATCAACTCTGGAGCTAAACTCTCAGGTTCTGCTGCTTTTATACTCTGTATGACTTAGTTAAGTCATTGAATCTCTCTTGTCTAAACAATAGGCCTTGTCTCTCAGGGTGGTGTGAGTGTGGGGGGATATATATGTTGTTAATATTGTTCTAAAGAGTAAGTCAATGTATGTGGGGGTACCTGCCACATAGTAACAGTTATCAGATGTTTTCTATTATAATTATTCAACTGACATTATTTTGGGTGTCTTGTAGAAAGGTCACTTGCAGACTATACAGGGAGAAAACAGCAATTCCTAAAGAAACGTAGGAAAGTGATTACACGGATTTAAGCTCAGGGCTGAGTTCTGTTCTTGGGTGAGCTTCTTGCAGAGACTGCTAAGTGCTGAAAAGCATGTGGTACCTCGAATTTCAACTTGGCATATGCTTGGTTCCAAACTCTTGGAAACATGAATAAGAATGGCAGAAGCTGTGGAGAGGGTCATTTCAGAACTATAAGCAGTTTTTCTAGAACTTGGGACATTGAACGCAATGTTGATGAACATTATTTCCATATTCAGAGGAAAAATCAGTTCATGGCCCTTTCAGTTTTGCAAATCTAAATCACAGGTTGTAATTTTGAAAGGAGGTGTTAGAGAAGCTGTAGCTATAAGGATAAACTGTTCTGCATGATCATGGAAAAGGTCATCTATGCAGTAGGCAGAATGGTATTTCTTGAAGAGGCTTCTTCTGAAAAAAACAAGTCTCTTTTCCGAGTACAGATTTAGATGTCTACAAACTGATGTTTATATTGTGTTTCTGCTCTTTAGTGGCTTCTTGGAGGTGGCTGGGGTCTGGAAAAGCTGAAAGAATCACTTTCACTTTCTCCAGGAGAAAGTGCTATGAAACACTTTTAAATCTTACAAGTTCAAGATTGGAAAACTTGGAACTTTCAAAACTTTGAAAACTAAAGGAGCCATCAATTCTTAATGATTTGGAAGCAAGTGATGTAAAGCAGCTGATTCTGCAGCTTCCCCAGGCTCCCCACTCCCACTGTCTGTATGGACATCACTGAAGGCAGGGTGGGGGGTGCAGAGATGGTGAAGTCAGGATCTTCACCAGGAGTAAGCTTCCAGCGTCACTCACCCAGGGACAAAGTTAATTTTGAGATAGTCAATGAATCCTTAGTCTGGAGGTGAGGAAGGGATAACTTTATCTCCTTGGGGTTTATTTGCTTGGGTCTCATCTCTGAGAAATCTGGCCAGGTTTGAAGATGCTTGAGGAGAAAATACACCTCTGCATGAGCCTTCATTCAGCCTTTATCAAAAGTTAGAGCTAAGCCAGGTGCAGCAGCGTATGCCTATAATCCCAGCTGCTTGGGAGGCTGAGACAGGAGGATCAAGAGTTCAAAGCCAGCCTCAGCAATGGTGAGGTGTAAAGCAACTCAGTGAGACCCCCATCTCAAAATAAAATACAAAACAGTGCTGGGGATGTGACTCAGTGGTCAAGTGCCTCTGAGTTCGATCCTTGGTACCCCCCCAACTCCCCCCAAAAAGTTAGAGTTATCTTTCTTGCATGTGTTCACCAGTAATTAAGGAGTGGTCAGGAGGAGTCCAGAGTTAGAATGCAGAGCTCTGAGGAGGATGTGTCAATGCAGCCTTGCCTAGGAAGTGCTCAAGGTTGGGACGTGCAGGATGCTGTTGCTGGGGTGGGAGACCTGGACTAGCTGAGACCAGATTAAAGATAAGGAGCTGCTTAATGCCCCGTCAGTAAAGAAGATTGGGAAGGCATGTTAAAGAGGATAGAGCTGCTCTCCTCTTCCATAGGTGGTAAATATTCAGAAAACTTCAAGGTGTTTAGTAGTGTAATTTCACTTGTGTCCACAAATGGTGAATTCTCATAGACATTGAATTATGTTTATTTTCATATTTCACAGCAAAGGGAGAATGGACCCTAACAAAAAATTCAAAAACAAACAAAATAATAACAATTAAGCAACCCAAAAGGTTGAATACCCAGAATGTGTTAGAGGACTATTAGACTACGCCTCTTCATACAGGTGCATCACTACCTTATCAACAGGTACCAATCATTTTTAGCAATTCCTCTCAATATATTGTGTAGAGTAAGTGAATTTTCAAACTTGTAGTGAGTTCTTTCTATCACCTAGCACAGGATTGCCAAAGAGATCTAAAGTTCTGAGGCTTTTAAGTATATCTTACTGAACGTTTTATGCTAAAAATTTTTGTGAGTGAAAAAATTTCAGCTGTTGTCTCTTAAATTCTAAAAGGGCGGATACATAAATTAGCATTTTTTTACAGTTTTGAATTTTTCCTGTTTTTACCCTATTTCAGTTTCCAATTGTGCAGTCTCTTTTATAATACTTTTATCGTCTCCAATTTAAGAGTGTTACTTTCTAGAGACAAATGCATTTAAGGTGAAAATGTTATTTGTGAAATCTTTTTCTGAGTATTTTTATGCCTCCTAGTATTACTCAAAGGCAATTTTCCTGGTTGGCATGGTTTTTAATGTACTTCTTTTTCCCCTTCCTGCTATCCCCCTACCCATTATCTCCTCTATGCTCTCTGCAAACCCAGCAGCAACACATATATACAAATCATGTCCTTTACTATTTTCCTTTCAATCTTTTGGGCTTTTGTATTGATCTGGAATCACGTAATTTTTTTTATTAATGAGTTGAGGTCATAATTTTGTTTGGGATGTAAAATGTTAAATTTATGGCAAAATTGAAATTTGGTGCCTCATGAAATTTTATGATACAGGTGCCTCAATGTCACCCATCTTCCCACCAAAAGCTAGGACATTCCTAAATGTTTTTAAATTGAGGAAAGTAGTGGCATGTAGAGCTACTTTGAAAACATTGCTACATATAATAAAAGAGAAATTTCTTCACCCTCTGGTTCTAGGATAATAGGGAAACAGAACCCTCACAATTGATAGGATGAGAGTGTAAAGCATTTGGTTTTCTAGAGATGTTTGGGTTTTATTTGCAGCTAATTAACATGAAGTTTTCAGTGGACATTTCTCTTTTCTCACATATAGTTAGTTTTATCACTTCATGTTGATAATATTCTCGAGTGTAGGGATAGACTCTCTAGAGAACAGCAAGGAAATTAAACCACTGATAATAAAGCTATCTGGGTTTGTCATGTCGTATGTACCCTTTGGCATCCAGGGTTCAGTAAACATGGAGGTTGACACACTAAACTGCAAGTAATAACACGGTCACTCCCAGAGAGCAAATAGGTCAGGGCTGCCACTGGATATTCCAAAACCAGCAGATACCCTCATTCCAGGTATAGAATCTCCCACAGTCTCAACTCTTGCCTGGGGTCCTAACACCTGTCCTCACTCTCCAGATTTCTTCAAAAACATTAACCTTTCCTCCTTCTCATTTCTTTGCCCACAAAGAACAGCAGAGCTCCAAGTTTTCTTTGGTTTCCTAGCCCCTTTTTGAGCAATCCCTGTGTCTTTCCAGGGCATTAAAGGGCCACTCTGGTAGTAAAGCAAATAGTTTTAATTAGGTTTCCTTACTTTTGAAATAAATTCTGGGGGAATGTGAAAAGCACTGGGTAAAATAAGCACAGGCTTTCTCCAGAACTAAGTTTATAGAACAGCATGGCTACTCATATTAAAATGGCCAAGGGGTGGTGGGGGAGATCCTCTTTTTTATCCTTAAGGTAAAGTATGATTTTGCTTTCCTTAGAAATCTACTGCCCTCCACCCCACATACTTTCATCTTTCAGGGCAAAACAGAAGACAGTGAGCACATTGGGGGAAATTTGTGGCTGAATCAGAGAGGATTTTACAGTGAATTCCAATTTAAACGCATGATTTATTTATGCTTACTTGGTTTGCAAACTCTTAGATTGCATCGTTCTGCTTATGAGGAGGAACATGTGAGATAATTTACAAGTGGGTGAAGAGAAGCACACCAAGAATGTAAGAAGTTCTCAGTTGATGAAAAGGATAGTTTACACAACAGATTTGGGGATAATTTTATTTTTCATCACAGATGAGTTTCAAGGAAGATTGATTAACCATATGTTACTAACACTGATCTAAGTTTACCAAATATGGAAAGGTTGGGATGAGCAGAATTAGTCTTTACTTCAAGTTTCCTTAACAATTGAAATGGGTAGCTGTCTTTAGCCATAAAACAACTCAGACCATCTGAAGTAGATATCTCTTTCATCTTTATGGCTTTATTACTATTTCTTGCTTTTCGGCCACACTGATGGCCCTCATGAAGTGTAGGCTAGAGTCATATTGCATTCTAGGGAGCAATAATTTAACTTAAAAACATATACACCATATAAACCCTCTTTTGTCTGCTATGCAAGAAGTGTTTGGAGGTAAAACTGCCCAGAAAAGTTCATTGAAGAAACCAAGGCTTTCTAAACTTCAATATATCTCCTTGTCACCTTGACTCAGCTAGTGCTAATATTTCAGGTCTGAAAAAAAAAAAAAAGGTGTCTGGGGAAATCAAGCTTCTAGATTCCACTGAAATGAAATATTTAATACTCTGCTTTTTCTTATATTACCTTTACATTTCTCCGAGAATCTGGAAGAATACTATTAAAATTGCTGCATTTGTTTGAATCATCGTCATCATTATTATTAAGAGCCATAGAAGCACTAGAATAAGCTAAAAATGATTCACAGAAGAAATAGCAAAATTGTTAATTGTCAAGAGTTGGGAGTCAATGAATGGCACCCTTTCTCTGTGTGCTTAAGGATCAGGTGAGATGTGCACAAGAGTCAGAAAAATAAATATCAAAATATAAACTTTATTGATAATAGAGTTGAATTTAGAAAGGATGGTTTGAAATAAGACCATAATAGAGCTTCCTTGCACATTTCACTCAGAATTGAATAAACTCACTGAGTCACAGGACTACAGAGCACTCTCCCTGTGCCCCTATCTTCTCCTCCAAGGTTGGGAATTTCAAGAATGGATTCCCCAGATGAGATGCCAAAGCCTGAGGCCTTGCGTTTTCAGTCTCTTCACAGTCTCACCAGTCAGAAAAGTAACACCCTTTCTTTTGAAGATACAGGAAACCTAGAATGACAGAAGCACCCTTTCAGAATTACTTTCCCAGTATTTCCAAGAACAAGATAAGTCTATTTCATTGGTCTGGTGTGGCATGTCAAACAAGGATGCAAATGATTCTCTTAACTATAAGTGTATTGAGAAGAGAAAATTTTGGGGTGAGGGACTAGAAGTTTTCCAATGCTAGTGATATTTTAAGACACTGAAAATTTTTTTAAATTGACAAATAAAAATAAGACTTTATTTGAAGCCAATTTCTGAGCATTCATCTAAAGGTTCAGAATCTCTTGCACTGTCCATTGCAATGAGGCACATAAGAGAAATGAGAAGAAAAATGAGTTCTCCATGAGTACTCTACTCCATTTTTTTTTTAAATCTGCCATTGAGCTTCACCACCTTCAAGGACACCTGCTCTGTTTTCCTGTATGTCTTAGACCTGAAGCCTCCTAAATGGTCTTTTGTTGTTGTTGTTTTATAATATCTTTCCTGCATTTTCTCATGGCCCACTGCGGACCTGTACTTTGCAGAGCCCAATACACTCTTCAGGAAAAAGAAAGTCCTCTGCCACCAATCTCAAGTTCAGTCTAGCTCAGTCAAAAATCTCAGAGGCCAGTGTATAATTCCTACACTAGAAGCACAAAAGGAATATATTGAAGAAAGATGAGCTGCCATCCATCCGGAACCATCAGGGACTTCATACAGCAGAGAATGCTTCATGCTTCTCCTACCCTTTTAGACTTTGCAATGGCAAGAAGTAAATTTCAATTGAGTCTAGCTACTGAGGGTTTCATGTTTATAGCAGACATTACTCTAATTAATACCCCTGAGTGTGAGCATTAGTTACATTTCTTAATAAGTCCCAAATCTCTCTCAGCACTAAAAGCCAGCTACTGCCTCCCATCACAGTTGGCACATGGAATAAAACTGTTTGCCATTCCTAGTTCGTGGACACAGTTGGCATCTTCCTCCCCCCAGAGCAAGAATTGTTTGATTCTCTCTCCCCACCAATTTTTCCTCAATTTTAATAAGCTTAGTTCTTTTAAAAATTATTTGATTCACCACATTAAATATTTAAGAATATAAACTATGAACCAATTACTCACTGTGATGATTAAAAATATGAGTGTTCTTTTCCCTCTTCACCTAGCTCTTTCTCCAATGTGAAAACTTGATGTTTTCTAGCTCTCCCTTGTAGAAAAGAAGGAATTCAGTCTGGTTTCAAGGCAAGTAATAGTTCTCAAATAGCCACTATCTTTTCTGCTTTTTGTTTTTTAAAAAGGAATATTTCAAACTATAAGAAGGAGTCTTTGACTTTAAGAAATTTAGAGTTAGCTCATAAAATTCTATATATTATATATGTTTGGTGGGTTTTATTGTATGTTTTTGTACCTCAATAAATTAGTCTAATCAATAAAATTTAGGATTTTTATGATAAAAATAGATCAAATATCTTTATAAATAATTATTACAAGGCAATAAATAGATATAACCATTTTTTATTGCTTATCTGCAAGATCAACTTTGTGCATCATCATGTAGAGTCACACAGTGAGTGAGTGGTGGCTGTCAGGGCATGAGTTCAGTAATCTGACTACAAATATCAAATTATAAACCACTGTACTGTATTGCATTATATACAGTGACAATTAGAGCTATTGATCTAAATACTAAACTTATTTTGAATTGTTGAGCTCAGCATTTTTTTAAATTTGTAAGTTTTTATGGTTCACATTAGGTTAATACAATACATGTACACCATGCATCATAGTCAAATCAAGGTAATAAGTATGATCACTTCTTTAACATGAATCCTTTCTGTGTATTGGGAATTTCTTAGTCATCTGGTTATTTTGAAATTATCATAGATTTTTTAGCCAATAAATAAATGTATTTTATTCAATAATAAATACCCCTATTATACCAGAAGTGATGCCTCTTATCCATCTTTGTGTTCTCCCTTCCCCTCCCCTTCCTATCTCCGGTGATCACTTTTACAGCCCATTCCTCCACAAAGTTTAATTATTAGTTTCCACAAAGGAGGAAGGACATGTGATATTGGTCTTTCTGTGTCTGGCTTGTTTCACTTAATGTAATGACCTCTAGTTCTATTCATGTTGCTGCAAATAACAGGGCTTCATTGTTCTTTATATGAGAATAGTATTACAATTTGTAAATATACCACATTTTCTTTATCCATTCTTCCCCATTATCTGAGTTGATTACATATTTTGGCCATTGTGAATAGTGCCATAATAAACATGGGAGTGGAAATATCTTTTTGGTATAGTGATTTCATTTTCTTTGAATATATTCCTGGTAGTTGAATTGCTGGATCATATGGTAGCTCAACTTTTAGATTTTTAAGGAATTTGAATAATTTTTCCCATAATATCCCTACTAGTTTGCATCCCCACCAACAGTATAAGAGCTCCCTTTTCTGTATATCCATACCAGCATTTCTTATTTTCATCTTTTTGATGATAGCTATTTTAAGGGGGATGAGATGACCTTTCATTATGGTTTTAGGTCTTCATTTCTTTGATGATTCATGAAGGTGAACATTTTTTCATGTATTTATTGGCCATTCATACGTCTTCTTTTGAGAAGTATCTGTTAGTTATCTAGCTCATTTTTCCATTGGATTGTTCATAATAGGCTACAAAATGTAACATATTAGGAATAAACTGAACCAAAGAAGTGAAAGATCTCTACAATGAAAAGTATAAAACACAAAAAATTGAAAGATATCCTGTGTTCATGATTCAGAAGAATCTACAATTTTAAATAATCATATTACTCAAAGCAATCTGTTGATTCATGCAATTCCCATCAAAATATCAATTACTTTTTCTCATAAATTGAAAGATACTCCTCAAATCCATACATATGGAGTCACAAAAGATTCATAATAACTAAAGAAATCTGTGGGTGTGGGAGGGGGAGAGGAAAAATAAGATTGAAGACATCAGAATATCTGACTTCAAAACTTACAACTGGTAGATCTGGGCATTAGCATTTGAAAATAGACTGTCTGCCTTAAGCCATTTATTTCTTAAGCTTTTGAAAAAATTAAAAGCTATAAAAAATTCCAAGAATAATCCAATAGACGCCCATATACCCATCCTCCAGATTCACCCAATGTAGCATCCTCCATATTCACAGAGCCAGCACTGTTAACCAGTATAATTATTAGGCTTAATTAGTTAATCAAATTAAATGCTACAGGAATTTATAGCAAATTGAATTAATAGATCAGGGAGTGTTATGAAAGAATGTCTTGATGTAGTCCTTAAATTTTTGGTAAATGGGAAAAGGAAAATGTTCTGAAAGTGGACGACAATGAGTACCATGGGATTATCATGTGGGCACAAGAGCATATGGTGGCAAGCAATACCAATGAATTTGAGACCAAGTTTTGAATATCTTTAAGCCAAGTAAGGGTTTTAGGCTGATTGTTACAGGGAAAGGGGAATCTTGGAAAGTTTTCTCACCAGGAGGAATCATAGTTACCTATTCGTATTTATAAACACTTAGCTTCTAGTTGTCACTCAAGAAATGCCATAAAATACACTACTCTGAGGGACATAACAATTCTTGTAATGGGTTCCAAGAGCTCAAGGTGTAGACAATGCTTTTAAAGTCAATAACCTAAAGAATTACTGAAACATCAGTTTATTAAGGGGCCCTTGGGAAAATTAATGTTGTTCTTAAAAAAGCAAACTATATTTTTATGATTGTTTTACCTCTTTTTAGTAACTTCTCTCTGATTTATCCAGGCTTTTTATCATCCATACATCCATGTAAGATCACAGCTTCAGAACCGCACTTTCAACTCCAGTATGTTTTCTTCTCCTTCAATTAAAAATGCAGCTGACCTGTACACTAATTACCTAGGGTCCTCTTAAGACTTATTATTCAAACTAGCAAACCTAAAAAACTTGGCATCTTGGATATAAAATGTAATGTATTGTAAAGGGTGAAGAGATTTTGGAGACAATGCACAAGCTGAAGATATGAACCTTTTAAATTCTGCCATGTAGATGGTTAAAAGTTGGATCTATATTTGTGCTAATTCCAGATAATAGCAACCAATTTCAATAAATGGATAAGAAAAAAAAGTACATTGATCTGTAACACTGAAGGTTTTGGAGTTGCTGCAGTCTAGAAGCATGGATTCATGTCATTGAGCAGAGGAGCTGGAAAGGAAAGCTCTTTTACCATATCTGAGAGTCAGATTGCCCACGCTTCCCATGCTTGACAGAAGAACTGAGTTGCATACTGCAAAATGAGAATGCTTCCATGTGTGTTATAATGCCACTAACATTTCAAACATGATGCAAATTCATGACATGCCTGTCATGCTGACCCTGTAAATCCCTCCGATTCCCAGTGTGAGGATTTGTAAACAGTAATGTTTCCAAGTTGGTAGTATTCTCTACTGTTCAAGGTCAGAGGGAAAACACAAGATGTTTATTTTTCAGTATTCACGTTGAGCCCATCTCATACAAAGATCTAAGTTGGCAATGCTTCTGACGTACAATCCTCAGTCAAAATAAAGCACAAGATAATTGCATTACTTGTAGTTGTATTGTGAAATGTTGTAAAAAAGTGTCACACTAAAGCCCTTAGCCTCATAATCATAGTTTTGTTTTTGTTTTTAATTCCTGGTCTAATAATTTGAATTTTCCAGCCATATCTGACTCTGGTGCTGATGCTTGTTTAATCTTTTCAGACTTTCTTTAGTATGCCTTGTGATTATTTTTTGAGAAGCATTATGATGTACTGGGTATATATTTTGTTACAAATGGGCTTTTAGTAGTATTGTAAATGTAAGGGATGAGAAGGTGAAGCATTCTGTGGCCGTGTGTTAGGTCTGTTTTGGGGTGAGCCTGCACCCTGAACTGCAAACTTCACTAGTGCTTCTCTGATCTTTTCACCCCATCATGGAGGGTAGGAGGGGTGCTAGAGTTGGGTATTTCCCTTCTCCCATATGGAAAACCAGAGGGAGGTAGAATTGGTTATTTCCCTTTCCCTAGTTAGCTTAGATTCTGGTAAAAGCCTAGTGTGTTAAGCTCTGATGAAAGTTTCTCCTCAGGGCAGAACAGAGACTCTGGTATATTTCAAAATGGTTCCTTTTCTCTCTCCCCATCCTGAACACAAGAGATAATTTTTTTTTTTTTGTCATCCACTAGGAGAACCTGGTAGAGTTCCTGGAGGTAAAATTCATAACAAAATAGTCCTCCTCCATCAATACTGGGTCCCTGGAATCTCTAACACTCAGATGTCCCTTATGAGCCTCCAGCAAGTATCAATTAGAGTTTAGTTTTTCCTGTTCCAACACTAGCTCATGAAGAGGTTTCTGCTTGTGGGTTTGTGTTCTGGGAGTTGTGATTCTTTGTAGCTGCTGGTTTATCTTTCCAATTTGGGTGGTGCCAGTTTGCCCCATGATCTCACTTTTCTGATGGATCCTAGAAGAGTTGTTGATTTTTCAGTTTGTTTGGGTTTTTATTTCTTGTTAGAATGAACTGGCAACCTCTAGCTTTCTTACATGCCATAGCCCAGGAACTGGAAGTCAAAACATGGCTTTTTAATTCACCTGATATTACTTCTCAGAATGTTTTGAGAGTGTATGGTGTCATCCTAATGATACTCTAATGGATAGTTAGAGCACTCTGAACACACGTTGGAAGAACTATAATCAGTTTAAAGGACAGATAAAAAGAAAATGTTCTATTACCCTCTTTCCTTTCACTTTTTTCCCTAATACTGAAGTCCCACAGATAAAAGGTAAGCTTGGTGAAACTCATGTGGGGTGTTTGCAGCAAAAGAAAGCAATATTCTACTCAGAAGAGGCAAAAATGAGGGGTGTTGTCTGTCTGACATCCACACTGGAGATGATCAGTTACATACCAATGGAGAACAGAACGTGGCTCACGAGTAAAGAATCAGCTTTATGTTTCCCTGGGAAGGACATCACTCACTTACCATCTTGATGAAAGCAAATAAAACAACAAAATCCAAGAAATACTCAGATTCTAAGAATAATTATAATATTATATAATTCATTATAATAATATAAAAGTATTCCAGGGTGTTTCAATATGTCTGGACTGGACTATAACTTATCTATCAAACTCTGTTTTCAGAATCATTTTCCTTGAAAAGTTTTTTTTTTTAATCAGTAAGAGTCATTGTTTATGGTAAAATAACAATCAAAGGAGTTGTACATTGAGGATGAGACAGGTTCCACAATCTAAGTTCGTATTTAATATTTTCCCTCAGTCATTAGCAAGGAGAATTTATTTCTGACTCCTCAAGTTTTCTTTGAAAGAATGGAATTTTCTTAATACTTACGGGGGATTATGAGAGGAAGGTTAATTCAGGTATGAAGAGTGGTTTCTCTGTTTGGCATAAGGAATAAATAAATAAACACACATGGATCAGATCCCACCAGGTCTTTCCCTACTTTACACTCACCCTCTCCTTAGAACACAGACACTTCTAGGTCTTAGGCTCCTATGGGAATAATTACTGTTGTCCAGTATTTCTTTGAATCTTTAGTTCATCCATTTCAAGGGTGGAGTGACAAAAAAATAAGTTCAATCATAACACTAAATAAATTTTCTATTTGTCTATTTTAATTTTATTTTGCTTCAAACTCAAGTGGGAAAGTGGAATCAACATCATGTATTGTCCTTCCTAACACCATTATTAACGTGAATATAATATATGATATGATGAAAAACAAAATCATTTAATAGGCCATATAATTAAAAGTTGTTATTAAATTCTAATCTGTCTTCCTAGAATCAATAACTATTTCTACTCTTTTTAGAAATAGTCTATGTATAACCAAGTGTGTATGCACATATGTGTGATTATTCTACATAAATTATTCTTAACCTCTCTTATACTTAAATATATGTTTGAGAAGTCAATCAATGTGATACATTTGAGGTCTATTTCATTCTTTAGAGTGGCAAAAATATATTCAATTTCATTATATTATCCATGTATTTAAATTCACTTATTAATTGACATGTGGATTTTTACTATTCTTTTGTTACTGAAGTATTGCTTCTCTGATACCCTTTGTATACGTGAACACATTTACAGACTACATTCCTAAAAGTCAATATACTATATTTAAGGGTAAATACAATTAAAATTCGATACATGGAGTTGTTGCCAAATTCTACACAGATCATACCTACTAATAACATTTGAGAATGCCTACTTCTCTAATACTTTTATCAATACAGCATAAATATTTTCATCTTGAAATTTTTGCTTTTTGAAAAGTATATTCTCATAGTTGCTCTAAACACCACCAGGACATCCTTTATAAAATGTTATTGTTTGGCATAAAATCAAAGGGAAAAATCAATGTACCAGTTTCCTCTAACTCTTCATTCAAGAAGCTTAGAGAAAAAAAGTACCTGTGAGTGTATATGTGAGTATGTGTGTAAATTTTCTGTTCTCATTGTCATACATCAGCAGTAAAATTCAAACTCACCTTTGGGTTCCTTTAAAAAGCACATGCTTGGATTCAACACATTATTCTAATTTCTAGTTTGAGCAGTCCCATTTGCAAAGAGCAAAAGTAACTATAACTGGTATGTAATTTCATGGTGTCTTATATAAGTGGTCATATTTTGTGAGGAGAAAATGCCAATGAGGCATAGCTAAAGGTCACCTCTTTTAATGAACCTGTTTCTGACTCATGGTTTTACCTTGGCTCGTTTTTTTGCTTTTCTGTGATAGGCTATACTTTGATTAGCATAGAGATTGTCTGATAATTGTTGTATTTCAAGTTCAAATGATTTCTTATCCCATATGTTTCTTTGTCCAGGATTAAAAGCAGATGGGTTCTTGCAAGCCCTTGGAATGAGAGAGAGAGTGGGGTGCGGGGGGGGGGGATGTCATGAAATAACTTAAGAAGCTTGGGTCTATTTTCTTAGATTCTAGCATCCATTTGAGGTAGGAAGGTTTCTCAGAGAAAAGGAAATGAATGCTGTGTTTCAGAATTAGAGTTGATGGTGTTCTCATATGGTTACATTTTATCTGTTAGATTTCACTACATCCAATTATTTTTCTATTACTGACTCTGTTGGCAGTAGAACATGAACATCACATAAACAGAGTACTAGTTAACTTAATTCTTCCTAAGTGATGTTAGAAATGTTTCCCCAACCCATTCTCTAATCTTCACTTCCCCCTCATCCTCCAGATGTTTGAGCCATGGATTTCTGTTTTGCTGATTTTAAAAGAGAATATTTTGCAGCCTTTCATCATACCAAAGTAATTCATTTTTACCCACAGAGACAACTGCAGAATCTCAGTTTCTCCCTGTGGGGTCTCTCCAAGCTGTGGATCAGGTGAACTTAAATTCATTGAGAGACTTCTATATTCTAGGTCTACATACTATTTCATTTCATCACAATCACCACATGAAATAAGTATATCATTCTCGTTTAATAAATTAAGAAACAGAGCCATTGAGAACATGGACATGGACCAAGATCACATGGCTCCACTCGCCAAAGCTAAACTTCCAGGAGAATAAAACTGCATTTTTCTCTACTATTCACCTTACGTAAATGTGTTGATGTTTATGGGCTCTATAAGATAATGTAAACAAAAGTCTCTGTGAATTCCTAAATATTAGCAAATAGGATAGCTACTAACATCCAGTGATAGTTTTCCTATGTGTTACATGTCTTCATCTTTTTTCTAACATAGGGAAGATGAAGTGAAAAATTAAATAAATTCATTTTAAAATTTTCCAGACCTGTAAAGAGGTACAGTAAAAAATATATACCCATCTCCCCTCAACTCAGCTAAAGAAGTGAAACATTTCAATGACAGTTGGAGCCCCCCGCTGCCCCATGCAGTGTCCCTGTCTTGTCCTGTTTAACACTGCCTCCACTGTCTCTTTCAGCCTTTTGCAGAGGCCACCAAACTCTAAATTTGAAATTTATCATTCTCATTTTGTATCTAGTCTCTAAGTCATAATGGCAATATTTTGTTTCTTTAAAATCTCTGTATGCCTCCTGTCAACCTTTATACAGTCATTTGTAACTTGCTCTTTTTGTTCAATGTTTTTTCTAGATTTATAATTCTATATTTTATTTATAATTCTATATTTTTACGTGAAAACATCTAAAATGTTCTTCTTTGGTGTTGATAATAAAAGATAATCCCTTGTTTCTATGAGCTAGGAGTTTAACTGAGTGCTTTACATATTAGTTTCTTAAGCTTGATCATACCAGTAGATATGTATTATTATTTTTACATTCTTGCTGCAGCTCAACAGTTTATTACTTATTTAAGGTAATAGCTCGTCAGTTGCAGAGCTAGAATTCCTGTGTAAGTATTTATTAACTCCAGTTCTGTGCTTTTTCTATTATACTGCATGCCTATCTTTAGTGAAGTCCAATTTTCATCTCATTCAATGTTTTTCAAAATCAGATCTCTAAATCCTGGCCAAGGGCAAGGCATAGAGCAAGAAGCAGTGACCCCCATGTGTATAGAGGCTGCCTTGGTAATGCAGCCCTAGGATTACCATCTCCCTACTGCCTCTCATTTACAGAGGCAATTACCCTCTGCTGTTGCTGTGCTGCACAGTGACATTTGACATCACCTAGGGCACCTGTTTCCTGAAACATCCTATCCATAGAAAGAAAAAACCGCTCCTTGCATCCATTCTCTAACTAAAGCCTAGGCCAATTCACCGCTTTGCACCATGATTGAAAATATCCATAGAAAAACATAACAGCCCATCACAAACCCACCAATGGCCTAATTGTTAAGTAAAATCGCTCTGTCTTACAATTACTTCTATTATAAACTATCCATTAAAGAGCAGCCTCTGCCTTCCTCTTGACTCTTTCATTAGCACAATACTCCCACATCAGTACCCAGTTATAAACAAGCCCTATCCAAATTTACATTACTCTCCAAATTACATACACAGACTGATTACTGTTTCTTAGAAGAGCAGAATCTACACGAGCACTAAATACTCTCTTCCTTTCACAGTGCTGTGGTTTCATAGTTAGACCCTTTCAAATACCTGTGGCACCAGCCTTTCTTTAACTCAGTCTGCAGAAATGTGCTTTAGAGCAGGGTGCAAGAAAAATAGGCCCTAAGATCCTTCTTTATTTGCCACTTCCCATTTCACAAATCTTCTTCTATTAAACAAAACAGGAAAGCAAATGCTTGACAACTCCAAATAACTCAGAGGCAGGGTAATTCTCACATATAGTCTGAGAAGAATCTTAGTTCTGGGGAAATACAATATGTTTAGCACTAAGTGACCAAAAATCTTGGTCTTCTCTGGAGGTTAGACTGAGCCTAGATTTATTAGTCACATGGTGCCTCTTCAGGGTGAACCTAGAGGAAATCCTGTGGAGTCACTAGGAATAAAACACCTTCAGACAGAAAGGATGCTAGCATACTGAGAACAAATTGGCTAAAAAGCCAAAACAATGCATAAAGACAAAAAATACTAATGATAGAGTTAAAGAGAAACTTGGAAACTGAGAGGGGACAGGCTATTAAAAATGAGAGAAGTACAAGAACACTTGAAGTAAGTGGAAAAAAAATGAGGAGAAAAGAGAGAGGTAGTAAGTAAAAAAGAACATACTGCATAAAATAACAGAAGTAAGCCTACAGTTGCTCTTTTACCTTGTGGTTTTAATCCTAAACTCAAATCCCTTTCAACATCTATTCATGTCTTGGGCGTGACTATATATTCACAACAGCATTTCCCCCAAATGCCACTATTTTTTAAATTTTTCATCTGAGGTTGTTCATTTGATATATTCTAGAAGTCTAAAGTATCGTATTCATTTCTTACCCTCAAATTATAAGGTGGCCATCCTTATTTACTACAAATGACACTAATTTTCAAAGTTGTAAATAATATCATTGTGGTTCTTTAAAATATTCCAATGGCTTCTACTGAACTCAGCATATGATCTAAAACAAACAAACAAAAAAATCAGCCTGGGTTTACATGGTTTTGTTGATTTGGCCTCTCCTGTACACCTCCCACATCATTTAGGAGCATTCTCCTCTCTCACTTAACATGACACAAACACATTGTCTTTCTCAGATTCACTACTTCACCTATGCTATTTCTAATTTTTTTTTTCTGCTTGGAAGGCTATTTCCCCAGATCTCAGAAAGGTGAGTTCTTTTTGTCAATCATATCTTAGCTCAAATCTCAGCTACACTTTTCCTAGTCTTCCTTGCCATGTAATACACTCTCCATAAATAAGTGTTGAATTAATCAGTTAAAAATTGTGAACATGTTTAATTTCTTTAGAACATATATTCTGTTCCTTTTGACAATAATGATGTCATTTGATGTGTGTTTCTTTTGAGAAAATTAGGCAAGAAGTTTCTAGTGGGAGGAAGAGGACAGGATATGGAGATTACCTGTGAAATTTAAGTATTGCCTCTGGCTCCATCAGATCCTGTACTTCCAGAGTCTCTCTCTCTCTCTCTCTCTCTCTCTCTCTCTTACTGTGTGTGTCTCTCCAGCCTTCTAAGTACTTTGAAAGTTTGATAGAGAGATTAACAATCGGGGCATCTCTTTTTAAACATTCCTAGAGTCTGCTTGGTCATGGCTAGATCAGGAAGAAGCAAAGAATCTTTTATATTACAGATACTAAGTGTTTCCTTCTAAGTATTTCTAGTGTTAATGTCTGTGCTCTCCATCAGCAAGTAGAAAACTGGTACTCATGGGAAAGACATGGTAATCATCCTACCTCGATTTTTACTGCCCTGTTTAAGGTTATCAGTCAACAGTACTTCAACTTGAATGACTTTAATTGAAGAAAAAATTATTACACACTTTATATAGAAAAACATATTTCCAGATACTCAGGGTATACCATACCTACCAATCCTGTTTTGAAGGTAGAAACAACACGTGCAAAAAGCTCTTCCTTCCTTACCCTGCCAGGCATGGTATGTCTAACTTCTGCATCTGTATATAACTGACATTGGTGCCTCCATAAGTTCTTGTCTCTTTACCCCCAGTCTTGGATGGGAATAAGCGGATCAAGATGGCCACCAACTTTGCATAGGAGTTTGGGTACACTACCACTGACAATAAATTCCCTCATTGCTGTGGGATAATTCTTCCAATCCAACCTAAAATAGAATTGGCCTTTTCTTTCCTGTTTCTTTGTCAACAGCTATTTTTGCAAGGTTTTCATTACTTCTTAATTGTTCAAACTTCCTATCTTCATTTTTCTTGTTAAGGGCCAATTTTACAAATGAGTTCATTATCTCTACCATTTTAGACTCATCATTAATTTCATGCTCCTCATTTATTAGTGGACCTATTTTCTCTCTGGTACTTCTTTTTTTCACTGCAGTGTTTGTAAAATGCATTGTATTCTTTTGTTTCTTTTAATAGCTTTATTATGCTATTCTTATGCTACTGTTATTTTCCCTATCTTTAATTGATGTATGTCTTTTTTTTTATTCCAATTGGCAAGTTTTCCTCCATTCACTTTAATATAAGATGTTAAGAGTCATTTATGTTTACACTTCATATTTGCACACCTCATTCTTCAAACATGTTTTAAAACTGCTCTAGTCTACTTAAAATATCAATAGAAGTAGCACTGGCAGAAGGAATTGAGACAATTACTCATCTTATAAATGCATTACTGTATACAATAAATTCCTTTATCCTTAATTAGTGAAGAGATTCATGATCATTTTACGTGTTAGGCTGATAACAGAGCATTATTCAACAATGTCCTTGGCCAGGGCACACAGCAAAGCCAAGAAGCAGAATTTCAGTTGATAAACTTGTGTTAATATGAGGAAAGAATTTATAGGGGAACTATAAAGAGCATGGACCAAGAAATATCTGTTCTAGACCACAAATATTTCCGAGTAGTAGTAACCATATATTTTTGCCCTTTCTCTCTACTGGAGTCTCTGCATTCTGACTCAGACCTTTCTGTTTCTTAGAAATTAGAGGTGGGAGTTGGGAGAGGGAAAGCCATGTATTTGCATACAGAGAACTTTGGCAGAATATAGGCAGCAAAAAATACTGTGACCTGTGATTCCTACTGTGATACAACAGAGCAATGGATTAGGAAATGGGAAACCTGGGGTTTCATTGTCTATTTTCTATTATTTCCCTCTTGGGGATAGAGGTTTCTAATTTGTAAAATGTGAGTGTTGAACTGGATGATAGCTAAGATTCCTGATCTCTCTTAAGTGTTCTATATGACTCTTAAAATCCACAAAGTATTAAGTCATCCACTAGGTTTATTTCTGTATCCTGTTACTATGCTCCCATGAAGTATTTAGTTTCCTCCTTGGTGTACTAAGTGAGCCTGAGCAGTCCAACTTCACTTAGCCTTGAACTTCTAATGTTGAGGTCCTAACCTTGAGCTGACCAGTAAGAAGTCTAGAATTGGCATTCATTAAGATTCTCAGTGCCATGTGGCTTCAGTGTTTGCCTCATTTTTTTTCTTTATTTTTTTTTGTGTGTTCATTTCCTTTCTTTTTATACTTACCCTCACATATATCTCTCCTACTCCTAGAAATCATTTGCTTAATTTTTTTTCAATCTGATAGACTTTTTCTTCAAGATCCAACTTCTATGTGAAGCCTCACACCTCTTCCACCCAGAGAAAACCATATTCTTTGCTTCCTTTGTGCTCCATTCATACTTTTACCCATAGCTGTAGCAGCAGCAGCAGTCCCATGGGTAATAATATGCTCTAAGAATTTCTTACATGATTGAATTGGACATGCCTTATATCACTTCAACCTGAAATAAGCAGAAATTGGTGGCTTCGTTATATTCATTGTTTTGGTGGGAAATTAAAGTCAAATAACTTGCTGAAAAATCACCCAATTAGGAAAGCCTTGGGCCTAGTCCAGGACCATGCCTTAGTCCTCTCACTTTATGGAAACACCTTGCAAAGCATCTTCTAAAGGGAATTAGTGACTCTACTGGCCAATTGAGACTACTGGCTATCACTCTACCTTTACCCAGAGCTGCCTTCTTTTCCTACTATCTTAGTTCTGCAGTGTTGGGTCCTGACCTGTCTACTTTAATATTCTATTTTGCTGTTCTATCATTGAGAGTTTTCACCTTCTTGTAATGGTGAGAACTTTTCTTTTTTTTCTTTTTTGGAACTGAGGATTGAACCCAGGGGTGCTTTACCCCTGAGCTACATCCTCAGCTCTTTTTATTTTTATTGACTGACTTTTTATTTTGAGACAAGGTCTTTCTAAGCTGCTTAGGGCCTTGCTAAGCTGTTAAAGCTGGTTTTGAACTTCTGATCTTCCTGTCCTCAGACTCCCGAGTTGTTGAGATTGCAGACATGTGCCTCTGTACCCAGCTTGGTGAGAATTTCTTAATGGTATTCACATTGAAGCCCTCAGTCTCCATTTAGAATTCCTCAAGGTTTATATTCTGGTGGGAACTTTTGATTTATTCTTTTACTTCCAAGGAGGTTTGCCTTCCCTGCAAAATCCCATCATTTGTATGTATTTATCTTGATTTGTCTGTTATCCGTCTAATTTATCTCAGCTGTATGTAGGGGCATCTCTCTAATTTCCCTTATGGTTGGAGAAGGTTGGAGAAGTTGTAGAGTCCTCTGGGTTTGGGGGAGAAAGAAAGAAGTTTCTCTGTTAATACTAACTTTGAAAAAGAAGTCTTCTGCACACAAGTCCTAGATGTAGTGATACTTCCCTTGAGGTACTGCAGCAGAATGAAACAACGCTCATTTCATCTCTCACCCCCAGCATCAGCCATGAGAAATTGGACTATTAACCACTTTATGTATACCATAAAAAGGATCTACCTGCATATTAATACTTTTATTCCTCCAGTTTTTAAACCCTGAAATGTGTCTGCATTTAATGCCAAACAGCTATAATATCCAAGCTATTCTTCTGTGCTTTCAAAAGTGTCCTGTTCCCAAGGACTGGTTATAAGGAGAGAATGAAGCCATTACTAATTTCTGAGAGTAGTTCATAGTAAGTCTACATCACATAGGTAGCATAACTCAGTTATTCATATGAAATACACTCTAGGGAACTGAAGTGGTAAAAGAGTAGATGAAGAAACTTGTAGAGACTTTATGAAATCCCAAATTTACATATGCATATGTAAAGTTGTATAATCTTTTAAAGTTTGTGCACATATAGGAATTTATAGCAATCGGGTGTTCAAGATGATGATTCCATAATTTTCAGTCATCAAAGAAAAAAATGCATTTCTGATCCCTATAGTATTAAGGGCAGAACCGTGTATTTGAGTAAGATTTTTTAATAAGAATTGAAACAGAGAGAGGTGTCTTTTTTCAATATAGAATTAAATTGACCAGAACATTCCATTCTTCAAGCATTTCCATTAATCAAGGTTTTACTATTCTTTTATATAGGAAGTCCAATCAAGGCTATCTGAGACCTATGTCACCAAAGATTTCAAATATGCTTTTGAAAGCTTTTAAATCATGACTTTTAGAGAAAGTTCTCTGGCCAAAAAACCACTTGCCTGCACACAGAATCTTTAAACAGTTTTCACTAAAATATAATTTCCTTATCAGACAGAAATGACATTTTATCTACAGTTTTGTGTGTGGGGAGGTCTGTGTACATATAAATGCATGATAAAATGCAGAAATTTGTTGATACATATAAAACATGGTTTGAGAAATGAAGAGGGTTTCCTGGAATCAAGATAGCCTGGTTACTGGATTCAATTGCTCTTTAGACACTTGAGCAATTTAAGCAGCCATGTCGTTTTAGGATATTTTTGTTTTAAATTGTATCATCCTTTACCTAAATGCATTTTTACCCAGCAACAAATGGTAGAGCCCAGGATTTATAACATAAATCCTCCCAGGATCAGAAAGATGGTGATTCTGATCATGGTTTCTGAAAAGGTATTAACATGCTCACACATGTCTGTCCTTTCTGTATTTCCCCCCAAATTCCCAAATACAACATGAATATTTTATAGTGGTGTTTAGTAATGAGCACCAAATCCAACCTTAAAATGACTCCTCTTTTAATTAGCACATTAGTCACTCAGTAAAAATTGAGTTGGATGAATTATTCAAATATAATTCAGCAGAGATTCAGAAGCAAATCTAAGGGATGGAGGGGGAAAGAAGCAAGGCTGCCTAGTTGTTTTTCTATTCACAGAAGGTTAAAGAGGGACCCTGCAAAGCTAAGGAGTGAGAGTCACAGGAGCCATTTATTAACAGAGGAAGACTTAGAAGGAGGCTAAAGCTGCCAGTATCAGAGGATGACCTTGAAGCACTGATAAATACCAAGGAGGAGAAAACACATTGGTGAAGTAATGCTTCTTTTATCTTTTGCTTTCATAGCTTAAATTAAGCCCCAAAGAATACCGCTGTGTACATTTTGGGACAAACTCTCACTAGACATTCACCTAGTACCTAAAATACTTTTGAACTGTAAAGAAACATTCATGTTGAAGTCTTCTTGCCTCAGGATAATTCTGTAATTTAGTGTGGAGAAATGGTCCGATTAGCAGTTGGGACCAGCAGGGGGAAGCTAACTGGAGTGAAGAGGTGAGAGAGAGTCAGAACTTTATTCCTGAAGCAGAAAAAAACTGCTCAAGGGAAGAAGAGGAAGTGGGAAAAATCAGGAGGAAGTAGAATTCAGTAAGTCAGAAGCTCTGATAATTGGAAACGAAAATGACTTTTAAAATATGGCAAGGCCAAAGTCCATAAAAACAAGGAAGGAAAAAAAAATCCCCTCAAGGATTTAGATTTACTTCAAAAGCATGGACAATCAACAAAACATGAATTCTGCAAGATAGAACTCTACCCCCTGGATTTGGGTGAGGACTGGAAATAACAGGGTTGAGAGAAGAGTAGCCATGAAAATCAGTTTGGCTAGGTGATTCATCTACAAAAGAGATTTGCTTGAACTATTTGTTTTTTTGGATGCTATTCTCCTTCCATTTCATGTTGCTTTAGTCAGAGGAAAACACTTGAAGGGAGGAAGCCTGCTGGGTTGAACTTCTTTCATGCTGAGTGAGCCATTTCCCTGGGCTCAATAGGAACTCGTTTGTCTTTAGTCTGATGTGCACCCTTTAGGAGAGACCATAGCATTAGTTTCTTCTGTGGCCATACTGAGTAGGTGGGTTATTTTATGAGATGCTTGATTGTTCACAGAACATTTGGAATAAATTGGGTTCAGAAGCCATTACCTAGTGGCCAAAATTCACATCAGAGTCTTACATCTGACCCATATTTACCTCTTCCTAGAATATCAATGGTCATCCATTTACCCTGGGCCATGAGACCCAAATTTATCATAGTTGAACCAGATATACACAATATTTGACTCAAATATACTGTGTTTCCATCAGTGCTTGATTGCAGTTCTTTAATTCCTGAATAGCCTTGGGTGAAGTGACTGTGTCCCTACCTGTGATACATCACTGGAGGGTAAACAAAATGCTGCTCAGAGGAGGCATCTCTTTCACCCAGCAGGTCATCCCAGACCATGGAAGTCCTGTTCTCAGCTCTGCCACGAGGTTTTGTACAGATGAATTTATTTAAGCTGTAATTATATCAGCTTATACCTTATTTATTTGCCCCATGATGCTGTGTGATGATGTTTGTTACTGCCTTTGTCACTTCACCAACTGTTAGGCAGCCCTGAGAGAACGAAAAGTAAGGTACACATTTGCCATTCGGAATACAGTGCATGAGGTTAAATAATGAAGGGTCTAAAATAAAAATATGATACAACAGTCTTTTTTTTTTTTTTAATCTCTGGAGGTAATTGCAGGTAATATTTCTGAGAGCTTCTCTTTCAACTTTTACTTCTTGACCAACTTGAGAAAGTTATGACCATCTCGAAATATGAGGATTTTAGCATCATAATCCTATTTCTTACCTATTTTTATTAACTATATTATTTTAGTTTCATTATCTATTTATATCAAATTTATATTCAGACCCATAAGTATAAATAACTAGTGTTTCCTTTGTCCATAGGTTAATATAATGACTTGAACAGAATAAACACAGTGCTTTCAGTTAATCATTATATAAATATTGTTCACCTGATAGCTGAACTGGTGGAGGAGGGAATATATTTCTGTCATTAATCTCAAATGAGAATGATTAGTGTGTCAGGTTCAGTGGATTCCCTTCTCATTCCTTTTCTGCTCCATTTTAGCCAGGTGGTATGTTGTTGCCATTGTTTCTTGTGCACCACATCTCCTCTTTTTTCCATTTTCCTCTTTTGCTGTGTTGCGACGCTGCTGTGAGAGGTTCTGTAATTTACTGGTCCATGCACGTCCAAAAACGTCCTTATTTTGCCTTCACATTTGCTTGCGGAGTTTATTTTAGCTAAAAGTCTATTGCCTTTTAGCTTGTTTATTTGATTCCTACTAATGTGTTCATTGCTTCTGATATTACCTAGCAAGATTTAGGCAGCCCTGAGGAAATGGAACGTGGGCTTGTATATTCTTTTTGAGGGAAGGAGAGGAGAGGTGATTGACCTGAATGTTGTTAAAAACCAAAGGGTCTAAAATAGGGGCTGGCCAAAGGATGAATATATTAGACTTTGCAAGCCATATAGTCTGTGTCATAAACCTGCTGTTGCAATGAAAATCAGTCATAGGATGTACATAAATAAGACTGCATTCCAATAAAATCTTTTTGGTTCACTGAAATTTGAATTCCATGTAGTATCCTTGTCATGATATTCATTTTTAAAAATTATTTAAAATTTAAAAACCTTTCTCAATTCACAGGCCATACAAAAACAGGCAGCAGGCTGAATTTGGTGTATAACCTAGGTTTGCCTCTTGGTTTAAAACAAATTTAAAAGTAATCATTTCCTCTTTATACCCCACTGCAATTTTTAAAAGTTACTAGAAATAAAAATACCTGAATAAATTTTAATTATTTTTTTCCTTAATACTTCGAATAACTTTGTTCTGCTATTTTCAAGCATCCAAAACTGCTAAGGCATAGTTTGATGGTGATGTAATCCTATTCTTCACTAGGAAAACTATACTCTCACCCTTGTATGTTTTTAGCATTTCTTCTAGATCTTTAAATTCTGAAATTTCACCAGAATCTTTATAAATAAGGGGCATCCAAGTTTTTCTTTTTTCTTGATACTTGATGGTTTTATTTAATCAGAATGCCTTTATTATTCTTTGGCTCAGGGATATTATTTTATATTTATCTATTTCCCCTTCCTTGCCTTTTTGTCTTTCTGTAATTCCTATTAAAATGATGTTAAGTTTCCTGTATCTATCATTCATGGGTCTTAATTTTATTTTTTCTGACTCATTCTCTTTTATACTTAATTCTGGGAAATTTCCTCAATTTCGTCTTCTGAAGCAAATTATTATTGCTATAACTATTTAATTTTTTGTTGATTCACTAATTTTTTTTTAAATCCACCATTATATTTTTAATTTACAAGACTTATTATTCACCCAGAATTCATTGTTGTTGCTTTGAGCTTTGGGAACTTTTCCAGGATAACTAAGGTGGCTACCCATATGTCAATTGTCTTCTCCAAAGGTTTGTCTCTACTGTCTACATCCATCCAATTTCCACATCCTGTTTTTCTTCATTTTTGATTCCTTTATATTTCCACTATTTCTATTCCTTTCACCCCCTGTGTACCCTGGAGATGCATGCTTGCTTTCTACTTACAAATCTTTTCTTGTGTCATTTCCTTCTTAAGGAGGAAATGTCTGTTCTCAGTCCATTAACCTGAGCAGGTAGGTAAAGATAAGGATAGGATAAGAGATGATGGGAGTATGGAGAAAAGGTGAAGAGGCTATTTGGATTCCTATAGTACCTCATTTGGAAAAAAATGGGAAGAAGTGAATACATTGGAGGAAGAGGAAACCAAATCAAAATTTGACTACTGAAAAGTTTGGGGAAGAGGTCAGAAATGACAATAGCATTCATTTACAAGACAGAACCCAACATTTCAATGAATGTTATCTATTAGTCCCAAATGTTAAATGGAGCTTTATGACCCCAAATAGCCAGAACAACCTTGAGCAAAGAGAGCAAAACCGGAGGCATCACAAAACTGATTTTAAAGCACATTACAGAGCCACAGCAACAAAAAGCAGCTAAAAATCATCATAAAAGCAGACACATGAATGATTGGAACAACAACAACAAAACAAAGTGATACAGGTACAGCCAACTGATTCTTCACAATGGTATCAAAAACATACATTTGAGAAAGGATATCATCTTAACAAACAAATGATGCTGGAAAAACTGATGAACATACAGAATATGGAAACTTGACATCTATTTCTCACCCTGTCCAAATATTAATTCAATGAGTGATAGACTTTAATATAAAACCTGAAACTACCAGAGGAAAATATAGGGGAGCACCTCAAGATAACGGTATAGGCAATGATCTTCTGAATAGGATTCTAGATGAACAGGAAACAAAAGCAAAAATTGACACGTGGGATTACATCAATAAAAACCCTCTGCACTGTCAAGCAGCGTGAAGAGAAAACCTATAGAATGGGAGAAAATACTTGCCAGCTACTCACCTGACTGAGGATTATATCCAGTACATACAAAGAACTCAGAAAACTTAACAAAAACCCCAGGTCAACCAGTTAGAAAAATAAGCAAATGATCTGAAGAGACACTTCTTAAAATAGACAAATGACCAATAAATATATAAGAAAATGTTCAATATCATTAACCATCAGAAAATACAAATCAAAACTACAATGATATATTCTCTCATCCCAGTCAAAATGGCTCTTGTAAAAAAATTATAGTAAAAAATGCTGAGAAAAGTGTAAAAAAGGGGAACTCTTATACATAATTGGTGGAAATGAAAATTAGTATAGCCACTATGCAAAACAGTATAGAGTTTCCATGAAAAACTAAAAGTATAACTACCATATGATACAACAGTCCCACAGTTGAGTATATATCCAAAGGAAATGAAGTCAGCAGAAAAGAAATACCTGCATGCCCATTTTTATTACACTGTTATTCACAATTGCTAGTATATGGAATTAGTCTAGGTGCCCATCAACAGATAAATGAAAAGGAAATATGGTACCTGTGTACAATATAGAATTATTAAGCCACAAAGAAGCTTAGGGTAGTAGAATATTGATTTCTAGGGACCACAGACTGGGAAGGTATGTGATGTGTGTGTAGTGGGTGGGTGTTACATGCAGGAGACATTGGGGGAAGAGTAGACATTGTATGCATGCATGAAAATATTACAGTGAATACTTTTACTATGTACAATTGATATGTATTAGTATAAAAGTAGACATTAAAGGGAAAAAGAATGAATTTTCCAAGTTAAGATGGTGCCGTGAATTTGTTAGGACTGAGATGTTACAAACTTATTTGCACCCACTGGTGAATTTAGTCCTAAAAAGAGACCAGTCTAATGTTATTTGATTTCCTTGAAGCCTACCCAATTGGCTGTAGGTAGGAAGACAAAAATTAGTATAATAAATTTTCACTAAGTGTGCTGTTCTACATGATGAAGTAATTAATGCCTATTTAAACATGTTATTAACACCTATGATGTTATGTCAATAAATTCACCCATTTTATTATTTTCTTGTCTTTAGAAGCATCTTGGTCTTTATTGACTTGGTGAAAGCACAGTAAAACCACATTTGGATGTCAGTCAAAATGCTAGAGATAGTGACTCATTGTAGATAAGGCTTAGTCCTGCTCCTCAGATCCCTTCATGTCATTAATAACCACCCTTAGAGTGCAATTTCCTGGCCATTCTGCATCACCTTTATGTTCTTCCTTTTGAATAGTCCACAATTTGCATGAATGAGGCCCAAAAGGGTACTCTGTCTGAATTTTAATGATGTTCATGAACTGAGTAGAACTGGGGAGAAAAAGAAAAAGAACATTTAAAAGACCTACCTAACCCAAAACATGGAGCGATTCCCAGAGTATACAGACTGTAGATGTTCATTTTGTGTGCAAATAAAAACTAATCTTTTTCTCCTTCTCTCTTTCTTGCTTTTATAATGCAAAGCAGCTGTAGCAGTTTGGTTTTTTTCCCTCTGAGCTCTGTGTTGCTGAATTGAATAGTAACTTGCAAACCAATCTGAAGCCCAGGGAAAAAAAAAAAAGCTGAGAAATTAATTCCTCATTCCCCTACTCTTATACCATATGTGTGACCCTTAATTATGTTCACAGGGTCCTATTCAGAATGTGTAATACAAGCTTAGGAGACAAGGGAGCTATGAGGCAAATCAGACAAAAAAAGATAACCTTGCAAAGCTTTTGTTTGTGAAGTAATACTGTGCTGGGTTATAAGTTTTACAAGGCAAAAAATACATGAGAATAATAGCACTTTGTACATCAATTTAAGCTTCAGAATTTCCATTTGGGATTCACCGATAAAAATGAAAGCAATGATATTTGAACTTATTTCAACCTTTTAATCAGTGCTGAATTTAAGTAGTGTTATAACAGAAAACACTGCATTATCCCTTCATACTAAACTTATCTCTTAGAATGAGATCATACATAAACCTGAAACTATTGTTATTGATTTTCATGTTAATTTAAATATGCCTGGCATTTTTTGAAGCCCATGCATAAATGAAAGTATTTTAAATGGAATCTGTTAGGAAATCTGCTCCAATCCATTGCACTAACACTCACTCTAATCACTACACTACAGATGTGTGTCTGTGTTAATGGCATCAATAGGTGTATTGGAAAGAAAATTGGCAAGGACAATGATGCCCTGATCTTTAAGATCTTTGATACAATCTCTTAATTTTTCTTGTTAAAATAACTAAATAAGGTTGTCCTTACAACCGTGACTGATCTCTGATTGGCACATAATGAAATTGACTAGAGGGTATTAAGATGTCATTTCACCTTTTTGTTCCCACTGTGTTCATCTATTGAATGAGGGAGTCAGGCTAGGTTATTTCTAAATTCTCACTTAGAACTTTTCATGGTGCAACTTACATTCCTGACTCTCAACCCACCAGTTGGCATAATTCACAACAAATTTATCTTGTCTCATTTGTAATCTTAAGACTTGGGAAAATCAAACTGATCTTTAGTTTGGAAGGCAAGAGAGATCATCCTAAGCTCTTTACTTCCCTAGATGTCTGGATTTTATGCATTGTCAAAAAAAAAAAAAAGTAAATGCTTAAGTGATATACATATTCTCCTGCAACATACTTCACCCTCCATTTAGAGATCATTATTTCCTATTATCTTCTTCACTCTCTAGATGTATTCCCCATCCACTTGCTAAATCCTGGCACCATATTGAAGGAATTGAAGCACACTGTTCTATAATTAGAGGTAGGCTTTAAAAAGCAATTACCCTAAAGGGGTAACCATGAACTTAAGTTTAGAATAAAATATAAAGCTTATAAAAGAGTTTGTTAGTACAGGTTTATTTCTTACAATATCTTTGAAGCACAGTTGTAATAAAATACAACTTGTGTATTTAAAGTACACAATCTGATCAGTTTAACATATGTATTCACTTCTGAAACCATCACCACCAATAGTACAGTGAACATTTCCTTCACTCCCAAGAGTTTCACTGTGGCCCATTGTCATCACTCCCTCTTTCACCTGCCTAGGAAACCACTGTTTTGCTTTCTTTCACTATAGATGAGCTCCCATTAAGTATAATTTATTATAAATGAAATCATACTGTACATATTTTTAACAGGCTTTCATCACTCAGCATCATTAAGATGCATTCCCTGTTGTTGGGTATATTAACAGTTTATTTCTTGATATGGTGAAGATCCAATTGCATAAGTAAGACACATTTGATTATCCACATTGATAAATATCTGAGAGGTTTGCAGTTTGGGGATACTGCAAATAAAGCTGCTATGAACTTTCATGCACTACTATTTATGTGGTCAGGTATTTTCTTTCCTCTGGGGTAAATATGTAAGAATGAAATGGCTGAACCATGATAGGTATGTGTTTCATATTTTAAGAAATTGTTGAACTATTTTCGATCTAGGTGCACTATTCTAAATTCCCACAAGAAGTGTTGTTTGACACCAAGGATTTACAAACAATTTTCTTTTGACTGAATCAGGCTGATTCCCTACCTTCACTGTGACCTGAAAACGGCCCCCATTCAACAGGATGAGTATTGATAGGACTTCGCTCACTCATTTCCCTTCCCTCAAGGCCTCCCTCTCCTGACTACTTCTCAGTTTCTGAAAATTACTGTTTCATATCTTTTGCCTTTTTTCTTTTAATTCAAAGAATTCAAAGAGTACAAAGTTTCTGTGGGGAATGATAGCTGAAAATAAAACACCTGCTTGACATCTGTGCCTACAACATGCCCTATATCTGAATCCAACTCACCTAAAACTTTTTGAAATGTTGTCTTTCTGGTTGGGTCCATTCTGAAATGCTCAGGATTTACTGCTGGCAAGGCAAACGTGGCTGTAAAAAAAAAAAAAAAAAAAAAAAAAAAAGAAGAAGAAGAAGAAAACAGTGGTGTGAGTAGGAAAATGAAGTGTAGGAAACCACTTCCCATAGCCTCACCCTTAAGGACTCCGACTCAGGTCTGTTGATGCCAGGTGCTTTAGTTTGATGGTTAAGAAGTTAAAATAGGGCTGGGGCTGGGGCTGAGTGATAGAGTGTTTGCCTGGTACATGTAAGGCACTGGGTTCAATCCTCAGCACCACAAAAAAATAAAATAAAATAAAGGTATTGTGTCCACCTACAACCAAAAAAAATATATATATATTAAAAAAAAGGATAATAATGCAAGCCCATCTTTTAACTCTTCAAATTGGCATCCTCTGATATATTTGATTTGAGAGTGACTACACACATAACCTCCAGGAAGCTTTATCTCTAGGATAGGATGCTCACAATCCATTATAGTTTAAATATTTATATTTTATTTTTATTTGTGGGCCTTCAAGTAGGTGTTAAGTGATACAGAGGAAATGGTAGGGATTTTTATCTTGGTGTGTCAATCGTAGCAAGAAAAAGCTGAGGTTCAGTGCCACATAACACATCTCTGGTTCTCATATCTATTACTCTGCAAAACTGCTGGAAAACAGCTTTTAAATTCATGCATTCTTTACAAGATTTCTGCCATATGCTCATCTGAAAGAAAAAGACTTTTTTTGTGCCTCAGAATTGCTTGATTCTATATATCATTTCCAGCAGGACATACATTTGCACTGTTATAAACCAGGAATACAAATGTACCATTTCCTAGTATCCTGGTGTACCATTCCCTAGGATCCCTTTTTATTATATAATCATCTATAAGCTTATATTAATGTGTGTTCTTACCTTACCAAGGATAGATGGGGCTCCTACATTCTGAAGACAGAAACCCACATGTCTACTATTTATATGCAGTGGAAAACTAGAAGTGTTGACAAGAGATCAAATTACAAACAGATGAAAACAGTAATTTTGTTTTGAAGAGGCGATGTTTACAAATATTTAAGAAACAAAAATGGTTGAACTTTGAGAATATCTGTTACAAACCATGATCTTTAATTTATGTGATATTGCCAATCTTTTGGAGGTAATATATTATTTCCCAATATATAAGAAGATTGAGACATTATAGATATGTCTTTACAGGAAGGAGAAATTCTAGGTGACCAGCAGTTGACTCAATTTAGCATTCCCCTGTGATTAGATTTGAACATTTATTATTATAATGCTTTAATTAAAAATTATTGCTTTAACTAATTGGCTAAAAATGGTTGACAGTTCTGGAAAACTTAATAATTCTAAGTACAATAACAAAATTGTCTTGCCCCACCAGGACTTTCAATTTGACAATCTCATACCCTTTCCACTGCCCTTTGCTTACTTAATTTTCTCTCTTTACCCAGAGAAAGCACATGCACTTTCTAGCATGTGTTTAGGAACCAACTCCCTTGGTCCCATCTGGCTTCCCTCCTTCACCAGACAAAACTCGAATCCTGCTTAAATCTAAATCCCTGACTCTTCTACTCTTGAGCTCACACAAATCAATGTGTTTTTAAAAGTGAATGTTTTTTAATTGGTTCACCTTTCAATACATGATGACTAACCTCAAATGATCTCTCTGTACTTTCCAGATCTCCTATTACAACCAATATGTTATTGTTATTTTAAAATTCATACACCACTTTCTATTTCACTGGGAAAATTCAAACAATCAGAAAATCATTTCCACAATTTCTTACTGCCACCTTTACCCAACATCTGCATTTACCCACACACTTTTCCTGCTTGCTTTGGCATCATAGATGAAGTATCCAAACTATTGTATGAACTCCAACACCTTTCCACTAGGTCCTAGTCCATCTTCCTTATTGAAAGATACTATAGTAGCTGTGTTCCACTTCCCTTGGGCATGATCACTTTTTCTCCCTTTACCAGTTCATTTCCATCAACATTTAAAAATTACTTGCTGGGAGTGGCTCACACCTATAATTTGAATGACTTGGGAGGCTGAGACAAGAAGATGTCAAGTGACAGGCCAGCCTGAGCAGTTTAGTGGGGTCCTAAGCAATTAAGTAAGACCCCATCTCAAAACTTAAAAAAAAAAAAAGGCTGGGACTGTAGTTAATTGGTAAAGCGCCTCTAGGTTTAATCCCTAGTACCCAACCTCTAAAAAAGTCCTCCTGATCTCAATTCCCCCTCAAGCCAATGTGTCATTTTTCTCCCCCCCTTTTTTTTATAACAAAACCTCTCAAAATAACTACCTGTGGGAGTTGTCTCTAGTTATTTTATCTTCATCTTCTACCTAATCCACATAGAAAGTCTACCCCTCAACTTCATACACTCTCTTCACGGTTACAATAAACTTCACGTTGCTACAGCCAGTGGTGACTCTCAAACTCCATCTGACATCACTTCTCTGTGAAACATTTTCCTCACTGGACTTCAAGAGGCCATCTTCTTCTTGAGTCTTTTCACCTCACTGCTTTTTGTTCCCCAACCTCCCACTAAGCTGTGCAGGACTTTGGTACCCTGTCCTTAAGGCCTTGTTAGGCTCTGCTTGTATTTACTTGTGCCAGGAACATGCCTCAAATTTATATCTCTACCCTGGACTTTCCCTTTAACTCTTGATTCATATATCCAGCTGTCTACTCAGCATCTGCATTCGGATGTCAAATAAGCATGTCAGGCTTCCTAGGTCTAAAGGTAAACACCTGATCTCCATCCCCAACCTGCAGCCTTATTCACTTCAGTAAATGGTAAATATATCCTTCAGCACAGATCAAAACTTAACAGAAATTTTGCTTTATTCATATCATATATCTGGTCCTTCAACATATCCTGTAGATATTATCTTCAGAATATGTCCATGTTCCAATGACTCATGACTTCATCAGTGCTGCAGAGAGCAGTGCTGCAGAGGCACAGAGCAGCACCGTTGCAGAGGCACAGAGCAGCACCGTTGCTCACCTGAATGACTGTAAGAGTCTTGCTAGTCTCTGTATCAGCTGTCCTCTCATCTGCCCACTCTATTCGCTATACGCCTGCTAAAGTGGGCCTCTGAAAATGTAAATCAGTCCATGTTCCCCACCTCTACTCAGAAACCACCAATGACCTGCTTTCTCACTCTGAACAGAAGAGTCTGAGTGACCTGCCCTCTCACTCAGAGTGATAATCAAAGTCCTCACAGTCACCTCAGATTGTACAGTGGCTTTTTGTTGTTGTTGTTGTTGTTGTTGTTGGATCTTTTGGTTCTTTTTCAAATGTCAACCTCACAATGAGGCCTCTGCTGAGGACCCAATTTAAAATTGTAAAACATCCTTCAGGCTCTGGCACTGTCCATATCCTCTCCAAGCTTTTTGTTCATTTACTTCTAAAGAACATGCCTCATTGTTATGTTTTTTTTTTCTATTTCTTTTTTTTTATTTACTGTCTGTCTTTCCCAATAAACGGAGAACTCCTTGAGAGCAGGGTTTTTCTTTCTTCTGTTTTGTTCCATGCTTTAATTTCAGTGCCTAAAACTGCACCTGGTACCTAATAGACATTGGTTGAAGAAAAAAACAAAAAACACAGAAACTGAAAGATATTGATTTTTCAAAAGCAACTATGCTAGCTATAGAATATTATAAGCAGTATGCATATCACATTTTTGTTTATAACACTGAATAGCCAAAAAAAAATATTGTTAACCAAAGTAAAGCCTCAGTGTCAACTTCAATAGTGATGTGAATAAGGAGATCTGAGTTAATATGTATGTGTAGGTTCTTTATTCCCCAATTGTGCACACATCTACCACTGTTTGGCTTTGGCTCCCAACGACTCCAAACTTTTACACACACTCACATGTATGGTAAGGCTTTCTAGACTTAGGCACACATACCTAAAAGATATAGCTCACATTACTTCTCAGCAAAGACCCACCATTTCTGGAAGACATCTCCCTCTCTCTATGAGCACTGTGCCTAACCATCAGCCATGAATTTTCTTCACCTAGACTGCTCTGCCATTTCCCATCTATCTTAGAAAATTAGCACTGTCCTATTTGACAAATGCAGCCAATATCGACTTGCTGCTTCTCTCCATGCTTATAGACATCATTGTCAGTATCATTCATGTAACATTTATCCTAATCTGCTTTTTATTGAAAACATGAGTGGCACAGGGTTCTATTGTCCTTCTAAAATATCCATCTGAAAAGAGCTAATTCTGAATATAACTGCCTATGCTCTTTGCACTAATATCCCTACTGCTGAATGATGATGGAGATAACCTAGCATTTCGGTGCTCCTCTAAATTCATGACATCTAGTCTCAACTGGGCTACCATCGATTTCCTAATTAGTCTTTGCCCCTATTCTTTGCAACAGCTATTTTCAACATCTCCCTTCTTCTTAAACCTCTTTTTCTGCCAGTTCGCTTCTTACCCCTCAGCATATGTCCTAGCCTCCTACTTCAAGGAGAAAATAGAAAACCACTAATATAACTTTCTCAACTTCATGCAACCAAAGCAGCTTATCTGTACCTGCACTTATCCTCTTTCCTCTGCCTCCCATTTCAGTGTATAAATTAATTATCTAATGCTAATTTCTCCACCTGGGTTCCTGATCTCCTCTCTTCCCATCATTTTTGTATTCCTACTCTATGAATTGGGGGAATTGTATCTGATTGTCCTGTATCTGCAACTCTCCTGTCATCATTAGGTTTCTTTCCATCACTACTAAGCATGTTCAAGTGTGGCCTGATTTCAAAATACATTCTTCTCTGGCACTATCCTTTTTTTTTTTTTATCACTCTTGCTTCGTAGGTATCGACTTTGAAAACATTAGCCACCTCTTGGTTTTTCTTCCCTTTCTACTGATTCCTTAATGTACTGGAATTTTATTTCAGTCCCCACCATTACAATGACATCCTACCTCCAAATCTTAGAATAAATTTCTAATTTCTAGCATGGCATAACACAACTTGCCTTTTGTTCCCAATCTCTGGTCACGCCTTCCTGTGATTCCCATGCAACCCTTCCTTCCCTCCCCAAACACACACTATGCTCCACAGCTTCCTGGGGTTCTTGAAGGTATAAGGCTCTCTCTTACTCTCTGTTCTTTAGAATTTCTCTTGTGACTTTGGCTACTGCTTAGCAGTTGCATATTCTCTAAGTCTTATTTGAGATATTATTTATTTCAGAAACTTCTTCCAATTATGAGGTTAAGATCTTTGTATTTTCCCATAGAAAGTTATATTTGCCACACACTGTAATCACTAATTTAACTTTTGGTATTCAGCACTATATACTATATATATAGTATAGATATCTTTATGCCATGATGGAATGAAGACACATCTCCTTGTTTGTAATTATCTCCTTGGTTGCCAAATGGAGTGCTTGTAGGTATGCACAAGCACACACACACACACACACACACACACACAAACACACACACACACTCATGCACACATATGATTTAGCCATTTTGAAAAATTGATATAGATAAATAGAGAGCAGCAACTTGAATCTTTTATGTTTGCACATTTGTAAACACAGAATGACCGCGTTAGTCTTTGTGAACCCAAAAAATGCAAATGTAAGATTATATCATCCTAATTCATCACAGTAGTTTAACATTTTTAGAATACTAGAGAATAACTTTGATAGCTATCTTAATTACAAATAAATTTTTCCAACAATATAATCAAACTTTAATACAACCTTGATGCCATATTAATACATATGAATATAACATGGATATTGCCCATAATATTAATATTAGAGTACCCCTAAGACTTAGTCCTTCTTCCTCAATTCTTTCTAGTATATCAATATTTTGGTAATTACTGTTAATATAGTTATTTAAATGGTCTATCAGTAGCAAACCACCTAAAAACTTAGTGGTGTAAAGAGTTAATGATTTATTCTACTCATGCTCTGTGGGTAGAAAGGGTGGTCCCTTGCCCTGTGGCCCTTGCCTCACCCATGCAGTGGCATCCAAAGGGAACATAGCTGGAAGGTCATGATGCCCTCACAGGTTGCCAGCTATGGGGCCTTGCTCCCCCTTTTGTCCCTTCTCTTCCCCCTCCAGGTTGGATGGGTGCCTGACATGCCAGTTTCAGAGCAGTCTTCTCAGAGGGTTACAGGGAAAGATTCTGAAAGGCAGGCGTGCACAGACTTAGCCTCAGAGGTATTATCATTCCTTCTGTCACACTCTCTTGGTCAGAGTCAAAACCCAATGCAAATTCAACAGATGAGAAAAGAGACTCCATCTTTTGTGGAAGCAGTGGCAAAGTCATATCACAAACACGAAGGCAAACTGGGTTGGGACAAATGTGTGTCTGTGTTTTGTAATTCACAGGGGAAAACCCCACACACTTGTATTACAGTGGCTTCAAAAAACTATGTTTTCTGCTTGTTATGGCTTGGATGTGAGGTGTCCCCCAAAAGATAATGTGTGAGACATGCAAGAAGGTTCAGAGAAGAAATGATTGGGTGACAAGAGCCTTAACCCAATCAGTGAACTAATTGTCTGATGGAATTGATTGATAACTGAAGGCAGGTGGGGTTTGGCTGGAGGAGGTGGGGCACTGGGAGCATGTCTTCGGGGTATATGTTTGTATCTGGTATGTGGAGTCTCTCTCTCTGCTCTCTGATCATCATGTGATCTGCTTCCCTCTGCCACACTCTTCTGCCATGATGTTCTGCCTCACCTTGAGCCCCAAGGAATGGGGCCTGCCATTTATGGATGGAGACTTGTGAAACTGTGAGCCTTCAAATAAACTTTTCCTCCTTTACAATTGTTCTGGTTGGGTCCTTTAATCACAGAGGTGAAAAGGCTAACTAAAACACTGTCCATACATCTTTATTGATCATAGGCTTGCATTTCCAAATACCTATTTAACATAACTACATGGACATCTAAATAAACATGTCCCAAACTGAACCACTTCTCTTTCCTGCCTTGGAAAATTATTTTATTCACCACCTTTCCCATCCCAATTAATGACAAATTTATTTTTCTAGTTTCTCTGACAAAATTGTGATATCTCCTGTAATTTGAGTGACCACATAATTTATCATTCAATCTGAGACACATTTAGGCAAGACATTGAACTGAGATATAATTGAATTACAAAATTTTTGAATTAGTTTTTTTTTCCTAGAAATTTACTATACATCTAAAAAAGATTTTATCAAATCTATTTTTAAATAGCATTCTTTACTAACCAAAGTGATCTGCATATTCCATGTAACCCCTACTAAAGTGCCAATGATACTCTTCACAGACTAGAAAAAACAAAGCACTCTTTGAATTTATTTAGAACCTGAAAGAATCCCAAGTAACTAAAGCAATCCCAAGCAAGAATAAAGTTAGGGGCATCATAATGCCCGACTTAAAAACACGCTGCAAAGCTACAGTAACAAAAACAGCATGGTCCTGACATTAAAACAGGTACATAGACCAAAGGAACAGAATAAAGAACACAGAAATGAATGCACAACTACAACTATTTTTTAACAAAGGCAGAAGGATTGTACACTGGAGAAAGAAAAATCTCTTCAATAAATGATGCTAGGGAAACTTGATATTCCTACACAGAAAATGAAACTAAACTCAGGCTCTCACTCTGTATAAAAATTAAATCAAAATGGATCAAAGACTTAAATATGAGACCTAAAAATAATGAAATTACTAGAAGAAAACATAGGAGATGTGCTTTAGGACACTGGTCTGGGCAAGGTTTTTAAATATGACCCGAAAAGCAAGGGGCAACAAAACCAAAATTGATAAATGGGATTTTTTTTTAAAGAGAGAAAATTTTAATATTTATTTTTTTAGTTTTCGGCAGACACAATATCTTTGTTTGGATCAAACCCGGGCAGCACACATGCCAGGCGAGCGCACTACCACTTGAGCCACATCCCCAGTCCTGATAAGTGGGATTTTAACAAACTAAGAAGTTTTTGCCCAGTAAATAGAATGAAGAGACAAACTGAAAAATGGGAGAAAATATTTACAGACTACTCCTCTGATAAGGGATTATATTCAGAGTATATGTGGGAAGCAACAATTCAACAGAAAAAAACAATCTGATTTTAAAATGGGCAAGTGACCTGAATAAACATTTCTCAATAGAAGATACACAAATGGCAAAGAGCACAAGAAAATGTTTCACCTCACCAATCATCAGGGAAATGCGGATAAAAACCACAATGAGACATCCTCTCACCTCAGTAAGAAAGACTTATTAGAAAAAAGACAAAAATAACAAATGCTGGCAAATCCGTAGAGAAAGGGGAACTCCCGTATGCTGTTAGTTTTTTTCCTCAGAAAACCAGAAATAAGAAGCTCAGGGAAAATATTACTTAATAGAGGAAACCTCAATTCTAATTTTTTCCACTAAAGTACATAGATAGTTCATCTCAACTATAAGACAGGTTCTTTCTTTTTGCCTCTATCAAGAGGAATCTTACTGAATGTTTTTATAGGAAAAATATTGTCCAATAATTTTGTCTACTTGTGATTCTTTGGATAATTTCATCAGATTTAGGTGCTGCAAAATCATAGGACTCTGTGCATTCCACTGGCACAGAGTATGTGTATATCTAATTAAAATGGGAGCTTATCCTGGATGAATAAATAATCAAACCATTACTGAGTTAACTGATTTTCCACTTGAGGAATCTGATGACACTCATATAACACCAAAATCACTTAATTGTTCACAAAGTTCCTGAACCATTGGACCACAAGAAAACTCGAAATGGAAGATAAGCAAAAGTAACTTGAAATAATGAACACTGATCCAAAGGGACAGTTCTTCTCCAGTTAGCAATCTGCTGACCCTCGCCAGGCAAGCAAACACATTAAATCATTTTAGGGAACAGTCTTCTTTCAGGTAACAACTGACTTGAAATAAACGCTGGTGCTTCTTTGTTGTACTTCTGTCTTCTGGTTTTCGTGGGATCTGTGTCATTGAGACCCCATGGAGGGTAGTAAATGTAATAAGACTCTACGTAGGTTCCATATTTATCGTCAACTTTCTTAAAAAATAGAAACTCAGTATACTCTTTTAAAAATACTGTCAGACATAAATTTAGTACTTATTTGGTTTATGAAGGCCATAAAAGTTATTACAAAATAATTTAACAGTTATAGATTTATGCCAGGAAATGTTTGCAAATGATGCGATCCATGATCCAACCACGGTTCCAGGAATTCTCAGATTCTTGGCTATACAAGGCTGGTCAGCTTCTGATCTCCACTTAGTTTCACAAACCATTGTGACCACAGACACTTCCACCTGGTGACACGGTAGCCTTCTGTACCTCCTAGGCCCAGTAGGCATAGCCAGTTGGGACCCCAGATAGCCAGCAGGAAATCATGCCACGCACTTCTCTCCAACAGAAAGCACAACTGTGGCTGTTTCTGAGAGAGCCACATGCCCTTCCTTTTCTCAGAAGGGCACGACATCTTTTTTATCTTCACCCACACCCCATCTATCAATACACACTGTGTTCTGTACCTTTGAAATATGCCTTGATTCACCAAGTCCGTGACCTGGTCACCTCTCTGCCAGGTACCTAGCCTGGACTCTTAAATAGCCACTACCAGCCTCCCACTCCACCTTTGTCCCTCAAAGCTATATCTTAACAGAGCAGCCAAAATGGGACTTTAAATGAGCACCTTCCATTGCTCTGCTGGAAATCCTGCCACAGCTCTCCATTTGGCTGAGTCACTGCCCAAGTCCTGACCTGGAACTGCCTGGTCACTCCACATTGTGCTTATCCCTCCAAGCCCCTTACTTGCTACAGCCACAGAAAAGTCCTCCATAGTCCCGAGATTCTCTCACCACCTTCTCTTCTAGCTGGTCCTTACACCTAGAATGCTGCTTTCTTAGATATCCTCTCTGTAAAATTTTCTCACACTTTTTTCACAATGAAGTTTCAAATTTTCTCTCCTCTGCAAAGTCTATCCTGACTGTCCTATTTAATGCTGCTCCCAGAGCACACCTTACTGCTGCCCTCCACATTCTGCTGTTTTTTTTTCTTTTTTCCACAGTACTTCGTGTCTATATACTCTGTGCGTGTGTATTATTTACAGTATTAATAAACCTAGCCTGTCATGCTGTAGTAAGAAATGACCTCAATCCATCACTTACAGAAACATTTTATTTCCATGAATTGACCCGAGCCCCTGCTTCAGTGTCTTAGTCATTCTGAATATTCCATGCTGAATTTCCTTTCTCCTGATAAGAGCGGGTCCTTCTTCTGGGAAGTAGTGTCCAGTATACCTACTAGCATTTCATTAGCTAAACAAATGATATAGCCAAGCCCAAGGTCAGAAACATAGGAAGTGTCATGCCTCAAAAAGGGGAGAGTTAATACTAAATAATGTTTAACTAGTTGAACTAGTTAGTGTTAAACTAGTTAACATTTAACAGACATGGATTTTCTGTTCCACCCACTAATACCTCAAGGGCAAGACTTTTCATCTAATTTTCCCCTGATAAATACTATGTACCTAAAACAAAGTTTTACACATAGTATATATTAAGTAAAATTGTATTGAATAACAAATCAATGAAAACACAGTTTATTATGTGACTTTTACATTTCCCTAGTCATCTACAGTCTTTTAGAGCTACCTTGGTTAAGATGAATACAAAGAAAAAAGGATTACAGGCTTAAATAACAATCAAGTCACTAATTTAAATAGAATCCCAGAGATGATGTGGATCACTCCAATGATCAGAGAATGAGGGGTTCCTTACTGGGTTTGCGGCATTGTAACCAAGATATGTTTGACCTTGGACATCTTTCTCTACAAATAACCCAGGGAGTATGTCATGAGCAGTCTAGGCCAGTAATGACACATCTTCTCTCACTCTTTGCTGATATTATTCTGGTCTGATTTCCTAAAAAAATAAGTTTGCTGAGGGCATCTTAGCATTAATTTCCCTAATAAGCAAAAGAGTTATATAAGGAGAGTATCTTTCTGAGTCATCCTTTCTGCTTCCTGCTTGGATACTGTTGGATGATGATGACATACAAAGATCTGTGGCCAGCCATGTTGTGGCCATAAGATCACAAACATGAGGGTAAAGATAAACATGCAGAATAAAGAATTAGAGCAATGGAAAGAGCCAGTGTCTTTTATCACATATCGAGCTGCCAAAGCAATTCTGCAATTGCTGACCTACAGGACTCCTGATAAATTGGTCAATGAACATTCCATGTTCTTAAATAGTGGCTCAAGTGACTGCACTCTGCATCCCAACTGAGCCAAATGCTTTTTAACTGAGACAGATCACTTGGAGAAAATAAAAAGAAGTAGAAGAAGAAAAGAAAAAAAGAAAAAATCATAATCAAATATCTCAATATATCACGACCCAGTAATATTTCAAAAATATCTGAAATAGTTAAGAAATACAGTTCAAAAAGTAACCTAGGATATTGGTAGTATATTTGATATAATCAAAACACTAGAATATAAACTGGTTAGACTAAATGTAAGTGGAGGAAAACTTTGGAAAATAATTAATGGACATATTTATCTAGAGAAGATTTTTGAACAATTTTGTTATTTGTAAATAAACTATCTTAAAATTACATAAATTCAATTGTAGATTGAAGTATTCTGTTTCATGGTTTATCACCGTATTTACTGGAGAAGCACCAAATACATAGTACCTTGCTGTTTACCTGGGATACAAACTTGACTTTGAAAACACCTAGTGCTGTTCTGGGGTTAATTGCAGTTTTATAATTTCATAGCTTCTGGGACATAACCTTTGGAAGTATTTACCAATCAATATGGCACTTTGGGTATTATTTATCACCCATGAAAATAAATGGAGGTATTTTTCCTAAATCAAGGAAGATGTTGCGAGTTGCAGAACCTGAAGAACCAATTTGGCCCTGTGAAAGGACAAGTCATTGGCATGAGCAAGTGGAGAAATGGCATTTCTATAGTGTTTCTATTATAAATCCCTTGGGTGACAAAGAACAGAGAGTGTCCATGACCCGAAGCTGTATTTATCTTGTGAAGTAGCAAGTTAAAGGGTTGTCAATTCAAGGCTGCCAGGGTGGCTCACTGAGAACATCAAGAACTGAAGCCATGTCCATCTCTCAGTTCCTCCATCGTTATAATGCATGCCCTCACATTTCCTGGCTGAAGGTTAGAGAACAGAATTTTCACCTTACATTGCCAATCCTGAAAAAAGAAAGATAAGGACTAAGACTTACTAGTGAGATTTTTGCCTTTTGATTTGGGAGGCAACACAAACCTCAGGGACTGAAGACAATAACTCATTAGCTAAAACTGTCCAAGCCAACCCCTGGCAGACAGGTAGAATAGACGAGTCTCGCTTTCCAAACCCTGTAGTGAATGACGCAAGGGTCAACAGAATTACAAACAGGCTCTGCAGAGCCAATCAATAGTGTAATTACAGAGGAAACAATTATATTTTTATGATCTTTCTTGTCAAGAGCTGAAAGAGCACTTATGAATCTTCCCAAAGACAGAGGAAAGAAGTGCCTCCTCACCATTTTGTTTCCTGCATCCTCCCTGCCTGCAATCCTGCACTCCCTTTAAGTGACCATTACCCATCTTCAGGATGGAAATGTGGAGCTGTGACATGGAATGGGGAAGTCAATCTGCCCTTCAGACAGTCTGAAGTTCCATGGCGATGAATGATTCCCCAGAAAATTACAGTCTCTACTGAGACATGTTCCATACCTGGCTTGGGAGTGGAAAAGCAGCTCCTCCCAATCTATCCACTCAATGTGACTCCCTGAATCTTCTAGCTCTTTCTAATGCCCAACTGTGGCTCTTGTGGGATCATGACTCCCTAAGCCAGGTTCCTTTCTGAGTGATTGCAGGTGTTAGAAATCTTATCTTCACTCCAGTGCTGGGTCCTTGGTAGATACCTGATCACCTTAGTTGTTCCTGTCCTTTGTCCCTGACTAATGCAGAGGATCTGGCTATTCAGTGGCCAGCAGTAAATACTTAGCTGATATTGTAGAAATCAATATTTGTCACAGAGAATTTTTCAAAGGTCCTCAGCATGCTCCAAATCAACCTCTACCTGAGGACTCTATGGCCAGGGCTTCCTGGGAGCCTTAAGGACTCAGGCAGTATCTCCACTTTGAGAGCTACAGGGGCAGAACTTGCTTTCTCCTTCCTTACATTCAGCTTGGTTTCTTCTTGAATCCCTGCCATTGTCTATTCTCTGAGCAGTGTCACATTCAGAGAAATAACTCAACAATCAAAAAGTAATTAAAAGCAATCCCACCTTTCGCTGACATTTCTTGAAGAAGGTCCAAGGGATTTAATGCATAATTCATATCAATATCCTCATATTCTGCCACTGGCCCCAAAACCTTTGTGTCCACACCTTCTAATCTACTTTCAGGGAAAAAAAAAATCTTACAGAAGCACATTTCATAGGGCTCCTTCATTCTTTTAGATCTTGTGTTTTATTTTCCTTCAGTATAGAGAGAGCGTCTCCTTTTCTTCTCATTCAAGTGGATATCCCCACCCTACAAGACTCATATAAAGGCACAGCGACTTCTCTTATAAGGTCAAAATTGCCCTTAAAAGTTTGGAGAGATAGATCTGAAAGGCAGTGGGAAGCATAGCTTTCAGGGAATAGGGAGGGAGGAGATTGAAACATTCATAATTGAATATTTTTTTAAACCCCTATCTCTCTGAGAATCCTTGCCCATGCCCACCTGGACTTCCTTCCCCCAGATGAGGAAGAGAATCCATCTCACTGAGTACATGCAGTACTGCGCTTGGGGGCAGAGAGCCAAGATTAGTTTCTGTTTATCATGAGAAAGAGCTCAAGGTACTTAGTTTTAAGCTGCACTGAATCTGGTATCATTCATCTGTTTATGTTCTTTTTTAAAAAGCCTTTAAAAATTCAGTGCAGAACAACAACAACAACAAAAAAGCAAATTGTCCTTTGATTCCATAATGGCTTTTATTCCCCAGAACTGCAGTGTGCAAATAAAGGAAAGCAAATTATGTTCTGAATTAAACTTTTCTTGCTTCAGCTAGGCTGAGTCACCTTTGACGTTCCATTTTCTGAACAGTGCTGGCCGCACATCTAGAGCTATTTTAAAAGTTGTCACGTACAAACCTGCAAACTTTAGGATGTTCTACTTCAGGCAAGTAATCTAAAAGAAGGTAACTGAGCCGAATTTACCCATATATTTCCCTAGGCTTCATTTCCCTCCCAAACCTATTGGTATCTATAGTAGCATCCAGAATATTAAAGCACAGTCATTATAGATGCAGGCCTCTCTGGGCCTCTTGGATGCACCACAGATGGCAAGATGCGATCAGAGAAGGAAGATAAATGCATTAAACTTCTCCTTGCATATATCCCATGGTAGGGAGTGAAGCAAACGCTAAGCAATATTTCAGTAAACAGCTTCGGAATGTTTCTTAGGCTTTTAAATAGCCAAGAGTACAAGCAAGAGCCTGGAGCCCTAGTAACTTAAATAAGTCCACGATATTTCCAGAATGAATGCTATTTGTGGAAGGGAAGATGAGAGAGCCATGATATATACATAATGAACAGAGGACCTGAAAAGTGATTCTCTCTCCGTCTCTATACCCTTCCGATGGTGTTTTCAGTAAAGGTTGAGGGCATCCATGGGACCTGGGCTGTCATTGATAGTTCCCATACTGCTCTACTGGAAGGGGTCAAGGAGTGGGTTTGGTGAGAGGGCAAATGTAGGGAGAGTATGGGTTTGGAAACTGTGCCCATTTACGAGTACAGTAGTTTCATTTGAATAATGTAAATAGATTGTCATTGTGTGGGGTGGTGGCTGACTTGTGTCCCTTTTCAGCTTCACCTGTCTCAAGTACTGTGTGTATATGGAATACAGTCTCCAAAAAGTGGGGTTATCATTTGCAAATATATCTGAGAAAGAAACTTTAACTTTCAACATTTGGAAACAAATCTCCCAAGGAAAGTCTGGAATCAACTGGGTACTTCTTATTCTTGAAAGGCTTAAAGAAGTGTTTGGGGGTATGGTTGGAAGCATGGATTTTAATCAGAGGGAATTATTTTCAAATCCATGTTTATGATTCATTAATTGTGTGACAGTGCATATCATTTTGTCTTTCTGATAGCCGGATTTTTTTATTTTTAAATACCTACTCCCACGGTTGTGTAGAGTGAGATGCATATGCTGAGTTCCTGAGACATTTCTAAGTACTTTGGTGATGCTCAGAAATGGTAGCTATTATAATTGATATCATCATCACTGGTGTTTTTATTATACTGAAATACACACACACACAATATGCATGTATTACTTTGCAGTGTGTTATCTTAAATCATAGACTCAACAAAAATTAATTGAATCTTTATCTTGACCCAGACGTTATTGAAGATCACGAAGCCACTGATTTGAGAAGTTCAAAGTTTGGCAAATTGGAAGTACTCACACGTGGATTTTTAACGGCAACCTGATAACTATGCCAAAGACCTAGGACTATGTGGAGGAGGAGTATCTGAATCCTGACTGTGGAGATGGGGTAGGCTTCACAGAAGAAATGACGTATTTTAACTGGTTCTAAAGGATGACTCAAATTTCTTCAATCAGGGTTGGGATGAGGGGTGGAGAACTGCAGACAGAAGAAAATAGTGTATTTAAAGGAACATGGGTTTTAAAGCACAGTTTTTCAGAGTGAGTAGTCCTAAGAAACCAAAGCTTGGGTTTAAGGAAGATGGTTGGGAGTTGGGTTAGGAGAGGAGTAGCAGATATGAATGTGAATTACTTTCAGAAACCTTGTAAGGTTGAGGGGTTCATACCTACTCTGTGTGTGCACAGGAACTGCTGGGAGGCTTTTAAGCCATGAAATGTCACAGTAAGATTTGTGTTTCTGAGAGATAATTCTGGTGTGTTGTGAAGGGTTTATGTGGGAGAAATACGAGATGAGATGCAGAGACGCTAATTAGAAAATTATTGCACGGAGGAGGCATTTTAGGTCAGAGGCAGTGGTAATGCAGAGACGAAGATATGTTTCAGAAACAGAAAGGCAGGAGTCTGAAGTGAAATATTTATACTTTACCACATAAACACTTTCAATATTTGGAACAACTGTTCTGAGTTTTCTAGATCTTCCACTTCTCAAACCAAACATATCCTACCCTTTTAATTATTTCAATTTAGAGGTATCCTTGTCTTTCTCAGCATATTTTTGGTGAGGAATCCAAATCTGTCATTTTCCTCTTTTAAAATTAGGTGCTTAAATTGAAACTCACACTTCAAATGTAGATCCACCAGCCCTCCTCCAAATCAGAACCTGCACATACATTACTTTCTTAAAAAAAAAAAAAAAAAAAAAACATTGTCTTTTTAAAAATTCCTGTCCAAACTTGGCATCTCTAAGCTTGTGATCAAGTGATATCTCCAAGTTCTTCTTACTTTAACTATTATCACACCACATTTTAGTGTAAGAAGCACCATGTTTACATCTGCCCACATAATTTGATATTTTTTTAGGCTGAAGTAAGTGAACAAGTATTTAAAAAAAAGCCCTGGAAAATTTTATTTTAAAATAACTAATGTTGTTTAATAAGTGAGAGTGATTTGTGAATGACCATATTGAAGTAAACTATTGATATAGACTTCTACAGAGTCAATTACTATAGAGTCAAATTGGTTCATAAACATTTAGGTCAAGTCTGGAGTCATCAACACCTAACTCTGGAATCTCCCACCCCTAGTCCCTAGCCAAGCTATTTTACACCAGAGGAATTCATCGGGAAAGACAAACTGTTTACAAGCACATATAGACTTAATTTCAATCACAGGTTATCAACAAATTTATACATAATTATCACAAACCTATATCATCTATACAAATACAACATGGCATAACCATCTTTGTGGGGAAAAATATCTAAGGGTTTTGTTGACAGACTCATAACGTGATTTTGGGCATAGCATCGTCTCTCTGCCCTAGTTTCTAATCTGTAAAATAGGGAATATAATAATACTAGCATTTCATGTGGTCATTATGGGATTAAATAATCATAACTATAATTAGAATTCTTCCAGTTTATAAGAACACACTAAGAAAGAACAATATAAATGTTTTTGTTTTGTTTTGTTTTTAACAATTTTAACAATGTACAATTTTTCTCCCACAACTACCATGAACTCGTGTGACCAACCCCTCTTGGAGAATCTTATAGTCCCTGTTCTCTAGCTTCACTCTCAGATGAGTGAGAATATTTGATCATTCACCAAGAAACATTTTAAGCACACACTATATTTTAGTGTTTAACTTGTGCTTATACAAGATTAATAAGACACGGTTGGTCTTTGCTTAAGAAATTTAGAGCCCAGTGGTACAGCACAGGCCTGAACCACCAATCACAGCAGCTATAAGGCCATGGCAGCTCACTGGCTTATGGATAAATCACCAACTCCCAACTTAGGAAGTCAGTATCACTTTGGTATTTACTCAAAAAGCAAATATGGGAAGTAGCAGAGATGTTGTTTGTGCTCAGGATTTGGGAATGTGATGTTTTCTCCTAGAAATAAGTCCTTTAAAAATGCTCTATTGGTCACTCACAAACAGATGAGAAATACAAGGTGCAAGGCCCTACCTAGAATACTAGAATAGTTAAAGGTAGAAGATAATTTTCAGCATATTTATACCTTTCAGACACTTGTTTTCCTAGACTCTTTGCTAGATATTGTCATCTCAGATTTTTGCCAGTGACATAATAAACAAACATAAACATAATAACCTTTGTCCAGATTAACTTTGCATATTGGACATTCATCAGATCAATAAAATGCTTTCTTCCTATCTGTGCCCTCTAGCACCCCACACATAAAGTCAAGTGGCATTGTGAAAACATTGATCTTTCACTATACCACTACAGTCATTACAAATGTTTTCAATTATTCTTCATTGACAATTCGTTTTTGAATCAATTCACTTTGTAATATTTTATTCTTATTAGAGAGACAACTGAAATGGTGAGACCAGCTGTGTAACATTTTTTTTCTTTCTTGCAGATATCCAAAGTCTACTAATATTTGTTCCAAATACAGCATAAGATAAAGCTGAAATTTAAGTTCTATCAAATCACTGTCCTACCTCAGAAGAATTTAAACTGGTCCTATTCTCCATCATCTTCTTTCTCCTGGGATTGGGAGTGTTATGGAATGTTGCAGGTAAAAATAAACTGAACCGAACCAAGCTAGCTCTGCAGGCACAGATCACTATGTTCCCAGGGACTTCACTGGGTACAAAAGGCTTCCTGGAAAGAGGAGTGCTCCCCTGCAACTGGTTGGAAGCTATCCTTCTTGAAGCCCTGGCCACAGGCTAGCACCTGGGTCAAAGATAGACAGTGTACAAACTCTGATGTTGTGTTCACAGTACTTTCAAAACACGAGAAATCCATCTCTTGGGAATGCATTGGTGAGACCTCTCTCATTCCTGCAAGAAACCTGCAGACTCACCACATTTTCTAAAAAAAAAAATCTTATCCTTTTCCTCTAAAATGCATTGACTCCATTTTTATGTTTCTGACACAGAGTCATCTACAGTAATGCATCTAATAGAATTTAGGCACTTGAAAACACTGCAAACAGAAATTGCCAGGCTATTTCTGCTTTCTACCCTGGTAAACTCGAGGAAATGGACCAGAAATCTATTAACTGTATGAATGGAGATATTTAGGGGGGGAAGAAGTAGTAGGTGGGGAGGGGGTGAAGAATACAAGGAAGCAAAAGTAAAATTGGTTAGTATTTCAAACAATCCCACGACAGCTCAATTTTCTGTAGAGGCCTTCACATTTTATGGACCTAAGAATGAGATTGCAGGGATCCAAATCCTGTTCTGGCACTCGCCAGCAGAGTGACTCTCAATAAGTTATGTCACTTCTCTAGACCTCAAAGACATCCTCATCTGTCAGAGGGGATAACGCCAGTACTCTCTCTCTCATAGACTTCATGAAGATTAGCGCACAAGGTACCTACACACGTGCACACAATCATTTAGACGTTCAAACGTTTTATTTTATTGAATTTTATTTCTTAGCAAAATTGGATAGAGCCATTATTGTAAGCAAACTTATTTTTTCAAGCTCTCATGTTTATAAAATTCCCAAAAGGGACACTTTTCCACTCCTGAGATGGCCCACTGTTAGGGAGGCTTAGACGAGTAACGACGGTCTCAGGAAAGGTTAGTATTAAGATTCTGTAAATATGCAGACAAAAGGGAGCTTTGGGACCAAGCTCTAGTTGCCATGGACATAAAGACAAGAGAAAAAATAAAATGTAAGAAAGAATAGGAGAAATCTGAAAGAGGAGAAAAAAAAAAAGAGATTTCAAACCTGAGCCAGTGGGCAGAACCTCTTAATTTGCCTTAAACTTAAAGCACCTTCTCAACGACTTTCTTGCTGGCAGGTTTTTCAGCTTTTATTTTTGTTTTGCTTGTGTCATTCAGAAGATATTTTCCATGGGAACATATTTCTGCCTATAAATAGGAACTCACCGGCAAAGCAGGTTTCACTTGGCTGAACTTATCGATTCTATAAAACGAAAGCCACTCATATATATACATCCAGCAGGGGCAAAGGACACTGGAGGAGGAGTTGGGCTGGGTTTTTTATTTTTTTATTTTATTTTATTTTTTTTTTCTCCACTGCCTTTCTTGGCCCTTTCAGGTCCAACAGGGCTGAAAACGAAAAGGGTCTTCTTTAGCTTCACACAAACTAACAGCCATTTTGATGACAAGAAAGCAGTGTTGCTTCCCAATGTGTCTTTGTTCGACTGATAGCAGGCCCATTGAAACCTCCTGATGGAGCTCATTGAAAATAATAGGCCCTATTATCTTCACTGGCAATGCTGCCATAAGAGCTTCAAAAACTGAAATGATGACAGCACATTGGATGTACAGTGGAAAGGCAGAGCGTGATTACAGGCAATTTCTGGCTCTCTTCCACACACCTCCGTGGGTGAGGAGGGAGCAGTGGGACTGGTGCACACGGAAGGGGCATTTTGTAGCTATGTTTTTTTTTTTTTTTTTGGAGGTGTTTGGTGTTTTTTAAATGATCTGCCTCAAAATAATTGGTGCAAATAAAATATCAATTTCAGAATTTCCTCAGAAACCAGAGCCTGGAAGTTACAGGTTCTTTAGCATCAAAATGCTGTCCGATTTTTAACTCGGGAGGGACTGCCACCCCGCACAATTGGTAGGAAATGTCTTGCTGATGGAAAAGGCAGTAAGTGAGGTAATTCGCAGTGAACCCGATGGGATCCAGGGTGGAGGGTACTACAAGCTGAGGAAGACCTTCTTTTCCCCAGGTGAACCCTCTGTCACCCAAGGTGTTCCCAGCAAAGAGAATCGTCTGCCCACCTGAGTTGAAAGGAACAAACAGAAAAGGGGATACAACCAGACAGGAGGAAAACATCAGCCCCCTGAAAAACACACTGGGCCAGGAACAGGCCTATTAGGCTGTGAGAAATTACCAGAAGAAAAACTCCCCTGAGGGTTCAATGACAGCTAAGTAGGAAAGAGCTCCCTCAGGAGGGAAGCAGGCTCTATTTCATTAAAGGGAGGAAAGAAGAAGAAGAAGAAGAAAAAAAAGATATTTTCTTTTTTGGGAACCTTTCTTTTTGTCGTTTGTTATCACCTCTATGTTTTCAGAAATGAAATGTCTTAAAACCACTAACCAACACACAGAGACATTATTATTTTTTTTTTCCTTTTGAAACAACTCTAAAGAACACAGTGTGCCGTGTACATCACCCTTGGGGCTTATATTTAATATAAGAACAGGATGGTCTCCCTTGCGTGCCTGATGCCTGACTAGAGCTGGGGAGAGGCCTGTGGCAGTTACGGCATCATCCGGCTATTGTGGCCAAATGAGAAGCGACAAGAAGGAAAAGGATATCTAATAGAAACTGCCCACAAATCTGTCCAGTGGTTGAAGCTGGTCACGACGTTCCCCAAGTCCCAGGCAGGTAATACTGAGAAGCAGCCATAGGAGCTTTGGGGGACTTTTATCTATATGAGAAATAAATTTCCTCACCTGCTCCACCCTCCTTCTGGCCTATCCTCTTCCATTCCGTTTGGCTCATTAATAACACCTACAAAGGACTCAGCCTAAATGGGCAATGTTATTTTATCTGATAGATGAGCCCCGCCTTGGAAAACATGTTCCAGTACCTCTTACCAGCAGGCATGGCCACACAAACATGTACTGTGCACCGGCCTCACCATGTCACACTAAACAAGAGAATGGCTACACCAGCAAAAAGCAACTCCAGAAATGCACAGTGGTGATTCTCTGGGCTGCTTGGTGCTGGCATAGCACTGATCTGGGCAGACCTCTCCTCCCTCAGGCATCTGTATTTCCAACTAGACTGAAAGCTCCTTAAGGGTTTGGAGCTTAGCAAATGATACCCCAAAGTGTGACGCCCTGACATGCTGAGCTGCAGAAACAGCCTCAGATCTAAGGGCTCTCTGACCTACTTCTCCCACCCCTAACTCTTGGTTATCTTTAATCCTCTTTCTCTCACAAAGCAGTTCCCTTAGCTGACTAGAAAAAGGAATGAGATTGTCTTAAGCCCCCTCCCTTGGAATCTCATCAAATAACCAGGAAAGTTAACCACCAGAGAAGAGAAGAGACTAAAATCATCCCCAGGCCCAGGAAGACTTTTTAGTTATTCTTCTGAAGGCAGCTCCAAAATTAACGGGAGACTTTATCTGAATGATAAACCATCCTTGTTGGCAGGAAGCTCTGCCCCTGTGCATCCCAGAACCAAGAGGAAGTTTCTCCAGGCCTGTATTTTGGGCCTATTCACTTCTCATGAGACTCACTTACTACCCCTGTAAATCTTTCGCACGCCCATTTCCCTCTCCCCCATGAAGAGGGATACATAGCTCCTGGAGTTCATGAAGTTATTGAATACTCAATCCTTGATATCCTTGGGCACGCTAATAAATTTGTTTTCTTTTTCTCCTGTTAATCTGCCTATTTTCAGTTCATTTCCATGAATCCTCAGAGGGCAAAGGGGAAAATTTCTTCCTGTCCCTATGAGAGGTATGAAAATTTACCTCCATGCCTGACACCTCACAGGTGTTTCATAGATATTTCTGAATGAAACTATCAACCAAATATAAATGTTCTTACTACTGAATGTAAAATGTGAGAAGGTTTAGTGACGTTAGCCAATCCCCCCAAAAAACAAATGCCACATATTTTCTTTGATATAAGGAGGCTGATTCATAGTGGGATAGGGAGCAGGAGCATGGGAGGAATAGACTAACTCTAGATAGGGCAGAGGGGTGGGAGGGGAAGGGAGGGGAAGGAAGGGGGCATGGGATAATTAATGATGGTGGAATGTGATGCTCATTACTATCCAAAGTACATGTATGAAGACACAAATTGATGTGAACATACTATGTATACAACCAGAGGTATGAAAAATTATGCTATATATATGTAATAAGAATTGTAATGCATTCTGCTGTCACATATAAATAAAAACATAAAAATGTGAGATTTATAAAGAAATACATGACATTTATTATTTAAATCTCTTTTGAAGTGGAATTCAGGGTCAAAACCTCATAATATTTATTCAATTCCAAATAACATTTCCTCTCTGTTCTTGGAGTCTGGTAAGGCACTCTACTCTCAGATCTCCTCACTATGATAACACTTCTTCCTGAATTATAGGTCTCAGCAGAAACTTCTCATCTACAAGAGCTTTGTCCTCAGTTTTTGAAGGGTGCATGGGGAGATGTTATTTATTTATTTTACTTATGTGTTGGTTTATCTTTTACACAGAAATGCTGACTTGCTGAATTAAAAGTCTTAACAAGTTAATAGGGAAACATAATTTCAAAAGAGGTTCTATTTTTCTGAGAAAAAAAAATGACCTCTCATCATTTATTGAAGTTTGCTCAAAGAATAACCTCAATGGGATCGTTGGTGTGCTCATGTAAAACACAGATTCCTCTCTTTGCTCGAGACTTGGAAACCCTAGTGGTAGGCTCTCGGAATCTGAATTTTGAATGAACATCTCAGGTGGTTCTCGTCCACACTAATGTGGACAGGGCTCAGGAAACATAGTGACATGCCTTTTCTGGGTGACATTTCACCATTATGGTTTCTAGACAAAATGGCTAAGTTCTGTATCACATCTCAAAAGCAACCTTTCTATGGGTGTCACACTGTTTTCTTCTCACAGTGTAAATATGGGATTGGAAGGTCTTCCAATGTCACAGAATGTTTTAAGGGGATGAAGGAAAGGCATGGCATAACACATGGGAGAATGTGACTGCACTCTTGGGGTGGGTCCAACTGCCCAGCTGGAGTGAGTTAAGATCTGCAGATGCACAATAGCATACCCGGTCAGTACAGCACATAGAAAACAGTGCCTAGAGAACTTTGGATCTCTTTTCTTCTGGCATTCCTACAGTGTTTATTTAACCATAGGGTACACAATTGTAATACCCTCCCCTTTTATGTGACATTATTCTTAGCAATGATAATTTAGTAACCAGAGGTAACATGAATCTCTTAATTTATCCTTTATTTTAAATGTTAAACCATTAAGAACAAATTCGAATTTGAAAAGTTACTCAAATTTCACAAATTATTTCATGTATGATCTAAACTTGGGACTTCCTGGTAATGTGCACTTTACATTGCTACATTCTTGCCAATTTTAAGCACGTGTATGTACTATCTTCAAGTAGTCACCTAGAATGGCAGGACTGCAATAACTCAAGTTATCTTTCTCTTTTTTTACAATCATCAACCATGTGCAATCATTGACTATGTAGTATTCAAACTCAGGAATAACCACCTGAGATGTTCATTCAAAATTCAAAGTATTTAGAGATGCCAACTTGAAGAATATCAAACCACTATCACCATGATCCAAGCTTATAAGGCCATATCCACGTGTGTCAGGGGCTTCAATATAATAGAATTCTCCAAATTAATTGGCACACAGTACATAGCATTGGTTTTAAAAAAACAGAAATAAAATGTGCCAATTCAAAAGCACATTATATATTATTAAAATTCAACAGTAACCTCAGTAATTGTTCAGAATTTAGAACAATAAATTTTTTTGCAAAGGGGAATTTCATTAATGATATTGTTTAGAATCATTGGCACATTGTGATAATGAATAAAGCAGGTTTTTACTTACTTATTTTATTTTTACTCTTTTATTACTATTTTTGAATTCTCTGCAAGCACTCTACCTTATTATTACCTGTATCTAGGGTTGTAGATTATATCACATAGCTTTGATTGGGTAGTGGGGAAAGTTTAGTTTCTTTGACTTATCCTGTCCATCTTGCCTTATTGTTGGGGGACTCTCTTTCCATTCTTAATGGCTGACCTCCACTGGATGGTAGATTAGACTGGGCAACTGAGGCTTCCACATTGATAAGACTTTGTAGCAGAGAACAAATTTGATGCTTTTCTTTATTGGACATAATTATCTGTTTTTATACCATTCCTATATTTCATTTAGACTTCAGTTCATGCATGTGTTTCAGCCAGTTTAGGATCTTTGCCACCCAAAGAACATGAATTTGCAGAGCAATTTCATATTTGGGATTTTGTTTAATCCCCATTCCTTTGGGATAAACTGAAGGAATTTCTTTTTCCCTATTTTGTGGATAAGGAAAGCAAGTTCAATACTCTAGTAAGTGGAAAATTTACTATTAGAGCTTAGGACTTCTCCTATAGCTTTCATATTTGCTCAGATTATCTCCCTCTTAGAAATACTACTCTTACTTCCTAGACTATGTAAATCTTTCTATTTCTCCCCTTTCTTTCTCTCTTCCTCTCTTTCATTTTTTAACATATATTTCTGTTTTATTTGCTTTTCACAATACATCTTCAAAAAATTCCAAACTCTAGTGAAAATGATAACATATAATGCATATCTAATATTTAACAGCTCAAGTCTTCTATATTTTCTTCTTTTGCCTTTTTAAATTAGTTCTTCCTTGAGAGGCAGAACTTTGGACACACAGTTAGTACATTGGTAGAGCTGCTTCTGGGTTTCTGACTCCAGTTCTATACTCTTTTTACAGTACATCACATTTTTCAGTTCCTAAATCCCTTTTTAAATCTTATGTTTTGGCATTGCATTCCACGCCATTGAAATATTGTCCCATTTTTATATGTATTATGCTATTCCCTATTTCCCACCTGCATCCCCTGAATTCTAAATTAACTGAACAAAGAGGTGATGTTTTATGATTCTTGTTCTGCCCTGCTCTTCCTTAGAGCACTTAGCACCTTTTTAAGCACATAAATAATATTCAAGAAACTATTTTAGTTAATTGCTTAGACAATTGATTAGATGATGAATCAATTGAAAATATCTCTTTGCCATCATCAATCCTTTGACTCTGGCGTGATTTAATTTGAGTTCCTTCTGCATATTACAGGTACTGCCATTAGCATATTTGTATTGTTCTCCAAGGCCTCTTTGAATTTTATACAATGTTTTGGCCTTCCATTTAAATGAGCATTTGAATCCTGCATCTTTCCAGATTTGGCAGCACCTTATTGGTTAGTCTTCTACCTGTGTGGTTAGTCTTTCTCATGGCTTATACCCTCTAATGTGTCATGATGACTTTAATTTTCCAGCTCTGGACATCTGACTGCCTCACATGATCTCAATAACACTTCTAACACTTCATCCAGGTGAAGTGTTAGAAAAACTAACAAGAGTTCCTTTATATAAAGGAAGAGTGAGCTGTTCAGAAAATCCTGGCTTTTAATTTTTGCTGCAAATTTCCACTAGTGTCCAAGTAACCGATAAAAGATACATCTTTTGATTAGATGAATGCCCTTGAAATCACCTCCGCATAAAAAAATAGCTTACATAACTCTGGTTATCAGCAAGAGAGTAGACTAATAAAATTAAAAGACCAATGAACTAAGAGTTCAAAGACTATGAACTCACTAGACTGCAAGGTCTTTAAGAGCACAGACTGTTCAATTATTAATATTCATGTTCCTGGTGCACAGATGTTTCTGTTTTTTATAGGTCTTCAAAAGTCTACCAGATAAGTGAGTGAGTGAATGAATGGCTGAAAGAATGAATAAAAAAGAATTAATGACACAAAGCACAATTTCATGTCTAGTTTTGACACATACTAACTGGATAACCCCAAAGTCATTAACTTCCACTGCGTTAACTTGCCTGAATGGAAATCTAGGATTTGAAGTGAACTGCTATGTTCAATTTGGGGTTGTCGTAAAAATAAAATATTGCATTTCTGTTTATCCAAGCTAGGTAATAGGCTTACTAAATGGTAATGCTATACATTTCGTATCTGAAGTAAATTTGGCTGCAAGAAAGAAAATTTTACTAACCATATATTAAGCAAAACGGCATTTATTTTCCACATATAATGCAGGTGTTGGTCAGTGGCTCAATGACATCGAGGTCTGTCTCTTCAACTCTCTTTCTCTCGTGGTCATGAATGAGTACAGCAGTTCTGGCTGCCTCAAAGTGTTGTAATTTCTCCCAATACCTACACAACAAGTTTCCCTCAATATAGAACTTCATTGTATTGACTACTCTTAGCCCTTGCAAAATGACAGAAAGGATTCTCACCATTGACTTTGGTCAACCAAGTTTCATTGACTAGAGACAGTCATACTCTACCAGAACCCAAATTAGGACACTATTAGTGAGGAAAATGATACCTAAGCAAGTCTTTCACATACACATCTAGAGCTGTTTTGAGGAACAAGAATTTAGAAGGAAAGAAAAGCCAATACAAAAATACTCCCATTCATAAGTATGTATGTATGTAGCAAGTATGAATGGTAGTGGAGTTTAACATTTTTCTTTGTTACTAACTACTTATCTTGGAATAGAACTGGCATAAAAATGTCTGATCTGTGATGTTCTTAAAGTGATGGATACTTTTAGAATCAGCATATCTGATGCTGCCCACTAGAAATCCTGCTTCTCTAGTTTTGCCAAGATGGAGCACCATCTTTGCAGGAACTTTAGCCAAGTCCCCAATCTGCCACATGCTTTACTCTTTAACTTTAGATACTGAAAGGGTAAGGTGTTCCATATCATTGGTGCAAAGTGTATAATGGAGTAAGAATCACAAGAGTAGTAATTATAGTGAATGGCACAGTAATACATTTGGTCTGAGATGCTCCTGACTTCAGTCTTTTCCCTTCATTATAGGATCAACCCAATATGCCATTCCTGTGTCTCTGGTGACCCACAGCTTCATTTACATGAGTATGTCTGGCATACTTAAATGGAATATTCATTCCATCATCTGCTTGGCTATGATTCTAATTCCTCTTCCTCCCCATTTCACACCCACTATTAAATTGCTCTGCTTACTTTCCATTATAGAAATGACTAGAGTGTTGCACTCCAACTCTCTGCTTATTTATGAAGTCAGTGTTTACTCTGTTGAACCCATCGGTGTTTAAAAAGGAAAACAAGGGGACATCAGTGACCCACCTGATGACAAGAAGTTACAATTTACCACTGCCAAATTACCAAGTAATTTTATTAATAACAGCCTCTGAAATAAGGAAGAGGTGCTTTTAAAGCCTTTTGGTCACATGGTTAGAAGGCAATCCTAGATGAAAAACCAGCTAAGTTTTATCTATTTTACTTTTCTCTTTTTCCCTGCACATGGGAGAGCCTGGATTGTTTATAGTTCATAGAGATGCTTCAGGGTTACACTGTGTCACCCAACAGTTTTTTTAATATTGCAATTGATATTCATATTTCACTGCTATAAATTTCTCATTTCTAACTATAGCCACAGAAAAGCCAAAGGTCATTGGAATTAGCTAGAGGACTCTTGGAAATGATTTATATCTACAACAATAATTACAGACCCATATTTTTATTAAATACTCCCTCAAGATATTTTATTTTCAATATATATAGAAGTTCTCACTTTATTAGTCCTCTACAGATGGGTCTCAGATTCATAGAAGCTGTCTGTTGGTGGTGTTTGGTTTTATTTTGACCTTGACAAAGTAAAACCATTCTCTTCTTGGCTGCTCTTTTGAATTTGATTCTTTACCTTGTAGACCATTTGGGATTAACATGAATTGAACTATTTGTTCCACATGAATTAGTAGACATTTTTATTGTCTGTTACTTGCTCAAATGCTGTAGTTTATCTGAATCCAGGGAGATTTGAATGCAGAACTTATACTAAGAGGCCTCTGCTGTTGATTTGAAGGCAAAAGCAGGAGAACATTTCTTCCTTACTCATCTATATTAATGGAACAAGTAAGGGATTGGAGACATAATACTTCAGAATGATGGCTGACAGACTTTTTAGGCTGCTATAACAAAATGCATCAACTTAGTGCCTTAAACAATAGAACTTTATTTTCATACAGTTTTGGAGGCTATGAGTCTGAGATCTGGTGCCAGACTTCCCAGTTCAGGAAAGAGCTCACCACCTACCTTGTAGAAACCCCATCTTCTTGGTGTCCTCACATGGTGGGAAGAGACAGGGCAAGTTATGTGATGGCTAATCTTACCCAGGTACTCATTCTATCTGAGGAACCCACAATTTGGGCCTCATTGAAACCCAATTAACTCTCAAAGGTCCCAACTCCAAATAACCTCACTTGGGAATTAAGGTTACAACATAAGAATTTGGGATATCAAATTCAGGCTACAATACTAACCAAATTTGCTTTTTTGCTCAAGAAGCAAAGACTTGAAATTTCTGATTTGAATAGACAAAAGCAACATAAACGTCAGTTGAATTGACAAGAAAATAAAAGAAAATCATTAGATTTTAAAAACAAAGAAATTTAAACAGAGAGGCAAACTGTCATTGAAGTTGACCAGAGTGGGTTATTGTCCAGCTAACAGAGCAGATGGGATGTTAGTTCTCCAGTACATAAAGAACAAGAGGCTTTGGACCATAGGTAAGGCCGAATGTGAAATGTGGATAAGGAAGAATGTAAAATGTACGTGAAAGTCTAGGAACTTGAAAGTAAGGGGGGAAATCTACCCATTATCACAGAGAGAGGAGAAAAAAAAACTTGTTGTATTGCCTAGTGCCTGGATGGAAACTAAAACACTGAGTATGGGCTGTGCTGAAGTTTGAGGTTGAAACCAACTTTGTCTGCATGGTCTGCCCCATTCCCCATCCAAGAGATAAAAATAACAACTTATTCTTTTGTGGTGGAATCCCTGGGAATGAAATAAATCCATGAAAAACTGGATTCTCCTTCAAACCATGTTTCAAAGGATCCTCACAGGTGGGAAAATGAGTTTGTGAAAATGAACTGATACACCATGATTGAAGTCCACAGGTACAAAACCAAGAATATTAGGGTCCAGGGACCTGAGACAGGACATTACCAATTACAATGGGAAAATGAAGGGGGCTAAAGATGATTAAAGACATTGAAAAAGAAAGCCCAGAATATAAGATACCATGAAATGGACCAATTTCAAATTGATAAAAAAACATGTATAAATTGTTGCTGAAGTTAAAAAAAAATTCAATGATAGCTTTAACAAATAGTAGATTGAACAAAGATGAGAAGAAATTTATAATCAGAAAGAGACATCTAAGGAAATTACCAGAAAGAAGCAATAGAAATAAAAATAGAAAACATGTGCAAGGAAGATTAAGAAACAGAAAAAGATCGCCCAGCCTTTGCTAATAGGATTCCCCAAAGGAAAAATGATCAGCCATGTAAAAAAATACTTGATGACAAAATGTCTAAAAATTTATAGAAATCATGGATGACCATAATCTTCAGATTTAAGAAACATACTTAGATCTTTGTTTCTATCTCATCTAAAATTCATGCATAACAGTTCTAATCATCAAGCAGTATAGGAATATCTGTGCTCTGTAAAAATATTTTATCATAAATTTTCAAGAATATTTATAACCTTTAAAGAAACCCTAAAGACTCCCACATATATATAAAAGCTATAAATTTTAAAGGCATATTAAAACCTCTATAGCACATAATATTAACATCCATTAAATTTTAACTCCAAAAATTTTCACATTATTGTAAAAACATTTTCTTAACTTTGAAGAAATTTCACACATATAGAATAAGTTGCAAAGTTTAAAGTCAATAAATAACAAATTAGTTTACAGCCAAATACTTTTAAAAGCAGAACTATATAAAGAAATCTGTCAAGACTATATGGAAAATTTCTTTTTAAAATTGGTTCTTCTTACTGATATGTGACAGTAGAAGAAACTATTTTGGCAAAATTCTTTTTAAACTGGGATTTGAGTGTTTTTGCTGTGATGTTTGCTATGTAATGTGCTTAGTATCATGTCGATTATATAGTCTGTGGAAATAGAGGGCACAGGGTCTATGATAGTTCTCCAATGACCCTTGTTACTAATTCGGTACAATGATCCTGTTATTAGTGCATGGGCCTCCTCACCAAGAATACTCATTGTATGAAGCAGGGTATGGGTGGGTGATGCCGTTGACTCTGCCCCTGTTCTTTCTCCTCTGCCTATTACAAGTATAATGTTTATTGAGTTATCACATGTCAGACACTGTGCCCAGAGTTCCAAATGCCTTAACTCCTTTAATCCTCATGATAGCCCCAGGAAAATAGGCTCAATTATCTTTAGTTTATAGATATGGAAATTATGGCTTAGAGAGTTATGTAGCTTGCCAAAAATCACACCGATAGAAAGTGTTGAACAGAGTAAGGAAATGAGCCTTTCTGACTTCAATGCCTTGCTCTTGCCCATTATGTTATGTTGCTCTCATAGTCTGAACAAGGGAGTAAGAACATTGTTGTCAGGCCTAATACTTGCCAAATGAATTCAGTTCACTTTCGTTGTAACTTCTAAAGGACTGAACAGGAAAAGCTCATATAATGATGGCTTGAAATTTCCAGAGATGCCCGCAAGGCAGGGTCTTTAGAGGCTCCAGTACTGAAATATTATGGTGATGATGGAGATTTCTTTTGTTCCCCTCAACTCTCTAATTCAAAATATAAATACTAAAAAATAAGGATCAGATACCCAGAGTCCTGGTTTAGACTATGAAGTTTGCTTTTTTAGAAATTTCATGTAACAAATTATTTCAAAAATTCTTTTTTGATTGACCTTACCTTTTCTGGTGTCATAAATAGAAATTTGATCTGTGTGATGGTTAATTTTACATGTCAACATGTGAGAGTGTTTGGGGATGAACATCCCAACTAATGAGCTTTGAGTGAAGCAGATTGCCCTCCCAGGTGTGAGTGGGCCTCTTCCACGCAGCTGAAGCCTGGATAGAACAGAAAGAGCAGCCTCCCAGAGCCTCACTCTTATGGACTGTCTTCCCATCACACCTGTTCTACAACCTGACCTGGATCTTCAGCCTGAGGCTCCAGAGTGCAGATTTTACACTTGCCAGCTTATTAATCATGCAAGCCAAATCTTCATAGTAAATATCTTTTTCTCTATATGTTCATCAGGTTTCATCAGGTTCTTTTGGAGAACCCTGACTGTTATAGTCTCTTTGCTAAGAGATCTGCATCTCCAAAATAGCTGCCCTGAGTCATGTCCCCATTCTATGCCTTTTATTTCTTGATATTAATGTTGGAATTCTCAGTCTACTATGGTCTTGCTTAATTTGCAGAAAATGCAACCAAATATTTACAGTTGTGCATCATTAGGTGATTTTTGTCATTATGTGAACATCATAGTTAGTTTCACAAACTAAGTTTCACAAACTAAGATACTACAATGTCACTAGGTGACACAATCTTGCATGACCGTTGCCTTTTATGTGGTCTTTCATTGATTCATATGTTGTTTGGCAGGTAACTGTACTTAGAAACTTGCTGTTTCTCCCTCTTCTATGTTGTTGACAACACAATTGTACAACTATTCTCCTTCCTCAGCTCTCCCATTAAAATTTAACTTTGGTTTAGGAAGGAAGATAATGTAATCATGAACATGAGTTTTGAATTTTGAAATCAGAATTTTTTTTTTCAGTTTTGGAGCTGTATGACCTTAGTCAAGTCATTTTGAATTCCACTATCCTCACTGGTAAATTATGAAAATAAAAAAAAGACACATTGCAGCTAGGCATGGTGGTACACACCTGTAATCTCAGCAATTCAGGAGGCTGAGGCAGGAGGATTCCAAGTTTGAGGCCAGCTTCAGCAACTTATTGAAACCCTCAGAAAAATTAGTGAGGCCGTGTCTCAAATTTTTAAAAGTAATTTAAAAAAAAAGAAGTAGGATATAGCTTAATGGTAAAATGTCCCTGGGTTCAATCTCCAGTATCCTCCCCCCCCCAAAAAAAAATATATAGTGTGTAAGCACATTCGGAAATTTCACAGAGCTACACAAATGCATATGTTCAAAAGTGTTATTATGATAATTATAGGTTTTTGTACTATTAAGAATGTAAGCATGTATTTAATTCCTCCCTTTTAAGCGATAGTCCTTGGTCATTGGTAAAGGTGAATTTATAAATGATTAATTAATGGCACCATAGAAACTTCCTTATGAGCCCATAATGGCAGAGATTTGAAAGTCTGCATGTTAATTGAGAGATTCTGACTACGAACTGGGTTGATATACTGCATTTATCTACTTGCTATCCTATATATAATGGCAGGCTTCTACCAACCTGAAACTCTACTTCATGTCCTCCAGCCACATCTTTCTTAGCTTCACTGCTGAACAGTCAGGGAAACTCTTTTCCTGTCTGCTGGTCTGCTGTTGAAGTCTGTAGGTGGTTGTGCTTGACGCCATTGTTCCCTATTCATCTTCCTTGATGTCACTGCCTACCCTACTCAAAAGATATCCCTCTGAGGACCGAGGAATAATCTATTCCTTCTGACTGGGCTTGCATATAATCTTCAAGCTCATCAAAAGTAAATTAACTGTTGTTTGTTTGTTTAATTTACCAGATAGTCAACTGGTTCTCACTGATTCCATAAGATCCTTATATTCACCAGGAAAACAGAATATATAACCTGATACTTTCTGTAGAATTCCTTTTCTGTGTCCATGTTTTTGTTTGATAAAAAAAAAAAAACTGCATTTAAAATCAAACTAGGCTGAGGATGGAGTCCAGTGATAGAGCTCTTGCTTAACAGGTGTGAGAGTCTGGGAAAAAAAATTTTTTTAAAAATGCAAACTCCGTGTTTTATCACAAGTCATGTTTCCCCATCCTCTAGAACATGGAAATCAAATGAACTTCAATTTTAAGCTCTTCAAGGCTTCTGCACTATCTGAATGAAGCCCTGAGATCCAGGACTTATATTGTATTTGCTGCAGTATTTGGTTCTTAGACATCAGGGTCACAGAGAATTCCTAAAGGCTGGTTTTCCCAAGGGCTACTTTTTATGTAGAAACCCTCATCCCATAAACCATTGAATTAATTCACATTAACTATCATCAATGGCAAAAGTACACAAAACATAAAGAAATCACCTAAAATAATGTTTATGAACCAGCTGCTAAATTAAGTAATGTATTTGTTTTATTGCACATTTGCATAATAGGGCAAACCAGAAACTCTCCGTAACAGATGTGCTGGTGGCAGGGAGATTTGATTACTGGCTTCTGTTATTAATCACTGCACAAATCTTAAATGATTTGTTTCTACAGTTTGATCAATTCACATCTCAAAACTTACATTTATGCACACAAAGTAGAGATAAAGCATCTGCTCACACCTTTTGTGAAGGCATCAATATATTTATGGGGATAGAAGTTTTGTTAACCAAGACACAGGAGACTTTGGCGAAAGACTTGCCAGCATTTGGAAAGACCCTATTATCCCTTATCAAACTAGCTAATAAAAAATTTTCCATTCTTACAACATTCATATTCTAATGTTTATTGTTTTGTCCCTTCTATGAAAATAAGCAAAACATACATATTTGAACTTACATGTTTGAACCACAGATGGTTCCATTTCCTACAAATCATTTCAGAATTTTAAAGAATTACAGGGTATCATGGCATCACTGACAATTGCCATATATACTTTTTAAAATTATTCTTTCCCTTTTAGTATTACATTTGACATTTCATAATCCCATATCTATGATCCCATCAGCATTCTAAATAGGTATAATACATTTTAAGATGGCATGGCTAAGTACAAAAGTGAAAAATACATGCTATATAAATATTATTTCATTAATTTTCAATTAAGCATGATAAATGCTTTGGCTCTACACATAAATATTTCCTCAATAAGTCAAAACACTAGATAATGTGTTTTTTCCCTATTGTGAATATAGCAATTATTTTGTAAGCAAACAAATAGTCAAGATACTCATAAAGCGAAGTTAACAATTCAGCCTGTGGATTCCAAGTGTTATTTACATCATAAGGATTATTTATTATCATTATTTGCCATAATGAACTTACAATGTGAATCCTAACATCTCTAAATGTTTTCAACATTTTCATGTGTATCCACCCTATTTGATTGTTTTGATCTCTTCTGGAATCCCAGTATCTAATTGATATAGAAGACAAAGCATTGGCAACTTTGTTTCTCATACTGTATTCTGTTGCCAATTTGGCCTCCTATTTCTTCATGGTGGAGGGTGTACAGAAGAAAGAAAGAGAACTCAGTTTTGAAATTAAATGCATCAGTTTTAAAAAAACTAGATGAAACTTCAGAGGAAGTCTTTGTTTTTAATGCCTAGGAAAAAAATTAAAAAATATATATTTTTCTCAGTCAGAGGCAAGACTGTTATGGTTGCAACCCTGCCTTTTTAGAGTTCATCCTGGGAGCTAATGAAGCATTGTATATTGGTTTCAAATTCAAAGCATATGTAGTCACTGAGGCATTTTTATTTTATATAGCATGATTTCAAAAGAAGCCCCAAATGTGGTCATCTTAGAAAATGTAATTTGGTCGAGTACTAAAGAACTTTTTCCCAGACGACAAAAACCTCCTTCTTCGAGTTGCCTATGAGAACACAAACTGGCTGTGAAGTGCATTCACAACTCTGTGAAAAATGTACAGGAGCTGATGAAAATATATTAAAGGACTGGCATGTCAAGGCCATGAAGGGCTTTGGACAAATTTGGATAAATGTGTGCTGGTTTCACAGAATCAGAATCAGAAGTGAGTTAGAGGACAATGCACGGAGATGCTGAAGAGGATAATGCAATCCCAACAGCAAACTTCACTGCATTACACATCAAGAGCCATCTCCGAAGTCATTAACGCTGTTGCCGGGGGTGTCTGCCAAAGAGCCAGATGTCACTCTGCCACAACTTGGCATCTGATGGTTGTCATTTATAAGAGGGAATCGAGTGAGGACTGTAATTAGGTGTGTGCTGAATGGAACCCTTCCTCCTGACTCCATCAGGGGCTTTTTCTCATCCTAACCACCTAGAGAACAAAGCAGGGAAACTGACTTGCCCTCCGGACTCCCCGGAACTTATAGGTTTTTGTTCCCTGGGGAAAATGCATAGCCTATGGATTTTGTTTGTTTGTTTTCCACACATAAAGCATTTACTGGGCTCCTTGGAGATGCTCCTAGGACATGTGTTCCTAGGACATGCTCCTAGACCCCCAAAAGAATATACTCCAGTGGAAGATGCCCATGTCTGAACAGAGACGTTGTAAACAGAGCCACCTAAGTGTTATGTTAGGGTTATGAGGATAAAAATGGTGATGGGGGTGTGCAAAAAAAAAATGAAGTAGGTCCCCTGTAGAAACCCATGGAAAGAGCACACAGAGGAGATATTAAAGGATGAATAAGAATTTGGCAGGTGGGTGAAAAAGTGAAGGATTGGGAATTTTAACATGTAGACATGTATCCATGATATTATAGATGAAAAGTCCTGCCAGCTAGGTATGGTGGTGCATACCTGTAATCCCAGCAGCTCAGGAAGCTGAGGCAGGAGAATCATGAGTTCAAAGCCCACCTCAGCAAAAAGTGAGGCACTAAGCAACTCAGTGAGACTCTGTCTCTAAATAAAAAACAAAATAGGACTGGGGATGTGGCTCAGTGGTCAAGTCCCCTGAGTTCAATTTCTAAATACCCCACCCCCCAAAAAAAGAAAGAAGAAAAGAAACCGTCTGCTGCCCTCTGGGAAGGGTGTGTATTTACACCTGTGGGAGTCTGAGGTCTGTAGACATTGTAGATGTGGGCAGATCAATTTGGAGAAAAGATGAAAAAGACACCTATTGAATCCTTCATCCTATATCTTTGAAGACTTGTTAGACTTAATAAAGTAGTACCCCTAAGACCTTAACCATGATAGCAATATTTGACATTGAAGTGCTTCTCAAACACAGAGTTATCTTCTAATCCTTATCACAACTCTGTGAAACAGATTCTATTATTATTTTCACTTTACAAATAAAGAAAAGGAGAATTGGAAATGATAAGCAGCAGGCCCAACTTCACCCAGTGGGCAGCCACTAAAGCAAAGTGAATCCAGAAAGCAGGTAGAAAGCCTTGTTCCCAAACACTCTGCTGTGTGTGTTCCAGAGCTGTGTGTGTAACACGTACAGACTGTCATCCCATTGGCTGGGAAATTTCAACTTCCTAAGTGGAGAGAATATTCCTAGCAAGTTGCCTTCAGAATCATTGATCCATTTTTGTGGAATAAATCTAGAAATGGTACCAAGAAATAGATTTTTTAAAAATTAATTAAGAAAGAAAATTACCTGTCCCATCCCATCGCCAGTGTCCTCATTAGACACTGGACTCCCTGGAGGCAATTCCTAGACTGAAAGGGCTTTTTTGAGCTTGTAAAATATATTCAATAATATAGCACAAATACTCATATTACAAGTTCAAATAATAGGATATAAAACTGCATGTACAGTGTGATTATGAAATTTTTAACAGGGCAAACATGAATCAGAAACACATGCAAACTCTGTCAAAATAATGATAAAGATTTGCTGAAATCTAAGATTATAATTGGTTTTTGAAAATCTTCACATTTATCTTTCATTAATAGGTAGAACTCACACAATCAGAAAATACAAAACCCTAACAAATGGAGAATGCCTTTTGAGAAAAGGCACTTCAAGGTCAGAAGGTGCACCCTTTGAAAGCATCCTGGACAGCAGTTCCAAACTCAGCTGGGAAGGATCAGGCCTCCCAGATATTGGTGACATGGATGTCAACAAGAGCAGCACACAGGTGGCCAGATCCTTCTGCATTTTACAACTTCAAGACTATCCAGTTAGTCTTCAGAAGCCCAAATCCCTTCCAAATACCCTGGGAATCTTTCCAAACTTGCCTCCACCTTGGAGCAGAAGCTGTGGTGGCTATTCCTAGCATCAAGTTCAGGCTCCATGTCCGCAGCCAGAGTGAACCCAGTCCTTTCTTATGACATTAAGAATGAGAAAACCGTTTCTGGAGGACTTGAGCAGTGCACCTTATAATTAAAAGGGCCAGTCTCTGAATTGCTTGAATTGAGGTTTTTAATATCCATTTTCAATTTATTCTTCTTTTTTATGTGAGCCATGTTCTATACTTCCTGGGAGCCCGATTTTGAAGCACCTGGATTAAGAGAAATTTGCCCAGCATGTTAGATATAAACAAAAGAGAGACCACAATACTAGTCTCTCAACCCATTGTGGCTATAATAATTGTAGGAAAAGCTTTGTATGCAGTTTTCTCTGTGTATTATACCAGGTACCGGAGGTGAAAAGGACAGAGTAAAGACACTTCTGCCACAGGATTTAATTGGAGCAATGGACTTCTTACTGTTAAAACATCTGCACACATTTTGTTAAATTAAATGTGGGTTTAACATAAGGTTTCCATCCTGGTAGCATTCACTAGGGGAGGTAAGAGGCAACTCCTCTGCCTCCTGGCCTCAGAAGACTCTGGTAAACTAAACCAGTGACATTGTCTGCATGTCCTTTACTCTTCAAGCAGTATAAGTAGCAGTAGATGAGGAGAAAAGTAGGTCCAGCCCTGACATTTAGGGTTCCAAGGCAAACAGTGAATACTGTCTGAGGTTGGGCTTTAAACAAATGCAAGTATGACACGAATGTGAATGGATACCTTTATCAGTGGGCCAGGTAATTCCTGGTTGCAGAGGTAGCTCCATCCCAAAGTGCATTAATCTGTTTTGCATTACTATAATGAAGCACCTGAGTCTGGAGCTTCAGAGCCTACATCCAGTGGTAGTCTTCTTTCTGGGTGAGTCAAGGCAGCACAGGGCATCACAAAGCAAAGAGAAAAGAAATATGTGTCTGTCTCTTCTGGTTTCTGTTGGATTCCAACCTGTAAGTTCCTCAGAAAGATTTTTCCTGATCACACTACATAAACCTGGTTTCTGATTTACTTCCTAAGTCACTTGTAATTCTTTTATTAATATATATTTGTCTGTTTTTTTATAATGAAAATATAAGTTCCTGAGTGGAGGAACCATATCTGCCTTATTCTTTTTTGTGTGTCTTTTATTTCTGGCATGATGAGAATGAATCACCAGAGAATATTTATTAACTGAGTATATATGCAAATAAATCAGGAGAAGAGTTGGAGATAAAATACCTCCTCTGAAATTCATCTTCTGACTGTGCCACCTGAAGTTATAGTAAACTTTTCTCCCTGCTGTTTTCTCTTCTTGACATCATCGTCATTGTTAATATCAGCTCCCGCTCGGCCAGTGCATGCTGTCAGTGTCAACTCCAGGGATCAGGCATACTTAGAGATGGAAGGCATGTTTTCTTTCCTGATAATAGCACCAACATGTAAATGATACATGAGATAAAAAAAAAAAAGTGGCCACAGAAGATGAAAGCTTCCAGGAGACCTTCCTGAGGGCTGCTTTGGGGACTCGGGATCAACATTGAAGAGGGAATTAGAAAACATAAAAGAGAGGAAAGAACAATCAAGACAAGAAAATGGAAGATTGAAAAGTAGCCGGAACATGGGGGAAAGAATAACATTTATAATGGAGTGGATTTGACAGTAAATGTCTGGGTGATTCTGATCTAATATGTGTTTGGTGCCATTTATATATTCATTAATAACACCCTCATTGTAAAATATCTTTGTTGAATCTTGAATGATAATTGTGCTATTCATCTATATCGAAAATCTGTTTTTCTTCCCAATAAGATCGCAAATATAAAGAGGTGCTTTGTCCTATTATTCATCTTTGTACCTGTAGAATTTCAGATTATCCAAGTCAGAAACCACTCCAGTCCCCTTTAGCTGTGGCTTGTGCCTGAGAATGATGCCTCTCTATGGTATACCTATTAAAGGATCATGGAGCCTCTTAATACACTTTTCAGAAGGATTCTCATGAGGTAGCTTCTTTCAATATCAAATAGTTTTTTTTTATGGTAGCAAATTCTTAAATTTCTTTCCTTGTCAACTTTTCATCACTAATCCTAGTTAAGTCCTCTGGAATTATACAGAACAAAAAATTAATCCTTTCCTGCAAAAATAGTCCATTGCATATTTGAAGGTAGAATTATTTTTGCTTTTGTCTGTTATTCTTTGGCTAAATGTTACTATTTTCACTAGATATTTTTCTGTTATTAGACTCATGTTCAAATACATCCATTTTCCCAAACAATTTAATAATTATTTAAGCTCCATGAGAGCATGGGCCCTTTTTTATTCACACTGCATTTATCTCTCTTCTAACTATAACTAATATGTAAAAGACAATAAAAATATTTGTTAAAGGAATAAATGAAGGATTTGGAGTATAAGCTTAAACCAGCGCAATAAAGCAGGAAAAAGATGTAGCAGTCATCCAGTAGAAAAGAAAGTGAAACTCTATACTAACAATCAGCATCCTCACCCCTGTAGAAAGTGAATAGAATATCTACACAGTATTAGAAATAACAAGTGAACTTAGCAATGTTGTAGACTACAAGATCAGCTACACAAAACCCAATTGTATTTCTGTATTCTAGCAGGCAACAATAGAAATTTAAAGTTTAAAAGATTATTCCTAATAACTTCCAACAATGTAAAAACTTTAGGGATAAATCTGACAAAAGCTAGGTAAAACCTGCAAACTAAAAATAATGGAATATTATTTACAGAAGTTAAAGAAAACCTAAATGTTTATAGGTTAGAAGGCTTAATATTACTCAAATGTCCATTTTGTTTAAATTAATGTACAGATTCAAGGTTATCACAATCAATTCTAGGAAGGTTTTGCTTATTTATTTATTTATTTATTTATTTACTTTAAAAAGTCTTGTGGAAATGCAGAAGAGCTACAGCAGCCCAAGCAACTCTGAAGAATAAAATAGCAATGACTGAATTCAGGATGTATATATATATATATAAAACAGAATAAATCTGGTTATCAAGACAACATGGAAGTGGCTTAAATATCAATAAGAAGAGCAAAAGAACAGAAGAGAAATAACCGTATAGACCTACACAGATATGGAGAACAAGAAAGATAAATTCAATGGGTGGGGATAGTTGTATTTTTTTAACCAATTTTACAATTCATACTTTGAATCATAAACAAAGACTTTTCTAAATGGATTATATACTTAAGCATAAAAGTTTAAAGAATTAAAACAAATGGGAAAAGAAATCATTGTGACCTCAGGTTAATATGTTTTCAGAGGTTAAAAGCCAAAAAAATCATACTCCCTCCCCAAAAGAAAAACCTTGATAAATTGGATTTCATCAAAATTGGCAAAAATTCCTACTCTTTGGAAGATAATGTAAAGAAAACGAAACAGTAAGACACATGTTGGTAGAAAGCATTTGTGAATCACATGTCCAACAAAGAGATTGTCTTCACAGTACACAATATACAAGGATAAGAAAACAAATAACCCAATGAAAATGGACAAAAAATTTGAAATAACACTTCAACAAAGAAACACTAATAGCAGGTGAGCATATAAGAGATTCTCAATGTCATCAGTCATTAGAAAAGCATAAATAAAATCCATAATGAGATATTTCAACAAATCCATTCAAATAGATAAAATTAAGAAGACAGATCATAGCAAGTATTGGTAGGAATAAGGAGAAACTGGAATCCTCAAATTTGTTGTATGAACATAAAATATTAGAACCACTTTGAAACATAGCTTTTCAGTTTCTTAACCATGCACCTGCTATATTATCCAACAGAAATTATAGCATAAATTTTTACAAAGATTATGCTTTGTGAATGAATATTTATAAGAACATAATTTGTAATGGCCGCCAACTAGAAATAATCCAAATATCTAACTAATTGGTAAATAAGTAAAATAAATTGTAATATATCCATACACTGGAACACTATTATGAAATAAGAATAAATTATCAGCACACAAAACAACACCAGTGAATCTCAAAATAATTACACTTAGTGAAAAAACTAAGAGGAAAGAAACAGAGTATATTCTATGAATGTTTGTTTTTATAGAATTCTGGAAAATAGAAATCAATAATAAAGACAGAAAACAGATGACTAGTTGGAATACGAATGATGGTAACCCTGAGGGGCAAAAGAGAAGGTCCAAGGAAACTTACTCAGGAGATAAGGAATCAATGGTGAGTAAAGAATAGAGTTTCTATGCTGATGAAGTTATGCAGTGCGGCAGTTTGGCTGGGCACAAACCACAAGCCACTGAAGCAGGAACAAACTTTTATTTTTGAACTGCAAGAAAACACTTCACGCAGGCTCCCGGGGAATCCTCCCAAAATCCACACGGCTCCTCCAGCAACCAGCCACCGGAAATATCTTCTCCGGAAATCCCTCCTCCTGCACTTTCCCAACCAATGGGAACTCTCGGGGAATCCCCAGGAATCCCCATGAGAACTCCAAAGTAGCTTGAGAAATCAAAAATAGCAGCCGAGGCGGATAGTAATGCCTCGCCTGTCAACCAATACTGTTGGCAAAATGCCAGGGGCCCTACCGCTTGGCTGTGGCTCTCAGCAATGCAGGTTCCACACTCTGCATCTATAGGCACTTATTTGCAAAGGGATTCAGGAGGGACTGGGAGGGGAGAGACACAATTCCTGTTCTCTCTTAAGCTCCTGCCATATTCACCTATGTCTGACGGATGGATAGGGCAGAAAAGGGACCAAGATTTCTGGAAAGATAATGACGTGGAATTGGTTACAAGGGAAAGAGGAGTCTCTTTGCCAAATACCACAATGAAAGGGATAGCAGAGCTTGTGCTTAATCCAGCCATCCTGAAGATAGGCAGACTCTCTGAAGACAGAATGGACTGTCTTGCCACATTCTGTACACTTTCGTGGACCAGCAACTTTACTGCAGCCTATGCCCTACTGAATACAACAGAGGAGAATCAGTTTGCTTCTCTATTCACCAAGAACCACTACAGCAATCAGGTATCCAGGGTTGGGCATCAGAGTCGTGTTTCATGGTATCAGATGTGGTGGATTTCCATCTCTACTGATAGAGCCAGTAGTGATTTATAGATGATGCCAGCATCCTTGGAGATTCCTCAAAATAATTAAGGTGTGAATTTGCCTCAGGCAAGTACGTGATGTTCTGCAATAAAAAGAGCTAGGTATTAATTTTAACAAAACTACATTTGTACTTATTGGAGGTAAAACTGAGAAACTCAAGTTACAAATAAGAAAAGGAAACTGAAGATATATTTCTATACTATCTCATTAGAGTAGTACCATATTTCCCAACCTAATGGAAACTTTATTTTTCTTAGCCAAGTAGCACTAAACACAGCTTATCATCATGGCCTTGAAACATTTCTCTACTGACTCCTATGATACTCCATGATCCGTTTTTCCTACCTTTCCATTTATTCATCTCCATCCATATTCTTCAAAACAATTTTTTTTCCAACTCAACATTCTACCCTGAACTCTATATTTTTGTATCCTGATATTTCTGCCTCATATTTCTGCTTAGAAATTTCCTGATACTTCACATTTTATTTATTATTTTCCTTCCTAGCCTCTTTTTCCTTCAGTCTTTACCACTCTGCTTGTAAGTATCCCAACTAGGAATGAGCTGGAGACCTTGGGAATAATCCTTGATTTCTCTAGTCCATCAATCTAGAAACCCTATGAAATAAGCAAGTGAGTTCATTGCACTTGAATTATTCTCAGTGAATCCATTATGGTTCTTACAGCTTCCTCTTAAAAACTCCTTCTTAAAAACTTAAAACCACCAATTTACGAATCAATTCTAGGAAAATTACTGGGAATTGTTGTAAAGTGTTCTGACATATACAAGTATTTAGCCTCTCATTTCTTTTTTTCCTCCTCATTTCCCTATCTACCCCCACTGAAACATCATTTCTCACAAATATGAATGTGTAACATCACTTATTTTGGATTTTGAGCCATTTGTGAGCTCCTGGTGTATTTTCTTTTATCTTCTTCCCCGCATTTGTAGCCTTACTATACCTGGCTACCCAGGCCCATAGCTATGTTCCCAGAGGAAGCACTACCTTTAGTCAACGTGGCCCCTGGGGAGTGAAGCAGGGTAGATGGGATTAAACTGAAGCAATAGGAGGTTGAGGTTCAACACTAAGAGTAGCTTGTCAAGAGTAGATCACTTAGACATAGAACAGTTTTCCTTGAGACTATGGAAATATCTTCATTGTAAGTTTTTAACATGGTAAAGCCAAGTTCAACAAGGGTCTCCATCTCAGAGTGGACAATCCAATACCCTTCCCTCCATTATAAATAAGAGTTGAGAGAGGAATTCCATTTTACTTGGGCAGGAGATTTAATACCCTATAGGGGAAGAAAACATTTCATGGTCCTCTCTCTATAAAATCTCCCCTTCTGTTCTTCTTCAGTATCAGCCTGTGACTCTGGAGAAGAAGACTGAGAACCAGTTATCACTAATGAGGAAACCCATATCTCTCTTGAATTTTGGATTAGGTATTTGTTTTGAAAGGATGAGTTTGGAGTTATTAGTGCATGACTATTTTATAAAGCCTAGTGGAGTCATCTGTACACACTTAGCACTTAGTTTTTGTTGATATTGCTGTTAAATGGAGTTATTTCTCTAATAAGTAAATGGAGTTATTTCTCTAATAAGTGAAATGATGAAATCAAATCTTTTTCCCCCAAAGGCTGAAGCATCATACATTTCTCTAGTAGAATGGTAATTTCTATCAACCCAGGGATTTGTAATTAGAGAAGAGATCCCTATGTGCAAGGAGACAGAGCTCCATAGCATTTGTAGTAGGCCAAGTGGGCAATACAAACTTATTTTATCAATTATACCCAACAATTCCCATCTTCATTAGTTGGAGGTCATGTGGAAATTAGATCAATCAACTGCATTCTTTACTGTGTGAGGTTTTATCTTTTTTAAAACTCAATTCTTAATTTTGTATCCATTCTATTGACACACATCACCATTTTTGGAGGATAATCACATTATTTTTAGAATAATGAATATATGGGTTCTACATAAACAAATTACCATGTTTAATAAACTTCAAACAATAGTGCAATTCCCTAGCCTTCCCTGACTCTACCTTTGGATTTGAAGTGAAATTCACTGGGGAAGGTAATGGGGAAGAAACAGAGCCCCTTTTCATAAATATTATAGAAGGAGAATGGCTGTGAAGTAAGGTTACACATTGGTTGCCTGTGTGCAGATGTATTTTGTTTGGTCCACATAATGCTGTCAAGACATTTTATGGAGAAATTTGGTTCTATAGGTAATAGCTCCAGAGACTGAATTCTCCTTTGAAAGTTTTTGATAATCTACCTCTAACAATAGAGGCTTGATTGTCCAAGTGGATTTTTACAAAGACAGAATTATAAAATAATACTATAGATATTGAGCTTGTTGCAACACAACCTTGGGTTCTCTATCACCATCTGAAGTTTCTCCATTTTGTATTTTACAGTATCCTTCTATCACTGTATTTTCTAATTGCTTGGTTTTCTACACTGCCACAGTCTGGCTGGGCACAAAATCACGAGCCACTCACAGTTTTGTACATTCAAACAGCAATTCTTTATTCCCGAACTCACAGAGGCACTCTACACACAGGTTCTGGGCAAAATTCATGCTTCCACTGGGCTCTGTATCCCAAATACTCTCTGAATCCCATGAGAACTCAATGGGAACTCAAGGAGCGGGCATGCCTGAGGCAGCAGGATATGCCCTATTCCCAGCAGGGTACACCTTAAACATGGAACCCCCTAAACCCAAGGAGTGGGATACTCCCTAAAACTTGATCCTCCCTAAACCCAGATCCACCCTGGTCTTTGAGCAAGGTCACCTTACTCAAGCATACATGCAATGTCACTTCAAATGACCTGGGTCCAAAGGCAAGCCCATTTCCACAATGGAGAGTCCTTCCTCTAAGTAACATGGGGTAGGCTGACAAGAAAATTTCGATGTGTCCTTCCTACTTGGCAATGGCTCTCAGCATCTTCCCCCTTCTGATTAATTAAACAACAAGCAATGTGCCTTAAGGACCATGCCTGGTAGCTTGTCCAATTCAACATATGGTTCTTACCCGTCATGGGAAAAACTGACCTCTAGGTGTCAGCCTCCTGTCTTAGGTTGATACCACTGCAATTGGATCATAACCGTCACTGACTACCAGTCCAGCATATAGCCATACTTGTGGATAGGCCTATGCACCAGTGGGGGGGGTGAGGTTCTTGTCTCACCTCTGTTGGCCCCCAAATTTGGCTTTGGTGCCAGTGGGGGGCGGTGAGGTTCTTTGCCTCACCTCTGTTGGCCCCCAAATTTTAGACTATCACTAGCAGAAGGGAGGAGGATACAGAAATGCCATGACACCAAGCCAATTGACGGCTCCTTTGGAAAAATTGCATCACTGGTGACACCATCAGCAAAGATTCCAGCATTACCACAATTCGCTGCACCAAATGATAGTTCACAATGCATACAAGTGATATATAGTCCAGGCAAGTTCTGTAAGCAGTTCAAAGTGGAGGAGTCTATCAATATGTCCATTTCCTCCCAAAGTAAATTGAGTCCTTGATTGAGCATTACTTGTTGAGTTATATTCATTGATGCATCAGTTTATACAGTTTACTGTGATAGCTATCATAGAGGCTGTAGTTTGGTTTTATCTTAGTCTTCACCGGCACTGGGATGGAGATGGGAATTCTGGCAATGATGCTAAAGAGACATTATCCTGAACAGAATTATTAAATGTAATGAAAAGGAAAGGTGAAATTAAACAAACAGATCTGTTAACCTCCTTTAAAAACAATCCTTAACAGCTGTTTACCTAATTTAAATTAAACCATTCAAATCACATGAATAAAAAAAAATAATTCGGATCCATTTTTTCATGAGCGCTCCTCATATATGATATATGGGCATATGCACACACAGACATACAACACAAAACACAAGAGTGCACACAAATGTACAACACATAAGACAATAATAAAGGCCTTGTAGCTTTACCTAGATGAAATCTCCATTGCAATGTTTAAAAACTCCACAGACAAAAAATAAAACTGATCAGAAAAACATTAACCTAGGTCTGTATGAGCTCAAAAAATAAAATAGAACTTTATGATGTGGGAAAAGGTAATAATAAAATAGATATTGAAAAAAGCACCCTGGTTAATCACTTTCGCAGATGTAAGAATAGCTAAGCTGGAGCTCTGGATATCAGCTGTTATGGATTTGAGTCAAATCATCTTCTTTTTGGTCTGTAGAAATTGCTTTGGTTAATCTCTCTGGAATCCAAATTGGCTGCTGTTCTCCCTGTGGAAAAACACAAACAGAACCCCGACTCCAGACAATCACTGGGTCAGGACCTTTCCATTGTCCTGTTAGAATATCTTTTCAAAGTGCCTTAGGCTTATGTACATTTTTTGGACACATATGTCTTTCCACAGGACTAAGCCCTGATGAATTTAAATTTAAAAAGTTTAGAGAAAAAGGGTTATTTTAATTTTATCTTTGGGGATAAATACCCCTTAAAGATCCTTTTAAATTTAAGTCTTTCAAAAGCATTCTGCCTTAGTTTTTAGAATTACTTTAGTCCTTTTAATTTTTTGATGTGGTTTTAAACCAATTTCCTTCTAGTTTAATGTTTTCTAAATTGGCTCTTGTCTATAAATTTTAACACCCTCATCTGAGACTTCTAATTTCTGCATCACCAGAAATTAAAGTTGATGGGCTCTTTGAAAAAAAATTACTAATAATCTCCTTGTTCTTCTATTTTACCCAATATTTGACTTTAAAATTCTCTCTTCTACCTTTTTCTATCTTGAATGTCTGTATCTAATAGTTATCTTAGCTTTTTGTATTTTTTATCTGAAATACATTTATTTGACATTTTTAACCATTTTTTTTATCTTGTTTCTTTCTATCTTCTAGTTTTCTTCTAAGGTTTGTACATTCACCCTTAGTTGCTTTTTTTCCTCCTAGTTTTCTTTTGTTTCCTGTTTTTGGGGTTTAAAGTTCCTGTCTTCCTACATCTGTTTTATCTTTCTAAATCTTTTTTATCTTTCTACATCTTCTCTCTTTTTTTTACCTTTCTATACTTCTGTTTTTAAAGTTTTCCACTTTAAATTTTTAATCTTCTTTATCTAAATATCTTTTATCCTATTATCTTCCCATTTTCATTTTTTTAAAGTAATAGTTTTAAGAATAACTAGTCTTTGAATGATGCAATCTTTTCTCCCTCATGAAGGAATCTTAACCACCTTCAATTTATCCTTTTAATGCCTTTTGTAACTTACTTAGACATTTTACAACTTTTTACTTTATCACACAAAGATATCTCATCTAAAAACATTTCTTTTTCTTTTAACCTTCCATATTAAAATATATTTCCACATCTTGAATCTTTTTATATCTCTTTTTTCTTTTTTTCCACCATGAAGGTATCTCAACCACCTTCAATTTAACCTTTTAAAGCCTTCCAATTATCATCTATACTGTACTTTTAAATGTACTTTTTCACCACCTACAGCTTCACTCTTTTAAAGGAGGCTCATATTCTGTTTAAATCGCTTAATGTTAGTTTACATGGCTGTCCTTCAACTAAAGGCTTTTTATTTATTTATTTATTTATTTATTTATTTATTTATTTATTTATTTATTTTACTCCATTAAGAAGCTTTGTCTCAATCTGCCATGTACAAATATTTTTTTCTTTCTTCCTTTCTCAAGCTTTTAAAGTAAGTCTAGTTACCTCAAAATCTTTTTAAATGGCATTTTACAACTTTTTACTTTACCACAGGGATTATCTCATCTAGAAACATTTCTTTTTCCTTTAACCTTTTATATTAAAATATATTTCCACATCTTGAGTCTTTTTATATCTCTTTTTTAACCGTTAACCCTTTTTATAAATTCACATTCTGAAACATCCCTTAAAAAATTTTTGAATTTAGACAAATTACTCCACTTTAATAAGATGAAATACTTTCATGTTTTTTATGGTACTATTATACTGTAATTGAAACCCAACTGAAACTTCTTATACTCTTTGTATATAAATTACACATGATAGAATCTTAACTCTTAGTAACCTTGTTTCAGCAAAGACACAGACCAAAGCAATATTAAACTTTTTTCTACTTACCAATTTATGAAAACACACATAATGTTTAAATATATTACCTTATGGAACTTAATAAGTAAAAAGTACTTGATTTTTTATTTAGTAGTTGATATTTTAACACTTTAGCTTTGTAAATTAATCAGATCTTTGTAGAAACCAACATCTTAGACAAGTGTAGTAAACAGAACTAGCCATCTCTTTCTTGTTGAAGAAAAATCCTTCTACAGGATACCATGATGGCCCCATTGATATACTTAATAACTCATCTGTAAAAAGCCATGGGCTACATTTTTGTACTGTATCAACATATGCCCTTATTTTTCTTGGTCTTACTGGGGTGCCTCCTTCCTCTAACAATTTCTGTTCCTCAGGGGCGAACAACTTCAAACTTTAAGCCAACCATTTTCCCCAGTTTGCCTGAGAAAGTTCTAGGGATAGGCAGCTTGAAACAAAAACAAAACAAATCAAAACAAGAACACATTGTTTTTTGAAATGGTCACCCATTCTCTTGCCTTCCCTCAGGGACTAGCAATTTCACTTACCTCCAAGATTCAGACGTTTCCCTTAGGGGCCACCAAATGCCGCAGTCTGGCTGGGCACAAAATCACGAGCCACTCACAGCCTTGTACATTCAAACAGCAATTCTTTATTCCCGAACTCACAGAGGCACTCTACACACAGGTTCTGGGCAAAATTCATGCTTCCACTGGGCTCTGTATCCCAAATACTCTCTGAATCCCATGAGAACTCAAAGGGAACTCAAGGAGCGGGCATGCCTGAGGCAGCAGGATATGCCCTATTCCCAGCAGGGTACACCTTAAACCTGGAACCGCCCTAAACTCAAGGAGTGGGATACTCCCTAAAACCTGACCCGCCCTAAACCCAGATCCGCCCTGGTCCTTGAGCAAGGTCACCTTACTCAAGCATACATGCAATGTCACTGCAAATGACGTGGGTCCAAAGGTAAGCTCATTTCCACAATGGAGAGTCCTTCCTCTAAGCAACATGGGGTAGGCTGACAAGAAAATTTCGATGTGTCCTTCCTACTTGGCAATGGCTCTCAGCAGCACACCCTAAATATTAGTTATGTTCCCTCAAACAAGCTGATGACTGACCCTTCTTCTTGACTAAAAAAAACAATGGCATCTTCATGAGTTAACTCAACCTTCCTCTTTACTGCTGTGTCACTTCTGTTTCAAGATTTTCTATCATATTCTGCAGAATACAAAAGATACTAGTATTGCTGTATGTATATATGTGGCTGTATAACCAATGTGATCCTGCAATCTATACATGTGGAAAAATGAGAATTCATACACCATTTGAATCAAATGTATGATATGTCAAGATCATTGTATTGTCTTGAGCAACTAATAAAAAATAATAAAATAAAAAATAAATAAATAAATAAAAGATTCTCTATGCTTAGAATCCTTCTATCAGCTTTGTTTTCTTTATGATTATTATTTGCCTTGTCACATATTATTCATTGATTAATATATTAAGAGTTTCAAAAGAAAGCATGGATGCCTCTCTGTTGGTGTGAGTTTCATCAGTTGCCAGGTTTTATATCTTTAGGGCTAAGAAAGACAACTTCAGTGTCTTACAATGGAGAAGATTTTAAAAACCACTAATTTATACTATAATTAGAAAGTACTTATAAAGAAGAATTATCAAGTACTTATGAGAATACAGAAGGACAGTTGGGGGGTTAATTCTGCACAGTGTGTGGAATGTACAGAGCCAGATCTGGGGATGAGAGACACAGGGGAACCTTGAACATGAGGTAACTTGAGTAATTTACTGATAAAATTTAATTTTAGGGCCTGGAACTTGCATGTGTCTCTTCTAGTTGGTTCGTATGGTCATATGTTTTTTGTACTATTTACTATTTGCCTTTTAAAAGCATTACTATTTCAGATGTTTTTCTCTTTCTACTCCAACATCCCCTCCAACATGAAGGTGACCATGAAGAGGCTGCAGGATTTGGGGAGATACAATTAGGAAATAGCTGACTTAGAGATGTGTGGGTGAGTGATGGTCATTTCTGTGTTCTGCAGTCACATCCATGTGAGGATAGGCTACAGCTAGTCATCATAAGTCAGGCATAAGTTCCAGGAACACTCCTGTCCTCCCCCATACTACATTAGCTTGCCTAAGTTTGGGACACAAAGGTACAGGCCTAGAAGTCACATCCTGCTATGAATGTTTCCTTCAACACCTTATTCTATGAGAATGTGGGCAGGGAGAGAGAGAAACAAGATTTTAAACATTCAAAGGCAGATGTTAATCTATGAAATGTTATCCTAGTTACTTGATGTATAAAGTTATAAACAAAGAAATATTTGATCTCATTAATGAGAGCTCAAGATGAAAGTTCTCTCTTCCCAAGAACATGTTCAAAAATGCTTTACATTTTAGAACTTACATATACATACATAAGTTCTATTAATATGTTTTATGTGTGTGTGTGTTCTAAAGTAGGTTTTAGTAATAAGTTTTGCCAAATTTGACAATATTTATAAAACTGGACATAGTTTATAAATAATAAAAGACAAAATTTAAATGAACTTTTTCTAACCTATCAAATGAAATGTTATTTATCCATGCTATAGGAAAAATAAACTTGTATTTTCTCTACTGAAAATGAGAAGATAATACTGTTTTCAAATGAAGAAATAAAGAATATGTGGGGAAAAAAAACTTTGGAAAATCATATGATAGCCCTGTATCAGAAAGTTAATTAATAAACACATGCATTTTTTTCTGATTTCATAAACTGTGATATTTATTAACTTTAAAAATATATATCATTTTGTAGCATTTAAAGTTGAATGCACATATCTTTGAGGGCCCCACTCAAATTGAGCAAACGAGTTAATCTAGGAGAGTTCAGTAAAGGGACAATTTTTAATGTAGGAAGCATGTAGGAGAATTTCATAAATTATAGAACATCATTTTTATTACTGACCTTCCACTAGCCTTGAGCTTGAAGGAGTGAGGAGAGACAGTAGTTACTGGCACCTGGAGAGCCTGGAGAGTCTTTTTGTACCTTAAGAAATGCCTACAGACCAAGGTAGGTGAGCATGGTTGGGGTTGGGGGGGTTCATAGGCAAACCCTCAGTTGTTCTCCTCTCTTATGTTCCTGACTTAGTCTCTCATTCTCACCACAGAACAGCATTCACATACCACAAGAGGTGGTCCACTTACATCAGAACACAAGAGACAGAGTGCAAGGTAGGACAGTATAAAATGGGTCTAGACATGCAGACAAAAAATGTCTGTTTCTATCATAAATATGGGCATATGTATATATATACATGCACATGTGGTGTAATATTACACAGGTGGATATATATGTCTATGATATATGCATGGTATGTATTAATGAAATTGTACTTTGTTCACTGTTTTCTAATCTATTTAATTTATTCTATAATAGATAATAAACTATACATTTTTCTCTGTCTTGTGACTTTATTTTAATGCAATGGATTTTAATAGCATTATATAGTTCTACGGTCTGTGGTGGATATATTGGCACTTGTTTAGTTTACCTCAAACATGTAAAAAACATCTGTTAAAAAACCTGTAAAAAAATCTTTATACATAATTTTTTAAATTATTAAAATAAATATTCCTTAAAATAAATTTGAAGAAAATGTGATTGCAGACCAAAAGTGATACCTATTTCACATTCTTTTCACCAATGTGCCCTCCTGAAAGCCTGAGCCTGTTTACATTGCTTCCATCCAAGTGAGTGCACATTTCCCCCACATTCTTACCAAATTACCTTACAAAATATCTTGAAAGACCAGACTATGAGTCTGCTTTCCTACCATTTCTCACCCCTGAATGTTAGTAATCTGAAACTCTTTTCTTGGCAGTGAGCAATGACTTCCCAATTTTGAATCCCAATGGCTATTTATCATTCTTATCATTGACCTTACAGTATTTGATATTATTGACCTCGAGGTCCTATTTGAAAAATCTCCTTTCTCTTTGGTCCTGTGATACACTCAATGCTAATTTGAATGCTCTGTCTTCCTTTTTTGGTTTGTCCTCCTGCTGCTTAGTGTAACACATGGCTATCCACTCAGACCTCTGTCCACTGTGCATTCTGGCAGAGTCCAACATGCTGGCCATGCCTCTGACCTTTATCTCTTCCTCTTCCCATGCTCCCACTCACTCTCATTTATTAACCATTATTATTTTTAATGGACCATCAACAGCCTCATAATGGATCTCCCTACATGTAGTTCTAGCTGTATCTTCCTAAAGCATTATCTAGCTTAGGACAGTCTCCTGATCCACATCTTCCAGCGTCCTCTATTCCCATTCCTTACCAAATGAACTACAAGTTGGCATTTGGTATCCCTCTTCCACCATGTCTGAACATACAGCCTACATTTTCTATTCTTTTCTACCCACATGTAATTCTTTTCCTTATTTCTGTTCTTCAAAATTCTACCTTTCATTAAGTCCTGACTCAAAGTACCTCCTATAGGAATCTCTCTAATCACTTCCATTAAAAATGACCTCTGTCTTCCAGAGTCTATAATTCAGGCTTTTTTTCTATTTGATACTGTAACCAGCGTGGGAGGCTTTAACCTCTACTAGATTATAAAATGATTAAAAGCAGAATCAGGTATTGTTCATCTTCCTCCCAGCACCCAGCATAGAATTTTATTGCCAGTAGGTGATTAATAAATATTAATTAAGTAGCTGAGCCAGCCTGAGAACAATTCTACTGAACCTTTGAGTTTAAGAACAGTCAGAGAAAATGCAGTAATGGTCCACTGGCCATTGCAACTAGCTCATCTCTACTCTCAGGTTTTATGAAGTATCCAATTTTAAATGTACAAAAATAATTTTATGTCTTTGATAAAGCCCTGAATATGTCCAATATGTATTTATTGGCCAGCCCTAAATTCCAAAAACTGCAACAATATTTTTGCTTCGCTTCCTAAGATCTAACAGCTTACTCACATTCAGACAAAGGAACAATTCAAAACTTGTCTTTGATGGAGCAGAGCAATGCATGCCTCTTGCAAAGTCAGGGTAGAGTATCTCTGGTTTTGCCCAGAGGAGACAAACTCTATTCTCCCTTTTCTTACAATAACGTTTCAATGGGCCAAGTTAAAAAAAAAATTATAAACTAATAAAAAAGCATTTATTAGTCCTGGGATCAAAAGCAGGAAAAACAAGGAAAGCCTCTGTCCATCAGGAACAACAAAGCCATTCCCCTAAGTTCACAGAGGAAGAAGAGGAGCAGTGGCACAATGTGGAAGGCAAGTTTGGGGCTTCTGTTGTGCTTCTGAACTCTGTGTACACTGCTCCTTTAGCTCTGTGTGTGCCTTTATTTTCCTGTATGACTTCACACCTGTCATTTCACTGATATGAGCATGTCATGTGGAGTACTCCACCTCCCACCCTCTACTCCTACCCCACAAGCTAGAACAGACCACTTGTTAATGCTCTGAGATTTTCCCAGTCTGGGCCACACTCCCATGCAATGAAATATATCCTTGGTGTGGTTTGTACAGCACCTCTCCCAAGCATGGAGATGTTGCACAACCCTGCAGTGAACAATAAGGCAGCAGGAGGCAGCATCAACAAGCCACATCTAACATGTTCGGGTGGGGCGGGGAAACAAAATTAAGCAGCAAAGCTCTTTAGAGCCAGAGAGGTTTTCAAGAGTCCTCCCAGGTAATGTAAGCAGCTGCTTTCTCACAGCTCTCACAAGGGCATGCCACTGGGGCCAAAGGAGAAAACCCTCCAGCCCTGGGAGAAGGAGCTGAACTGCAATGGGGGCCAAATCCATTTATTTTCATGTCTCAATGAAAATACCAGGTAGTTTGTAAATCATGCACGCTCTGATCATGTTCTTTTTAAGAATACACAGCAGATTTTCTCACTCTGGGCACAGCCAATTTATTCACATAGGGGAGACATTTGATCAGCCTTCCTGAACAGGGATTCTTAGATGAATGTGGCTGCTCGGCTTCTTACTAAATTAGGAATCGCAGAAAAAGTGTGACCAGAGACAGGGTGTTGCAAAGGTAAGGGAATCATCCCGTGGAAAAAGTGGCCTGTGTCCTACAAGGACTATGCAGGTGAGAAATGACATTCATGTCTGGCCAGTTTTAATTTCTGAACATCGTTTACAATCTTCGGTTCAACCATATTCAGTCACACTTCGACCCCCAATTAAACCTCGGCTTGTAAGGCCCCCATAGTGCGAACACAGGGAAATCGCATTCTCCACAGTGCCGTCTGGAGCAGCACGGAATGGTAATTTTGTATTTCATCTTGTTTGTTTGCCTGCATTTTAATGTATTTTCTAATATGACCACCTGATCCAGGAGCAAACCCACATTGTTCTTCCTGATAAGCTCAGGGGAAAAAAAAAAATTCCTCTTAGGCATTTTTTTTTTTTTTTTACAAAGGGACTTATCTCTTTAAGTTTGCTGAGTTTCTGAGTGGGTGGAATAGGTTATGCTTTGCATTTCAAGAAACAGAAAGAAATGCCACCAACAACACAGAATTTAAATAGTGGCATAGCTGGAGCTCAAAGTGTGCTCTTAAAAGACAATGTAAGATTTGACCCTCACCTAAGATGTGTGTCGTTATGACTGTTAATTGGGTCCTAAAGCCATTATTTTAAAATAGCCTTCAACAATGCATACTTACTTAGGAGCTAAGATGGGCTTGAGCAGGTAAAGCACGGGTTAGGCAGTGTTACCTTGTGTACCTGAGAACATAAAGGACTTTTAAAATTGTTCAAAGGTTTCTTAGTTACTGAGAAAGTTTATGTAGTGTAGAAATTAAGAGTCTAGCCTATTAGAAGACAGATGTGGTTCAAATCCAGGCTCCATCTCTTGGGCAGGTTACTGAACTTCTCCATGTCTCAATTTCTACCTGTTTGAATTGGGGTAATAGGAACCTTATGGAATTGGCAGGAGAAGCAAATGAGAGAAGTCATTTTAAGTGCTTCTCACTGGTACCCTGCATGCAAATGTATATTTTTCTTACAATTAGATTTCAGATAAACATTATTGTGTGCCTAAAATCTACCATCAATGTGCTGACCCTTGTCTTCAAAAACCTTACACCGAGGATTAGCACGCTGTCTTCTGATCTTAAGGCCAAAGATTTTATGGTGGGAGTTCCTTCAGCCTTCTCAGTTTCTTTACAGACTACCCTTCCTTTATTGTTTCTCTTACCTAAGATCCTCTGTAGGATCTCTGACTATTATTTCCTCAGCCCCTAATACTTGTAACCTTGAATGACTGCTTACCTTTAATCTGAGCCCTTCTTTGCCAACAAGAGTATAAGCTCTTCAAGAACAGATAACATATCTGCACACAGTCCCCTAAAGTTTATTGGATGAATTTTCTTAGGTTATAGGTGGATAGGAACCTGGGAAAATTAGTGTGTTACTGGAAATAACTTCCTGAGCTTACAGAAACATTTTAAAGCCTACACACCTTCCACACTCACAGCCCTGTTCCAGCTTTGGAAGGACCCAGACACCTACAGAGATTAGTAGATTAGAAAGACATTCAGCTCTTCACAATTGCACTTTAAGCCTCTTCACAAAAGGTCTCTTTTGTGCATGAAAAAAAAAATAATTAGCTAAAAAATATTAATTTAAAAATTTCAGGCAAAGACACAATGAACTGACATATAAAATTCCTTTTAGCCCTAGCATGTGTGAGATCCTACCTTCAATCTCTAATACCACACACAAACACACACACAAATCATTGTACCTATCAATCATTCAATCATCTTTCTGTCAGGAGTCTCCTTTTGGAATTCATGCAAGAATACAGCAAATCTAAGAGCACCCTTTTCTTTTACACCATTCTGATCGACTTAATGAGAAAGCCAGTTGGCCATAAATATAACTAGGGCTCCGATTAATACAGCGTGGGTTGTTGCTCTGAGCAGTTGACATGTAGCTTTCTGCACCTACACACGACTGCCGGATCTCGCTTTCATTACTGTGCTGCTTGCACAATCGTTGGGAAACAACCGCAGCCTAGTGGGTGACCGACTGAATGCCAGGGATGAGGAGTGCATTTCCAGTGTATTCACCACTGTTTTCTTTAATGATTTTTCAAATGAATATGGTCTCTGTCCTTCCATTCTTTAGATGTATATGTTGGGCTCCACTGGCTTCAAAGCTAATGGTCAAATATGCACTATGCAGCAGTGCTCTGTCGAGATTTGAATCATTATTTGTCCTCTTCCGCTGGACAGACTGTAGGGTTAAATGGCTGGGTTTTTTTGAAACAAAAGATTTATACTCCATTTTCTTTGTACTATCCATCCACGCCTCCTGTAATAGGAGCCGGTTGGAAAGCTCTGCGTCTGGGTTGTCATTTCTCTTGCGCAGTATATATTAGAGTCCAAACGACCTCTACACCATCAAGGTTCCACAAACCTTAAATTTAAGCTACCTGCTCCACCAAAGTATCTAAAACAATAACTTTTTTATGTTGCAACAAACATTACATTTAATGAGTACAGTGCACATGTAATGATACAGTGAATCAGTGTGAAGCCTCAAATAATGATTTCTGTTGGCACTATAAAAGGAATGTAATTTTTCTTGTTGAAATACCATTTTTCAGTTACTGCATGAGTGATGTGGTAATTATCCCCTACACCTGGGATTTAAATCCAATCCTACAAGCCCATTTTCTGTTTGCAAGCTGTCAGGCTGATGCATAGGCTTTGTTCTTATCTGGCAGTAGGCAAGGAATCGGTAATTCAGAAACAACAAAGCCACTGATGGGTCATCATGTAATCTGCACTGAAAATTGCAATCTGTAATGAGATTGGAAACGCAGATGAGGTGACTAAAATTGATTACCTACCATATCTGAAAATTTCAATTTTATTGCACAAATATGATCAAACTAGTCCATAAGTTTGGGGATTAGTTGAGAAAGAATAAAGATTACTTTTAAATTAGGTGAATGCAGATAAGTTATTTAAATGTAAATTATTTGCTTTATAGCAATATGCTTGGTCTGCAGGGTGATTCATATGGCCACATATTTTAAGTTCCCTGATGGCATCATTTCTGCGTGGGAGTTCCAATTAGAGATGATATATACACTTTCAACTCTTAAAGGTAGTACTGCAAATCAGACCATGGATGAAACTCATACCAATCCCTAGGCCATAAAATTTCACCTTTCATATGCTTATTATGGGAAAAAAAATTCACCTAGAAGTCTTGGGAGCCTCAAAAGCAAGCAGCAAACTGTGCTTAGAATATTTCAAAACACCTCCCTCCCTCCCCCAATCCCACACACTATCTCCCAAAGGGTCAGCATTTGTGGGTTGAGCTCAGGAGTCAAGATGACAGGCTTACAATCCTCTGCTTCCAGTGGGAACCATAGGCCGGACCTCATATACTCTTAAAGCTATAAGAGATATTGGTGATATGGCGATTCAGCTTCTCAGCCACTATAAACCTTTTTCCATTTCTTGTCAGTAGCACACAATAATAAACTCTGAGCACTGAAAATTGTAGCAGAGGCTAGTGATATTGCAACAAAAGGTATGCGCAATAAGGAATCACCAATATAACCTTTCCAAAACTAAATGGCAATATGCTCGTATAATATAATGCTACCAAAATATTTTACTTCATAGACTAGCTCCCAGAAAGTATCCGTTAGGGTGGTCAGAAAGAGCCTGTGAGATTGATTTCTACTTGTGGGAACATCTTCCAGGAAAAATACACACCTTCAAGGCTCAATGTTCCTTGTCTCTGGGTACCCAAAGCAAAAAAATGTTTTCACCTTGCGCAAAAGTGGAAGAAAAATGTTTGAAAGTTGTATTAGTAGGTTACGAAACGAAATTTCCCCTCTAATCTTCAAATTATCAGAGGATGTTCATATTAAGCATAGTTGAAGAGATGGAGAACATAATATTAAGCATAGTTGAAGAGATGGAGAACATAATATTAAGCATAGTTGAAGAAATGGAGAACATAATATTAAGCATAGTTGAAGAGATGGAGAACATAATATTAAACATAGTTGAAGAGATGGAGAACATAATATTAAACATAGTTGAAGAGATGGAGAACATAATATTAAACATAGTTGAAGAGATGGAGAACATAATATTAAGCATAGTTGAAGAGATGGAGAACATAATATTAAGCATAGTTGAAGAGATGGAGAACATAATATTAAGCATAGTTGAAGAGATGGAGAACATAATATTAAACATAGTTGAAGAGATGGAGAACATATTAGTGAAGCACTTGGTCCCATGGTCTAAGCTGCCCTTCAGCATGGGTTTCATGGGTTTCATGAGTGTCATGGGTTTCTTGCCATACAGTATTCTTGGGCCTATTTTCATAAATTGGCCCTGTTCAGCAGGAGATTATTAGGGAAACTCTCTTTCTCTTAATCCTCTTCTTTCTCTATTATCGTCATTATCATCATTCTGTTTTGGTCTTATTACATATTCTGACTTTCCAAATCAGTCCTTCTGAGATCCAGAGAGAGCCTAGTGGCAGGTGATGCAAGAAATAGTCATTGGCCCTGATTTATAAGTTCCAGCATAATGACCAAAACTTCATTGGCCCAAATTAACATTTGCTAGGCTTTATGTACCTAGCAAATTTTTTTAAAAAAAATAAAATCTTTATTTTAACCATCATGCACATCCTTCTTCCAAAAGAGAAAAGAAAAGTGAGGAAGGAGTTGTTTGTTCATTTATTAGACTGCAAAAAGGTTTATATTCAAAGCACTATCTACACTCGTGAAACTGCTTTCTATTGTAAATCATTCCTTATGCGGTGAGCTCTCTCTTTTATATCCAGTCTCCTTTCCCAAAGATCTCAATATTCCTTTCAGTGAAGAAGAGCTACGATGCTCCTCTTTCCTAGCCTTCATCTCACACATAAGCACTGAAGCAAAGAGGATGTATGCTGCTCCCTGCTGTCACATTTCCCAGCTTTATTTCCACCGAAGCAAATCTGACACCCAGCCCCTTTCCCACTGAAACTTCTTTCTTAATGAACCCAGATCCACGCCACACCAGTCTCTAACCTAAAGGGTGGCAGGGTCTCTCTGCTTCCCAACATGCATCTCCAAAATTTATTTTCCATAAAGCTGTCGATTACCCTTTTGAAACACAGACCTGATAATATCACTCTTGTGTTTAAACCCTTTCAATGCCTTCATGTCACACTGAAAATAAAATCCAAACACCTTAACTAGCCTACAATTTTACAGACTCTTCCAACCTCACATCATATAATTCTCAGCCTTGCTCCCCGCACTCTAGCTAGGCTTGACATCTATTTGTAAATGTAAGATTTGACCTTCTGGTCAGTCAGATCCCAGCCAATTATCTCTTACTCGGGGAGGCCTTTCTTCCCCCCACCCCTTAACCCAATCTACAATACGTAGTCAGTCGCTTTCTATGTGAACATTCTCTTCAAATTTCTTAAAAGCAACTATTATTTCTGGTACTTCTTTTGTTTGTTAGCATTTTACTATTATTATATTATTTCTTATCTCCTTTGACTCTGTAATTTACTGGGACCAAGCTTATCTTTGTTTTGGCACCAGGGATTGAACCCAGCAGTGCTTTACCACTAAGCCATGTCCCCAGCCCTTTTTATTTTTTGTTTTGCGACAAGGTCTCACTAAGTTCCTTAGGACATTGCTAAATTTCTGAGGTTAGCTTAACCTCCTTAGTCACTGTGATTATTGGCATGTACCACTGCGTCTAGCTGACCTCTGAAACCTAAGCTTTGGAAATCCCTTACTACCTGGTACCCACTTAAGAAAGATGTTTGAATAAATATCACCACTTATTTTGTTCAGTCACTTTTTCATTTCATTTTTTTTTTCAATAATTTTTCCATATGCATACTGATACTGTTCATATCTCTCTTTTGGACATTCTCTTAGCCTTTAAATTATGGTGGTACATAATATGTGTTTTTGTTCTACTTCTCCATTTCCCATTCCAGTCTTTTAATTACAAGGTTACATTTCTCCAGGTAACTTAATTGTCCTTCTTTTCTTTCTTCTCTGCCTTTCTTAGATATTTTAAATAACCCAATGGCTCCAAGGGTTATGTCAAAGAAAAATCGCACTCAATAAGTTAAATAGGTAAGAAAGATTTTATTTAACTGTTGGTTATAAGGTAGAAAGGTCTAACTAAACTCCACTGAAATCAAAGAAAGGAGAGTTTTAGCTAGCCAAAAAGGACTAAAAGATGGAACTTATTGGGGCTGGGGGGGGGCTGTTCAATGTGATTAGGCAATTTGAGTTGGTTAATTGACTCTTACAGTAGTTAGGCTCCTCCACTCCCACAGAGATTTGGTGGTAAAGGTTTCATCTTTCTTGGTGATTACATTTTAAAGAGCTGCCTATGGAATAGCGGAGAAAGACATTTTGAGTGGTAAAACTGCTAAAAGACTGGGAGAAGATTTGCATCTCAGAGACAGAAGAGAATTGGCAACTGCTACTTTTGTAAGGTAAATGCTCTGAGAAAAGGTCAGATCATTGAGACCAGAAGAAACCTGCTAAAGCTGAGGGGTACACTGGGCCATCCTGGATGTGTTCATCAGTTGCCTTCCAAGTTAGTATCATCAGACCTAATGTCTTTGACATTTTGTATTGCCCACTGAACACCTTTGGTTGAATAACTCATGCAACTTACCCTGTTTTAAACCAAAAGTTAACTGTTCTCTTTTTTAATGATTCTTATATTCATTATGTCCATTTTATTTCTACTATCACTGATTTATTACCTGCATGCCATTTCAACCACTTTCCCCATCTTCATTCTTTCCTACTCAAAATAGTCTTTCATTAATTTTCCCAAAACTCGACTTTGAGCACATCACCTCCCTACAAGAGCTTCAATAATTTTACACTTTCTGTATGGTCATAATAGTATGCTAACACTCCAGAACAGGAAATATACCTTAACGTACCTGCTAATAAGACTTTATAATTTTCTAAAAGACTAGTTTTAACCACTTACTGTGTCTGGAGAATTTTTAATGTTGAAATGATTTTTAAAAAAGTGGTAATAGGAAGAGAATGAACAAAACCAAAGAAAATTTAAGAGCAGATGAGAATATCTCCATTCATGGTTTTGAGAAGGTTCTATGAGGTCAGACTGTGCTATTTAATCTTTTGTTTTCCCCAGTTCACATGGGCCTAATTATCTTCTTGTGTTTCCCCACTCTGTAGATTAGCTAAAAGAAAAAAAAAAACCTACCATCAATTTTATATTTTTGGCAACACTGACAGTCTATCTTGCAAAATAACGCCTAAAAACTTAAAGAAAGGAGAAGGTGACAAAGCCAATAACTTAACTAATATAACTAATGTCCTTTCCAACTTCAACTAGTACCACAGACAGTCCTGTCATAACACATGCCACTGAAGAGAAATACATTCCTATTCTTTTGATGAGTTAGATATCCTTTCAGAGATTTTTGTATCGTAATGAGAGCATTTGCTTTTCTACCAATACTTTTAGGGTATTAAAGCAGAATGAGCATATTATTTCTGGCACTTAAGACATAGCTGCCAAGCCTCTGTATGTGTTCACTTATATGAGCTGAACTTTCACACTAGACCTTATAAGGTCTGTCCTGGTAGTCAACATAGGAAAGGGGATTTGTAAGTGTTCAATGGACCCATATGTAACTAGCTAGTTAGTTCCATTTATGGAAGAGAAGCCTCTTAGAGTTGGAAGCATGATTTTTTTTTTCACTATAGGGAAATTATCTATTTTGAAATAATGATATTTTATCTGGCTTTTCTATATATGTAGTCAAATGGCATACGTAAGACATATAAATATAATATTAAACTTGTTTAAAATATTAAGCATATTTAAACATACTATATAATTTAGTTTTTCCAGTCTCTACACTTATTATTCCACAGTTTCATAAATGTAAGACTCTTCTTATATAAAATATATTCTTCATTACTCTACGTAGATCTCTCCACGTCTAGAAAAATTTTCACAAAAATTCTATTATATTAGTTACTTGTAAGAGGTGATTATATGGGAAATCATCATTCATTGTAAAGTCTAGTGATGATAATATTCATTTATAGGATTACAGTATTTCAAACATAATATGCTATTTTTAAATACTAAAATATCAGTAATATCTCACCTAAAATATCAGGAAGTTTTGTCATTTAATATTTTATTAGTTTAAGTAATATGAGGTGCTCCAACAATGAAAATAAGTCTTAATGGGTGAACCCAACAGAAGCTTCTTTTTTTTTTTTCTTTTGGTGCTGGGATTGAATCACAGGATGCTTAACCACTGAGCCATATCCCAGTCTTTCTATGTAATATAGTTTTTAGTTGTAGATGAACTTTTATTTCACTTATTTAGTTTTATGTGGTGCTGAGTATCGAACCCAGTACCTCCCATGTGCTAGGCAAGCACTCTACCAATGAGTTGCAAACCCATTCCCCCCCAGCCCTTTTTTATGTTATATTGTTTTAGAGACAGGGCCCTGCTAAGTTACTGAGGCTGGCTGTGAACTCACGAACTTCCTGCCTCTGCCTCCCAAGCTGCTGGGATTACAGGCATGTGCTACTATGCCAAGTTCCAGAAATTTATTTCTTAATGAAGAAACACCCACTTGAGAGGCAGTGTTCTCTGAGGCCAATCTGGGCACCGACACTCAGTCTACTGATTGGAGGAGAGGGTGGAGGAAGTACATCTGCTTCTTCAGTGTTCTGAACTAGCACAAAGTATTGAAGACTAGTCACATGGCTCCATGTAGTTTCAAGGGGCCTGGGAATCTGGTCCCTGTTAGGCAGCTGCTTCCCAGCAATAATTATCTGCCATGAATCTGTATTACAGAGCTTCATATCCAAATAGTCATTTCTACCAAAAAAAAAAAGCGCTTATTTAGGGATTCAGATAATATTTGCAAATTGGTTTACACCCTAAAATCAATTACTCATTACAATTTTACCTAGATAACAAGTTTTAATAGTTTGGTCCCTATATACTTGTATTTCAAAACAATTCCTATTGGAAGAACAATGCTTTCTTGAACTTAAAGGCTTTCAGAACAGGTGTGGAAATCAACACAAGTAATTCTGCAATAGCACTTTCATCTACAAAAGATAAAACTAAAGAAAATTGGAATTGGAATTTTTCTTCTGTGAGTATAAAAGATTTTTCAAAAAATAATCTGATTTGAGTTGTAAAATGAAAGGGGGATTTTTAAAGATGAAACCATAAGAAAATATTTGGAACTAGAGCAAGACTGAGAGACTATAGCCAGCAAAACAAAACTGGTCTGCAGACTACATTGTAAATAAATTTTATTGGAAGAGAGCCATGTCCATTTACTTACATGTTGTCTATGGCTGTCTTTACATATCGCCATTTGCATTATAATACAAGAATTAAATAGGGTGCCCTGCAAAATTGAGAATATGTGCTTTCTGGCCTTTTACAGAAAAAAAAAATATATTGCCCAAACATGGAACTTCAGAAATTAGTGTCTTCTCATGATTTTACGATTATTAAAAAATTATGAAGAGATCTCTCCACGTCTAGAAAAATTTTCACAAAAATTCTCACATTATTGAATAATGACATTTAATGCATTTTGTTTTTAACACCACATTAAAAAAATAAATACTACTTTATTTTAAATTTTAATGACTAATTAAATTCCCTTAATTTTATATAGTCCTTAGCTTAAAATCTGGGAAATATGCTATTTTTTATCTGCAAATGTTTTATACTAAAAGACAATCTAATATATATTAGAAATATATATTATTCATTTCAACTTTCACAATCCATTTTGTATTCAAACTTTATTAAATATTTGGTTCAATAAAATATTTATAAAATCCAGCCAGAATATGTATTATTTTATTGAACTTTATTATTTTTATCACTTGAAAATTTCCCCTATGGAGTACACTAGTTTGTAAAATAATTTTGCATTTTGATGGAGTTGTGCTAAACATACTACTGATAGTTCAGCTAGGATACTCTATCACTACAACTATTTGCAATTTGTGTATTTCAAAGAGGTAAAGAGGGCCACTAAATGCAATGGCTACTTGAAATTTGGAAATGTTTGTGCATGTATTTCACATGGTAAATCATGTTTAGGCCATTGAGAATAAGTGAACATCAATCTCAAGGTGAACGCTGCTCAGTTACATAGATACCAGAACAGCAAGAAAGGGCAACTAAGCAATCCTAAGCTTTATTTGTACATTTTTGCCAGGTAAAACAAAGAAGAGCATATTTTAGCATTTGAAATCCCTCTAGTGACTAAATTGTTTATCTATAGTCATTTTTCAAAAGCCACAAAGTCACTTGAAGTATTGAAAACAAAATGTTCCATTTGGTAGTCTAGAATATTTGTAGGAACCTAGAAGCTAAAATAAACTGTTGTCTTTATGTGAGGTTGTTGCCAATGCCTCAGATACTCCTCATATTTATTGTAGTGGGTGAAGATAGGTGATCCATCCACCAGTTGTCCCTTAATATGATAGCCTTTATTTATAAGGTGAGTATTCGTGGGGAGAACTGCAGCCATTGGCCAGAGAACAGGATAAAGCTAACAGAACCTTACAATGATAAAAGGAAACTTGGCTACATTAAAAGACTGAATTCTTCCAGTATGGGACTTGTATTTCTGGCTATGATAGATTGGTTTGTAGAGACCAGACTTTCCTCCTATAAGAATTAGAGAGGCTGGATAAAACAGAGAGAAATCCATTGGAATACACTGGGAAAAAAGTACAAAGTCAGCAAGGACCAGAGAGGTGTACTCTGGGAAAATTCTTAAAAAGAAGGGAGTAACAGAAAGGCAAGCCTGATGTTCTGTTCTGCTTTCCATTGCAGCAGTTTACTCATTTCTAAATGGTGAATGCTTAGTTGAAAAGGTAAGCAGAACTTTTTTTAGTCTCCTAAAGCTGGAGAGATAAAATTTAAAGTTAGGATCTGTCCAAGTGGGCTGCTCTGGACTGTTTTGTTGGGGTTCCTCTTATAAGAGGAAGAGAGACAGAGCAAAGCAAATAATGTATCAGACATCATAACCCAAACCCTTTCTTTTAATCGGCTCTTTAATCACAGAATGGGTTGATCTGTTTTCTTCCTAGCCTAAACATTTGATGAAAACAAAAGCAAAAATAACAAAATCTTCAATAAAGAACAAAATTCTTCAAACTGTCAAAATATCTCTAGAGTATTTCAAAATGATGATCACTTAATTTTTATACAATCCAAGAGACATAGCCAAATGACAAAAATATATAGAAATACAAGCAATGGTAAAAAGAGATTCACAGGAAATCCAGATTTTATGGATACTAAAATGCAGACTTAAAGTAAGCATGATACATACATTTAAGAATATATGACAAGATGGGGAATCTATTAAAAAAGGATCAAAGGAAATTATAGAATTGAACATTACAATTACTCCAATAAAAAAAAACTCACGCTGTGAATGCAATCTATATGTAAAGATCCAACAAATCTATCCACAAATCTTTTGTCTATTCTATCTTCTACTACTAGAATATAAATTAAGTCAGAACTGTGGTTTTATTTATTTTTGCTATATCTGCAACTTCTAAAGTAATACTTGATAAATAATTCTCAATAAATATTTATTTAAAAAATGAATAAATGGTAGCTTGCCAAGGGGCAAGTGAAGTGGCATTCTTTTTAAAGGCTAAAGTCACAAGCAAGAAACAGGAAACGTATAACAAAACACAGCGCGGAAACATCTGTTGGCAGAATGGAACAAAAAAAAAATGAAGACAGAAAGGACCTATGGAAACAGCCCAAACAATCACTGTGTATTTTCTAATATGCATCCTCTGCTTCTCTCAGCTCCCCACAGTCAATGAGACTTTTAGTTGGATACAAGGAAAAATGCTTGAGGATCACCTGTGGTTATGTATCCTCCTGGACAATTAGGGGCTGCCCAGCAGAAAGATCCAATTACTAAGTTGTTTCAAACCTCAGTAAGGGACTGGTAGATCCAGTAGGTTCCCTAATAGTGAAACATTCTTCATTCATTCAGATAGCTCTTCTTTGAACTTGTCCTTTTGAGAAGGGGTTGCAAGAAAATTCTATCTTGGAATCCTCTGCAGCTTTGCAAAGGCTGTAGAAGGAAGTCTTGCATGGAACACTACTTCCCAAGAAGAAAAAGAATCTCAATTTAGGCGTCAGATTCTGCAATGTTATAATACTTGTGCTTTCAGATTAGGTTATATTATAAGGAACTATAATGATTAGAAAAGAAGGAAGACAAAAATGGTAGGAAACCTAGCGAGGACCCAAGTAGCCCAGGCAGTTTTCAGGCAAACTGGTTATAATTTCAGGGTCTTCTATTGCAGCTCCTTTAAATGCTTTCAAATTAACAGTAAAAATCAAAGAGAAGAGCCAGTTTTAGTTACAAAATGGTTAGGCCAAATGCCAAAAGCTAAAAAACAAAAGGCCGATGTCAAATAACTATGAAAAGTTTTTCTGTGTCTATGTGTCACACACGCATTTTCTTTGAGAACTTTCTTCATTGAAATGCAGTGATCATTCTTAGTTTGGGTCACCAATATAACCTCCTGCTGGGCTTCTTTACTTTGATTATCTCTTCTGTGTTAGGGTTGTCTCTGTAAGGCCAGTATAAGACATTTGTTCTGCATCTTCCTTAGGTCAAAACAGAGGAATCCAAAAGGGCATAATTGAATAACAAATCCAGGTCAGTGGAGGGACAGAAGTTGGGGGACTCAGCCAGAAAGCCATTTCTAGAAGAGATAACAGAATCCCAGGAATCAAATATATGAGGCACACTCCCCAGGGTTGTCTGGGTTGAAGGCTAACTAGAGCAAAAACCAGCCAGGAGCAAGAGTTCAGGCCATACAAGGGCAGCCTAGAGCATTCTCCTCAATTTATCAACACTAGCACTGTTTGTGAAGGCTTGAGATTAATCCTAGAAACTCTGCTGAAAGAGGCAACCAACTCTTTCACTACATATTTTATAGAACGAATATCATGAGGGTTTGGGTCGTCTCTCAGTCCCAATTCCCAAAAGCTATAGAAAGCAATTAAGAGAATACTTGGAAAATATTAATGCCTTCCAGAGTTTGAGTAATTATTTTTGCTAAGATTATCTATGATTTTACATAGTTCTAGTTATAAGTGGTATGGTCTTAATTATAGAAAAGGGGGTTCTATTCATTGAGAAATGGCAGATGAGCAGGTGGAGACTAATGACAGTGGCATGAAAGATTATAGATAACTCATTATCAAAAATTATGCAAAGGAACATATACATACAACCTACCCATATAAATACATATGTATACAGTAAGATAGAATTGACTTTCTGAAAACTCATTTGCTATTTATTTTATTCCTTTAAAACAGTGCCTTGCAATTCAATAACACACTATGAAACTAGGTAAGGGGGATGTTTTTTGTCACTCAATGTGTCATGGTATAATTTTGCCTATCATTATTTCAGCTAAAGGTGGCATTTAGGAGTTCATTAGTGATTAATAGAGCCCTCCATTGCTCAGAGATGATCTCAGATATTTAAGGAAAGCATTTAGTTTAGATTGACAGTTTTTCTATCTTCACAATGTCTCTAAAACAAATAAACTAAAAAGTTATGGTGAATTCTATTAAGTGTATATTTCATGTAAATTTGCCACCAAACTGTAAGCAGCAATGACAATAAAACATAGCTCTTTCTCTCTCCCAGCAAGCTTCATTTCCCTATCAAAAGAGAGCAGTGTTTGCAAGGTCTGAGTAGAAGACTCTCACCATTTTTCAGAACGTCACTCTCTTTTTATGTTCTGTTCATAATGACAACTGTCTGGCTTGATGCATGGGTTCCGATGCTTTCACCTGCTTGTTGTCATTCAGGTGCTAAACGAGGAGAATGAATATGTATAATTCTTTCAAGAGTGCATTAGAATGACCTATCCTGGCATATTTTATGACACATCCCACCAGACCCTGATTATTTTGTGAAGTTGGCATTCAAGGTATACTGGTTGGATTTTGATAGCTTTTGCCAACTTCCTCTGAGCATATGATTAATCAGTACAATAAAATGGGACACTCTAAAATGCAGACTTGATGCATGAGTAAGGATTTTAAAACTTTCATTCCTTTATCAGTCATTTGAGACAGTTTTAGTGGCTTATTACTGGAAAGTATTTTAGGAAATCTTCCCCCATTTGGTCACTGGGTAGGGATCATGTAGCCTCTCTGGGGAGAAATGGATCTTTTGATTTTCATAAAGTTTTTTTTCTCTTTCAGAATGAGGATGTAGCATTTTCTTCTTTGGAATATTGTCAAGTATACCTTTTGATAGGTATTACAGAGAAACCAATGGCAGCTGGGAAATCTTAGGCCAAATTAGTTTAAAGGCCTCTTGAGAATGAAGTTTAGGATAGAAATTGGACAAGATTCCTCTATATACCCCTACAGGGGGCTAGTGGGGAAAACACATTGAAAAGCCGGAAGTCTGCAATTGTTTTTGTTCATTCACTCATTTAACAAATGCTTGGTGAGCCCTATGTACCAGGGACTATGATATAAAAGCCAATAAAAAAATCACTGTCCTTAAAGCATTAAAAGTTTAGTTGTGGAGAGAGAGAAATGAATGTATGGGAAATGTGTATGAGTCTTAGGACATTCAAGTTAAATACAATCTCCTGAATTTAATGAGTAGGAAAAAAGGGCTCATAGAAATCTTATTATTCAGACCTTAAAACTATTTTCAGTAAATGCCTTAGCAAACAGCATGACTTATTTGTGATTCTAAACTAAGAAGTAGAAAAGGCAGACCAGCTTGTATTGGTAAAAATGATTCAGGTTGGACCATTATTTTCTTGGTCACATTGGTTAAAGGTTATCATCATTCCCTTACTGTGAAGAAACTGGAGTTGTAAGAATACACTATGTAGTTTCAAATTTGATTCTATTATAATTTCTATTGATGTCTATATACTTTTTTTAACAGATTGATAGCTCAAATATGTTTCAAAATTATTTTTATCATCTATCCTATGCCTCTTCTGGGATCACTCTGTGTTCATCTTTATTGTTTCTATAGGCAACACAAAGCGGTGACTTTCTGGGGATACTGATAGAAATCATACGGAGCTAAGACTTTCCCAACTTGACCACCTCTTAGAGAATGTACCATCTAAGTAAAAACATACTTGTATGCAACATTTCAACATAATTTCTCAATACACCCCCTTTCCTCAACCATTTTTCTTATGTAGAAGTCTTAGAGGCAAACCTGAGATACACACACACACACACACTCAAAGCAGAGTAAAGAGGACTGGACATCATAAAACAAGGGAAGTGGAATGCACAGCTTCTCCGCCTCCCAGTCTTGGAGGTATGGTTTGAATCCACAGATGGATTTCACAGTATGAAATAGGCATAGGGCACAGGCCATAAAGACAGAAGTCATTAATGAATAGCATAGGTGCTCAATAATAACATTCACTGTTTGACACTTACTTTGCTGCATGTTTTAGTATATCACACTACTAATCTGTAGCCCATTGGATTCACACTTGTACCCTCAGTAAAGGGTGGAGCCAAAATTTGAGGCTATGAGGTCTGACTCCTGAGCATATTCACACACACCCAGAGTAAGGTCATTTTCAGTTCATTTTATCTTTCCAGAAACACAAAAATAGCTCTGGATTATAAGGTGTTATTGGCAGCTTCATCTTTAGGGGAAAAGGCATTTTTGGGTCTCTTTCTCTCCAGCCTCTAAATTTTATCATTTGAGTTGTCAGAGGAAGGGTGAAAATACTGCTAAGTTCTGCTGACCCCCAGATCCCAGTGGGGATAGAATAGGTGCTATTTCCTAAAACTCTCTAGAATGGACAACAAAAGTAAGACTATTTAATTACAAATTATGTAGACCAAGAATTTTAAAAGGAGGCCAATTTTGAACATAGAAAACTATAATAATATTATAGTAATGAAATAAATAAAAATATATGATACTTCCATTTTGCCCTCCAAGTGTCATAGATTTAAATGGGGAGCCTCTCATGGACAGAGACAAGTTTCTGCCCTTCCACACCTAATTATCAACAGGAAATTCATAGTTTTCTGCACCTCGTCATTTTACAGGAAGTCTGAGAATAAGCAGATATTCTATGCAGAGAGTTATTTTGACTTTCAAAGGTAAGATGCCACTGAATGTTTGATTTCTTATTTTTCTTTTTCACAAAAAAGAATAAATGGAGGTGCCTAGAATTAATACACAGTGTTCAAAACAGAAGCTGGGAGAAACTGCTGATAAGCAAAGGCTGACTTTCTAAAAGCAAATACACAAATCCCAAGCAAAACTCAGAAACAAAAGCTTGGGCTGTTTTGCCCAGTTAAACAGTTACATTTTGAAAGAAGCAAACCACAACAGGCAAAGCTGGTTTTCTTTTCTTTTCTTTTCTTTTTTTCCTCTTAAATCTATAGGGAAGAGACATCTGATACCAACTATCCTCAGCTTTCTAGTTTTTTTTTTTTTTTTTAGTTAATTTTCCAAACCTATACAATAAGACAGCTGAGAATATAGTAGAATAAATGTGTCCAGGGAAGAAATAAATGCATTGGGGAATTGAATGGAAATGATAAAATCACTCATACTTCTTTATTGAAATAATTAAATATGAAGTGGAGTGGAGAGTAGCAGATGAATTCTAATAGTAATTGAATTGGCACTTAGGAGTTACCTTATCTGCCTTGCCACAATTCAAAACTCCCCACAGTGTTTTCTCTCAGTCCACCTCATATTAATTATGTCTCTCATCCACCATCTTGTTTGTGAGCAAAGTAGTTAGTATGCATGGAAAGGCATCCAGATATCCTAATGAGGTTCAGTAAGTAGCTGTTCCATCCCCTATGAAAATGGCATCCATTTCTCTAGCACACAAGAAGCAGCTAACACACATACACAAGCCTCCATGGGGATTTCTCCTTCCTCTTTCATGGAAAGAACAAAGGTTTCTGATTTATATAACTCAAGTGGATAGTCCTGCTTTTCTCTACTTGGGAGAAAATCTTGGAGCTTGATTTTTGTCAACTATATTACCAAAACTCTCTGGCTTTCCAAAAGTAAATTTTCTTTTTATATGTACTATCTCCACAGATCCCAAATATCTCATGCCATGCGGAATACCTGCTTATATCCTAAATGAAAGTGGGCTTTTGTTATAAAAGATCTCCTACTATAATACTTCAGCACAATTCAGTATTTCATTTCATTGGTAATAGAACATATTGATCTTGGTTTTCTAGCCAACCAAATTATTGTGTCTCTAATTGTCATGGTCTCTCTTTGGATGACAAAATATCAGGATAAAAGATTCCTACTGTATACAGGTTTCTAGCTTGTCAACCTTGAATTAGTGTTTTGTTTTGTTTTAATATTAGTCAGTAGGAAGAGTAGATTTGAAGCACAAAGATTGTGCTGGCTGGGATTCTGTTTTTCTTGTTCTGATTGAAAAGTTCAAGGGGAAAAAAAGCAGAGGGACACAGAGGGTCTTAAGTAAGTTTAATGTAAGGTCACTTAGTAAATTAATCATTAGAGAAATAAAAGGGCAAAAAAGATGATAATAGGAATTGACCTGTAACCTCTCTCACCCCTCAGTCTCTGTGTGAGTAATTTAATTGTCAAGTGAAATTATTCTTGTTCATTGTCAAAGTTACTTCACTGGCCAGCAAAAAAAAAAAAAAAAATGATGAGGGCTTGGGACTTTGGATCAAGTTACCAAGGATTCTAGCCATATGGTACTTTTCCTTAGAAGTACAAGAATGTGATATAGTTTTCGATCATTAGAACCTTAGCTCTGAATAGTAATAAAATTGTCATTCCAACCACCTTTACGTGGCCAAGTAACACTAGAACATGGGAGGTTTTTTTTGGTGGCATATATTTGGGGAGGCATTACTTAGATTGTATTATAAGAAAAGCTCATAATAGCTTCTGGGAAAAAGTTAGATAGCAACATACTAGTTGGTTTTCTTCAAGATTGAATTTGCATCCATCTCACTATAACCCCTTTGCTGTCCAGATATCACCCCCTAATACTGTTATTCCACTCATGAGCCATCCTATTTTACCTGTGGTCCTTAGTTTCACTCAATCTCAGTTAAATTTCAATCCAGGATAGATATTCAGATCAAACTAAGACCCTAGATTTTTATTTCAAAATTTGTATGCACAAAGTAAGTGTAGATTAACTATGATGCTAGGACTACATTGGTAGTCCTAGCTTCATAGTTAGAAGAGGAGAGGTAAAGAAAGAGAGGTAAAGAGGGAGGAGAGGTAAAGAAAGAGAGGTAAAGAGGGAGGAGAGGTAAAGAAGGAGAGGTAAAGAGGGAGGTTAGGGAGAGGGAGAAGGAGATGGAGAGAGAGGAAAAGGGGAGCATCAGAAAGAGATTGGGGAGCTATTTTATTGAACAAAATTTTTTAGAACAAAAAGCAATAATTTCAAGATGCAATCTTGTTTTCATGTCCTTAAGATGTTTCTGAGTATTTTAAGATGGCTCCAGATATGATGTATTACTTTTGGCACTCTTCTGATGAAAATCGTAATATGCCATAAAGTAAAAATACCATCCTGAATTACCTGATTTTATCATCTCATCTGTATTTATCAAATTAGAAAGTTGTTTACAAAATCTTTATACTTAGTTTTGATAGACATGGCAGCAATATTTTAGGCTTCAGTGAGAACAAAATGGTAAATGTTGTGCAGAATAAAAGATTTAACACTAAACAGTGTGATTAACCAATGGAACGCATTGCAAATGGCAGCGCAATAGGAAAATCCTTGCATTACTTAAAAAAAATAAGATGGATAAAATGTATTAAGTCCTACAAATGAGAAAGAAAAAAGTTGTAAGAAAAAACTTAAATTCTGGTGCAGGAAAATCAGCTTAGTGAAAATTGAAAATGCATGTAATAAAACTAATTCAGGCAGGATATTAATCTTGTGTAAAAAAGATAAAAGCATGTTAAAGCCTGATTGTAAAATATTAATGTGCTAAACCATCATAAAACTTCACATATGCCCTTTAGCGATAGTATTGTTAATGATGATAAAAACTTATTTGCAAATTCTTCTTTTATGAAGTCTAGAAACAGAAAATCTGAAAAATGAAGACTAATGTAGACATCTACTGTATGTAAAAGATAGGAAATGGTGAAGTTAATGACTGGTCTCTTGACATTTAATTGTGTGACCATATCAAGGGCCCGGAGTGGTCTATAAGGTTATTCAGGGTGATTCAGGCTTGCACTCTGATAATATTGGAGTATTTTTAACTCTTCCAAATGTACTTTCTGATGTGCTGAGTGCTCTTTAATTACACCTGGCTTGGCCCCCCCAAAACTGATCTTCCTAGACTTTCTTCTTTCTTGAAGTCCCATTTAACAAAAGCAAAGAGGGAGTGTATCTCAAGCCTTATTCTGATTTTGCATCATTTTGTCACCAGTTGCAAGTTTTAGGGGGCAAAAATCACTGAAATTTGGTGATAGCTCCTGAAACTTTTTGTATAATAGGTGGAGGCAGCATCTTATAGCAGGAAGAACCGAGCTTAGGATGAGAGTCAGCTTGACCCATACAGAACCTCACTGGGTCACTTAACTATCAGATGTTGATTAGTTTATTTAACTTCTCTAGGTCATACACATTTAGCTGGAAAAACACATACCTATAAAAAAAATCAATTCCAATTTTCACGACTTTTGTAAGGGTTTACAATGATGTCTATAAAGCCTCTGTTGTGGAATAGTTGTGTCAATTTAATAATAATAATTATTAAAATATGTACTATTGGTGTGCTTTCCCTCTTCACCTTCAAGAAAATCCTGCTCACATGTTAAGACCCAAGTTATATCCCACTTTCTAAAAGCAGGTAATCTGCTTCATGACATAATGATCAACCTCAACACCTTCTGTCTCTTCTTTTGTACCCAGACATGGTTACCATCCTTCCATTTCTGACAGAAAATTGTTTTATTTTCCCCTTATCAGCAGAAACAATGACTTGTACCTCTCTCTCATATCTCACAAACTCCCAAACTATTCAGCATGTTAATCAATACAGGCAATTCTTTTATTTGGTTATATATTTGAACAAGTGTAGCTATAAACTCTTTCATTGATTGATGAACCATGAGTAGGACCTTGAAAGAATTCTAAGATCATACTGCTCGTATTAAGAAACCACTCTAGGATAGTCCCATCGTGTTAAATGGTACTATTTAAAATATAGGCCTACTTAGAAGTAAGCCAGTGATGAAATCCTTTGTCATTGACTTCATAAACCCACCATTGACCTGAAGGTGGATGTATAGGGAATGTCCTTTCCTCAGATGTCCTGCTACCTATAGTTCAATTCTATTCTCTTCAACTCTATTTACCTCTCCCACTGTTATCTTCTATTCCTGCCCAGGTTGCCTCTTCCTATCTCTTGTAAAGTAATTAGCCCAAGTGAAACGTTGAAGAGCCAAGGGAAGGAAACTGTTCTTGGCCATCTCACATATTTCTGCTTCTCTGCCTCAGTAGTTTGTGCTCTTGATGATGCAGAAAGATATTTAAAGAGCAGAAGACAGCTCAGGGAACGTGGAGAGCAGATATAAATAATCTAAATGAGGATAGAGATGGCTGTTTATAAAAGTTTCTATGAACAAAAGAAGTATCTGGCTGCAAAACTGGATTTGTCTTATACAGCATAGGCCACACATCCTCAGATAATTTCCAGGGGGTCTAAAGCTGGCTCTATTATGCTTGAGAGAGAGACAGAAATCCACATGGCAGCATTTTGTTGATTTAATTAAGCCTTTAGGACAAAAGGTAGAGGGAGCTCAAAACAAATACCATGTGTTGCTGATTTTTTTTTACTATCTTGTGTTTTGTTTTCTTATTTGTATTACTGCTGCTTGGGACTGATTTGTCTACTTATTCACATTTCCAAATCTAGAGCATGGACACATCAAATCACCTTCTACCATGGTCTATAATCTCTTATTTAATTAAGAGATAAGCCTTAATAAAACATGGTTAGCATAAATAAGCCTTAGTTATGATCCTGTGGTCATGTCATTGTGAATACTGTTTGGATTAAAACATCAGTAAATGTAAGCTTTCTTACTATGATGAAAGGTTTCTAGATTGGAGGAAGAAGTACCTTGGACATGATAGATTATATTTTAAAAAGAAGACAACTGATTTATTTTTTTATTTTATTTTTTTTTATTTTTAAGACTTACCAAACACTCTGGCTTTGGGAACACACACAAATATAAGACCTGATTAAATTCTCCATTTAACATTATAGGCCCATATTTTGCCTACTTTTTGCATAGGACTTGATTTCAGGTAATCTGATTATGTTGCTTGAAACTCTCCTTTCGCTTTGTTTGTTTTTCAGAACTGTTTATTCCTGAAAGGCGTGGGAGAGAGTGGCATTTACACAGCATCAACTAAGGAAGAGACCTGACAAGACTGTGGCAACTATCAAGTCAGATTTTTGCAAAGGGAGGCATATTTAATACTCGATCGTGAACTGTCTTGCCATACCTTCTAATGTTTCATTTGGCTAGACTTCCCAAACCAGTTACAGACACCTCCAGAGGAAGGCTTATTTTCTTCACTGTTTCTAAATACTTCCAAGTCGATCACTCACTAAAACCACCGAAGTTGCACAAAGTACACAATAACACGGAACTTTGATTTCCTTTTCTGTCAAAAGACAATAATTATTCCTGCCTTGACTAATGCACAGTATCATTTCAAAGGCTTATATGAGGTATCAGATGTCTAAGTTCTTCATAAGTTGTTAAGCCCTATAAAGATATTAAATATTATTATTGTGATAACTGACACCCCAAAGTAGCTTTTCCTTTCTATAGTATTAATATAATGAGGTCAGAAGCCAAACCTTTGGTTCTCTGAAGCAATATTTTATTGTGGTATGAAAAAAAATAAGCTGTTTCTAAAGTACTTTGTGTAATTCTCATTGTAGCTTTTGGACCATGAGAATTGAAAATTTAATTTTATGTATTTCTTCATATTGATGAAATGAAACCCATTTTATCCTCTGAAGGAAAATACATTTCTTTTCTATTAAGTAGCATATTTCCTATACTTCTATATCCAGGCTCATGGAAGATTTTATGAAAGTAAGACCTAGTGTCCTAATATTTTCTAAAATTTCTTGTAACACATATTTGCAAAAACGAAAAAAAAATATGATTAAAACATTACAATTTTCATTGCTATGATTTTCATTCTCTATTTTTATTTTCTGACAGTCATAGTGTATCTGTGACCCTTAGGATGGAAATCCATTAAAGAATTTTTTTTGTTGTTGCCTAAAGGTTTGTGGAGGCAAATTCCAATGACTAGGTTTCCTGGGTGTAGTGTAGCAAACAGAAAGAAAAAAAAAAGGATAAGTTTTGATTGTTTTTTAATCCTTAAAAGTCAGCCCAAGGGTCAATGCGGACACTTTTCTGTTCCTGTTCACTGGGTACCCAGTGTGAAATCCCAGAGCTAGAACTATGCCAAAGCAACATATCAGTCACAAGGTCATTTGTTAAAAAGTTTTCATTTGCCAGTACAAGCCAACCCATTCCTGTAGCAATGATCCAAGAAATAAAAGATAGCATATACTGGAAACAGAGGAAAAAGAAAGTGTAAAAACCTTTTTTCTAGTTCAAGTCCTCTATCCTCTCCTTCCCAGCCAAATGGACTAATTATAGACGTATGTAATGAGACATTTGTCATTTTGCAGAGAGCTGGTCTCACCACACCACTGAAAAGTCATCTATGACTTTTTGTTAAATAAGACAAACAGAAACTTCACAGGGGTTTAACTTACTGGAAATCTCCTCCTCCTTTTGGAAATACTTTCTTATCTTGATCTTAGTGACACCTTATTCCCCACCTCCCTGGTTCTTCTTTTTACAAGCATTCTTTTTCTTCCTGAAGATCAAATGTTTATTTTACTAAGACTCCTTGTCCTCCTCTTGAGCTATATGATTCTCCTGTGGGAAATCTGATTCAACATTTATATGCTGATGACTCCTAATCCAGCAAAAACTTCTTCCTGAGCTTCAGATTCAAAAAGCCTGACTGCCTCCAGGACATGTGTATTTTCCTGCCCTATTTCAAACTTAATATGTTCAAAGCGAATTTAAAATTTCTATGTCAGCTCCAAAATCATTCCTTCCTCCTGTGCCCTCCATTTCGACGAATGATGCCAACCTCCATCCAACTGCCCAAATCAGAAACCTGATGGATGTTCAGACATCACTTTATTCCTTCCTGCCTCATTTTCAGGTTTATATTTATAAATTCTATTAAGCTGAAAAGAAATCTTCAATGACATTATTTTCTCAATAGCTCCTTATGTAAGTGTGTGCTTATATTTTTTGAGTATAACATAAATGCATATAATTATCATTGTTATTATTAAGAATATCCCCATAGTAACCACATAGTAACTAACTGCAGAGAGGACAATAATGACATCATCTAATTTTCACCAGAAGTTTCATTACATCCCACTTCTTTTTAATCCAAGGAAGGGCATATTTGTGATGGAACTTCAATTTACTTCGGGTGCAGTCAACTTTAAAACCTTTTTGGTTTTCCATTTCATGTTTCCCCTACTTGGCACAGCCTAGACTGACATAAAAACAGAGCTAGCAATACACTAGAGAAACACAGCACACTATTTTCTAGTCCTATTCTACATCTATAGATTTTAACACTATCTAAATGGTGGACTTCCAGATCTCTATCAATTGTATTTTAGACTTTCTTAGACTTACCACCTGACCAAATGTTAACTAAGAAGCTATAATTAGAAGATTCATAAACTGAGCCAACTGATTTCATTATTCTGGAACTGAAAAGACAGCATATTTCCTGGCACTGCTTCTAAGGGTTACTAGGGATTTGCAGTTTCACTGACATGGATATTGTCCAAAATTCGGCTATGATGAAATAGAAGTGCAATGGGTAAATGATCACTGCCAATAAACTTTTGGTATCCAAACCTATATGAATACAAAGATGAGAAATAAAAAAAAATAACAGTCATGGTCTTACCCCTCACAGAAAGCAGACAATATGAGGATGCTTATATAACACATCCAGACAGACCTGCAACACAAAACAGAACCTATGAATAAGAGCTGTTCTTCATTGTGTTTAATTCATGCTAGAAATTGACCAGAAGCATTTTGTGGATGACCACGAATCTTCATAAAAACCATACAATGGCTTTCTAGGCAAGGAAATGGATACTTAAGAGAAATTAAATACTTCACTCAAATTTGACCAGGTCAAGATTTATGCCTAATTCCATCTATCTGTCTGTCTACAAAACCTCTGCTATTTTCATAAGTGCCAGGAATAAATATAGTGTTGTGAGTGTTCAAAATAAGTTATACATATATCTATTTGGAGCCAGGATATAAGGCTTATAAATGAAGACTTAGATGGAATTTATTTTAAAGGAGTTAGCAGAGTATGGTATGGGAGAAGACAAATATTCCAGGCATAAAGAATTGCAAGAAAGACATCAAAGTAGGAAAAGAGGGTTGTGTGTAGACATTGTTTTGTAGGTTAAATAGAAACAATGGAAAGTCAGTTGTGATTAATTTACAAAGGGACTAAGGAGGAATTTGGACTTAATTCAATAGATTGTAGGGTACCATTCAAGTTTTCTGAGAAGCATAATTATTGACATATAATTCTATTCTAGCAAGATTTATACAGTACCAGAGTATAAATGGATAGGTGTGTGGGCAGGAAGATTGGAAGGGAGATGATAATTGTAAAAGGTTATTAAAAGTAAGAGGATAATGGCCTGAGGTAGAACAATGAGAGTGAGAAGGGGAAGGAAGGACTGCATATTGTAGCTGTCTTCCAAATCCATAGTATCACTATGACCCTCAAAGAATGGATTGTGGTTAGAAGTATGGTTAGAAGTATGGCAGGTCTAGACCTTTTAATGTATGACCCACCATAGATCCTATAAGAAAGAATTGGAAGAAATATTCTAGGGTAGCAAGAGTGGCAACTCACCACTCAAAAACACTTGGCTCTCACTGTGTAGAAGAAAAGGACTATTCAGTGGTGCAATCAAACCTCTAGGCTATCATATATGTCCTCGATTTATGGGTAAGGTGACTTAGATTCCTAGGCTCCTTGATTTGATCTAGGGTTTTTAGATTTCTGCAAGTTTCTTGTTTGAAAACCACGTAGAATAATAATTATCCTCCTTGCTTCTCTTGGTTGTTATAGAAAATCAAATAAGATAATTGATCTAGAAGTCCTCTGGACAATACAAAATTCTCTTTGCTTTTAAGGGTAGGGACTATTTCATCAATGTCTCTTTGTAGTCTCCATAGCCCACAGCAGGAGTTAGAAATATTTTTTGAACATGCAGATGTGCATACTGGAGTTGGAGCATAAGACTGACTCTTGTACCAGTGTACTGATGCTATGTTCTATTTAGTCAATATCGGCACATATTTTCACCCCAATTTATAAAACATTATCAAAAGAAGAGGATAGAAAATATAGTGGTGACCAGCTTACTCTATAGAAATCTGAAAGAAAGTGCAGTCACTACTAATTAATTTTGTGCTACAGACTCTTTAAGGCCTACTACAGTATAAACATGTAAAAACTGCAAAGAAAAAAAAAAACTCGTTAGTGAAACAAGTATGTAGGCTATAGACAGAATCTCAGAATCAGGCAAGGATTGGATCATTGACTACCCCTGGGGAAGGTGGGCCAGGAAAAGGAGCCTCTAATGATTGTATGAACTGTGAAGAAGTAAACAACCCTGTTTCCTTTGTCATGACTTCAGGGTTCTGAGTATTATAAAGGGGAACCAAAGAACGATGTTCAAGGGGAAAAGGAAAGCCATTTCCTTCATTCAACAAATACTTATTGAGCATATAAATAGGCACCAAGGGAAATGCACACTGCATGTCAGGTAAAGATGCTATTCTCTGAAGATACTGCCTGAAATTCATGGACTTTGAAGGAAAGATGACAAGGGATTAATTTACACATAAGCACATAATAAATTATGTTTCTTACCAATACTGAACACAAATAGCATGCAGCTTTTAAGCAAAAGTAGGAATAGTTAATTCTGAAGATGTTTTTACTAGATGGAAACACATTTACTCTATAACAGATGGAGCACAAAGAAAATAAAAATTACACAAAGTGGGATGTAATCAGCAATCTTGCTTTTCTTTTAGTTGAATGATTCTACACTGAGAAGATTTTCCTCTGATTTTTCAGGATGTTGGTCACTTTGAGTTTTGATTCTAAAAGAAAGGTAGCTATCTAAAAGTTGTGAGTCTTTGTTTTTCAAGGTCGTGGTGAATACTGTGTTAAAAAAAGAATTGAATTTTACACAAAGGTTATGAATGTGTGAAACAATCTACAGAGATATATGCAAAATAAAAACAAAATCTGAAGAATTCAGCTGGATCCACATTTGGACACAGAGCAAATAGAGAGAATTGGCAATATAGTTCCTAGTGGAAAGCATTCACAAAGAAGGAAGCTAGGGAATGGAAAATTCTGGGGAGATTCTGGCAAGAGTCAAGGTCATCTGTTTTTCATGGTCTAACAGATAAGATATAATTTTGCTTGTCCTTCTCATTTTCAAAATGCTTCCTCACTTTTAGTCAGACATTTATTGCTAATGTATGGGGCTTACCTATAAACATATAGTCAATCACATGGAGGAAGATGAAACAAGGAAGGCTGACATAGAAACAGAAAAAGACTGAATGAGACAGAAATAGGAGACAAGACACATTAAAAGAGGATTACTATGGGGTTTGTTTTTCACTTTGTTGTTGTTGACTAAAAAAAAAAAAAACATTTTCTTGAATGCTGTCTTGAATGTAAGTCCTTGTCTATCTGGGATCACACCTACATCTCTTTTTAGTTTGACATATTTATTTTTATTTTTTATTTTATTTTGGATTGATGTAAAATCTTTAACAATCCTATCTGCAGAAAATAACATCAAACATACCAAGTTCTCTTGTCTCCTATTGATACAAACTTAACTAATGCATTATTTAGTGGCATTTAAAAATGCAGCTATGACTTTTAAAATTTGTAAACATGCTATCCTAAAAATGGATGCTTCCTATTTCCTCCAATTTGGAAACATTCAAGATATTTACCTGAAACACCTTTGAGGGATCTGTCTGACTCTTCAGTTTGATAATGTACTCAGACTCATACTGTGCATCTGCACATCATCCAACAAAGGAGAACATGAGAGAACTTTCCTTTCAGACATTCTGGAGACAGAATAATGGTGTCTAATAATTTTAGCCAACCTAGGTATTTAGCACAACTTCAAACAGGCAGTAATACACTTATATTTGGTTTTTTTCTAGAATATAACACTAGACTGAATTAAACATTATGATACATACCTGTACTAGTATAAACTATTTTTTCAAATTTTCCTAGTCAAGATTTCTTTCTCAGAGAAGAAAATTAGACAGGTGCAGCACACCAAATGAGATGAACTTTGTCCTCAAAGAAAATTGGTTTTTCCTTTTCAATTTCATTTCAAAGAGATCTGACAAGTGTGGCTTTGAACAAACTTTAACAGCACAATATCCTTTGTGTAAGTTTTCCCTTGTCAGCTTTTCCATTCCAGCAGGAACTTAGAACAAAGTGGATGCTGCCCTTTGAGTTGAGAACTTCATCAGCTGAATGAACACTGGTATAGTACAGTGAAATTGAGGGCATACTCTCTCCTCGAATCTCAACAGTGCAGTGTCTCAACAAATATAATTTCTCTATCTGGTGCAAGGAGAGACACTAGCTATACATTTAGTTTCATACATTCTCCTTCTCTCTTCTTCATAGTAAAAGCCAAGCTATTTGTCAACATACCCACTTGAAACTTTTACAGATTATGCTAAGAAGTCTTCCATTGTGCATGGAGCAAAAACACATTATTTTGAGATGTTCTTTGGTCCTACACTATTTTATGCCAATATCCCAGGGAACCTGATTGTTAAGAGATGTGAAATCATACTTTCAGATGTATGCTGGGTTTTTGTTTTGCCATTTTTTTACAAGAAAGCGAAAAATGTATTTTTTTCTATTAGTTTTGCTTTGTTTCATTTTTTAACCTGTTTTGTAGCTTTGTGACCATTTGAAAGTGAAATTCAAAAGCAGAGGGGAAAAACACAAGAAGCTGCTTCACAGAGATTTTAATCTTTATTGCACAAAAGCTTGTTATGGCTACTCATTCCTTAGAGCTTTAGATTGTGTATAAATTGTGCTACTTTATGCCAGTAACTAGCTGCTTTGACAAGTTTATTTTTCTTTGCATATTCTTCTAACTTTCCTAAGGTTTTTATTACAATTGCCCCTTGCTATCTTTCACTTTCTCTTGGCTCCAGCTATTCCTTTCATCTCTTTTCCCCCTACACATTAATATTTAAAGACTGTACTAGTGTCAAACATTCATGTAGAGACAACTTAAATGCAAAGTGGATAAGGTTACAGAATAAGTCCATGCCCAATTTAATTACAGCATTTTGATTAACACAGATTGTAAGTAGTTTGAACTAAGAATTTTAAGTTGTTCATCTTGAATATTACAAAGGCTAACCAGGGATGAAGTGTAACTTTGACTCAGAAACTGCCAGAAAACACTCTGATTAACCAATTTAGATGTACTATCTAATTAAGGACCTAAATATCTTTGGATCACAGAAATTCATGTTTATTGATAAGATAAAATATTTATTACCCAGAGAGCTGAATTAGCAAAAAGAACATCTCTAATCAGGTGCTAACTCCCAGGAAAAAAAAAGAATGTTGGTTGAAATAAAGAATATGATATCTATGAGCAAATCTGGCTTCTTTATGCAGAAGCCATGTTTTTACCAGCAAACTCAGTATCCTTGAAAGGCTGGCGCTGATGAAGTCTGTTGCCAAATTTCTAAATGGGTTCAATAGATAATGAGTGCCCAAAGCAATCACTAATTGAGAATAATGACTAGGCAGGGAAGAAAGGGCATAGAGCAGAGATAGAAGAAAACGTCCCTGGAGTAGAGACCTGAAAACACCCCCAAGGACCAGGGCAAAGACGCCCAAGTCTTTTACATTTGCTGAATTGTGAGTAGGTGACCTAATTTTTTTTTTCTTTTTGGATGATTGCAATGTTGTTTCTCTAAAACTGCAAATGCAAGGAAGGCAAGGATATATTATATGTTTCTGTAATACATTCCCTAGTACCTGGCAACAAGCCTACACAGAGAAAATAATCTATACATTTACAACTTGTCCGTCTTAAGAAGCATGAAAATGGAGGCTACTCAGATTTCTCTTCATAAGATTCAATTTTGTGTTAACTTGTCTTTGCAGTTATTTGAGGCAGCTTGAATGGAGATAAAATCAGGTTTAAGTTCTGCAAGGATTGAGAGCAATGATGAGGTGGTTGTTTTTCTTTACATTTTTCTTTATTTTAAAAGTTTAAAAACATTGTGTGGGCTGGGGATGTGGCTCAAGCAGTAGCGTGCTCGCCTGGCATGTGCGGGGCGCTGGGTTCAATCCTCAGCACTACATAAAAATAAAATAAAGATGTTGTGTCTACTGAAAACTAAAAATAAATATTTTAAAAAATTCTCTCTTTCTTAAAAAAACACATTGTGAAATGGTGTTTTTAATAGGTCAATATAAATTTTGATGAAGTAAAGCTGCATGAAGGAGCATTCATATACATTTAATCTATCAAAGGCAAATTAAGTTGCAATACCTTTTGAAAGAAGTACCTTTGCAAAATGGGATTATGATCCAGGTAGAACTAATTGCCTGTTGGCAGTTTTATTCAAATTATAATTAAAACACATAAACTCTCTCTCTCTCTCTCTCTCTCTCTCTCTCTCTCTCTCTCTCTCACACACACACACACACACACACACACACACACACCCATTCATCCTGACTTTGCAGACTAATGACATAAAAGGAATAAAGTCTGCGACTTTTGCTAGGCAAGTGCTCTACCACTGAGATATGTCCCCAGCCCCAAATCTAAAACATTTATATAAAAGTAAAACAGATACTTTTTGTGTGACCTTTGCCTGGCAAGACATACTACAACGAGTTTAGAGTGAAGGTACCAGAACACTTTGTGCATCTAATGACTATAGTTCTTAGGTCCCCATTACAAATTCACTCTGCAAAAGAAGTCTCCTAAGCACACAAAAGATATTGTGCATGTTAGGTCCTGTAATGGGTCCAATTGTGGTTATTTTCTGTTCCTCAAAGGCTAGTAAATATGGGAATATAAAAGTCGGAAATTAAAAGTAGACAGCCATTAAAAATAAACATTTGAAGAAGTAATAATCTAATCACCTATTATCCATGTTTCACATAATTTTTAAATTGCACATATTTTTAGTGAGACTTCTTTTTAGTTTCCTCTTCCCTTGTTTGGCACAATACAATAGTTGATGCTGGGATGCATAATGTATTTGTACCCTAGGAACTGGAGTTCAATGTATTATCCTATTAAAGTAATATATTAAAACATTACCAGCATCATTATTACAAAAGTGGATTCAGAATAATAAGCCCAATTTGACCAGGGGACTGTGCGTCCATAAATCTACCAGAATCACACTAGGAGCAGTTTTGCTGACAAGAAATTCCTCTGCACAAGCCTCTTGAGACATGTTAGTTAGATTCATATGCACAGGACATAAGAATATCAAGCACTCCTGTCTGAATGCCAAAGAGAGCATGTTAAACAGATAATGTCCTTCAGGAGGAAAAAGTGAAGAATCCCTGTATGAAATGTGTGTTTCTACATTTGGAGGAACATCAAATAGACATTAAAGTAAGAATCCTAAAATAACTACACATTAAAGTGACAAGCTTCACAATTAAATATAGTGTCCAGAATGATGCCAAATTACAACGTATACCCTTTAATTGAGATCTGGTTCTAGGCAAAATTATATAAACAAAATTTATCTGTTTCCTTCATGCCTAGCATTTCTATTCCCTTTCTCCCCAACTTCTCCATCTCTTCCTTTACACGCTTAGCATTCTAGGATGTTCACTTCTTTAATAATAAAACAAACAATGGCAACAACAAAGCCAGACTATTGAGCCTGGAATGGACCTAATTATAACTTAGTCTTCACACTACTATTTACCAGTACGGAAAGAGATCCTGACATTTTAACCGAGACAACTGAAATCACTAAGATTCTTCACGGCAAGTTCTCAAACAGAACACCTCCTTCCTTGAAATTCAAGATGTGCTCTATTCTCCTCCTATGACTGTTTTTACTAATTGCAAGTAAATCATTAGACTGGAATTCAATATTACTGAATGTAAAAATATCTACAGCAGCAGATTCAGAGGTTCTTTGTTTGGGGTTGGGGTCCTTACCGTTTGTTACATTTTAAAAAACATTCACCAGTGGCACCTATCCATGGGGCAGGGTACAACAAACTTCTGGAACCATCAAAACCTCAAAGTTCAGAGAGAGCTCTTGTTGATGCTTGTGTTATTTGGAGCAAAAGGGTAATTGATTGAGGTTATGGATTTTTTTTTTTTTACGTTTCTATTAGTTGTTTACAAATAATTTGAAGACTCTTCAGACTTAAAATTTAGTTCTTCCTTGTTAATTTTATATACAAATAGTGTATGAAATCCATTCATATTTGATTGCATATAAATTTTCAGGGTGGTCTAAAGAGCTTCACAGATAACAGCGTGCATAGAAAGCACCCGGACTGGAGATCTGTGGCTCTAAGATCTCCCAGGGGCTTCTATTCCTGTTCCTCTAGGGATCAAGTATAGAATAGCTCTGCTCTAAATTGGAAAAAGAATGCCTGACTTCAATCATAACATTTGTATATAAGCATATGCCGTAGATGTGTATTTTTAAGTATGTACAAATGTCTTGATGGGGCTCTGTCACTAGCTACCTGAACAGCACTATAAAAATGTCCTCATCTATAAAGGAGAATTATCCTCCTCTTGCTGCTCCTAGAATTGTTGAAAGATCAAATGATATAATTCATTGAAATACTTCATAAATTATGAAATATTATATGATTAATGTTAGTTATTAATGAATTATTTCAAAGCCTTCTTCTGATTCAATGTAACAGTAGTCTATGAGAAACACAAATTCACTGGTAGAATACAATACCAGGCTGTGCCCACCACTTATGCAAATCAAAAAGCAAATTCTAGGAAAAATATGGGCAATAAGTGCTGGAAAAAGAATCTACAATTATTAAAAATGCAAAATTAAGTAACAAAATAAAAAGCCTGTCATATTAGCAAAGTTCTTCTCTCTTTCTCTCTCTCTCTCTCTCTCTCTCTCTCTCTCTCTCTCTCTCTCTCTCTCTCTCTCTTTTCTCTTTTTCTCACTGTAGGGCTTCGTGATAGAAAACATACAGTGAGACATGTACCATGATACACTGCTGGGGAGGGTGTAAATTAGTACTTAGTTTCTTTAAAGCATTTTAGCAGTATGTGCTAGGAGCCTTAAAAAGTGTTTGTTGTTAAACTCAGTAACTTCACTTGTAGGAATCTATTTTTAAAAAATGAAAAGAGATGTAGTAAAAAATAGATCATGCTTCAGAATGTCCATTACAGAACTAGTATCATAATAAACTTTGCAATATCCTAAATGGCCAAGAATAAATGTGCTGATAAATAAAATATGGTGCATCAATTTAATGAATATGGAGGCAACAACTTTATTCCGAAACATCAATCCAACAGATAAAACCAAAGCAGCTATCCTCCAGAGCAAATTTTGTGAAATGAAGATCCTGAATTACATGTAATGGAATCTCAAACGTTTTAAATATATATTTATAGTTTTGATCTTAGTAGTATAATTTCTCGAAATCTTAGTCATAGATTTGGAAAGAAGCTTTATTTATAAATATTTTAATGGAATATTTTACTATTAAAATTATAGAAAGTACTAAGGTAGAAGGTTAAAAAAAGGCAACTCAGATTTACAGGTTCTAGCATAAAATATGATGCCAGTTTTTGATATAATATTTCATAGATTTAACAATATGAATAGGTGATAATATTTAGAAAGATAAGACACAAATCTTCAGAGACAATTTGAATGTAGAAGTCTAATGAAATGAAATTCCCCTAACTACTAAAAATAACCTTTTAGTTGTGAGCTGCTGAATTATTTTAAATACTTCCATGTTCTAATTTTCTTGTATTTGGCATGTACTATTTTTATTATAGTAAACTTTTTAAAATGAGTTCATATGCACATGTGTGTTCAGGGAGCAGGCATGGAAGGTCTGGTGGTAGACGATTCATCAAGCTGGCTGTTCACCGTATGTGAGCACAGTAATAGTTTGACTGGATATGTTGCATTTTTACTCTTTTACCTATTGTACTGATGTCAAAGAAACAATCTCAAAATTCCTAAAGACATAATACCTACAAAAATAACCTGCAGGGGAAATGAAAACCAAGGTTTAGGCAATTTCCTTTAAGACTTACAATTTTACTTCCAATAAAGTATAGACATGTGAACCTGTTCCCAACCACAGTAGGTGACTTTATAAAAGCATGCCTTGTTCTGAGGTTCTTTTAAGTCTACAGCAACCTGTGGGGAAATGTCATTGAACTACAACCCTTGAGGTGGCATTTCTAAGGGAATTTGTACTGCCACCACTCCACTCTTTAATATTTTGATTTAGTAGAGACCTGTATTCAAATGTCATTTCATTGTTACCTATTGTATAAAGAATCATTAGGCTAGATATGATAGGAATTAAAAAGCAACAAAAATAAATAAATAAAATGAAACTATGCCACATGAAGGAATATTGGATCCTTCTGCTCGGATCAAAACATTAGGCAGTTTGGGAAATAATGTCAGAAAGTTCTGCTGAGATCAGATCAGTGAGTGCTCTCAGTTTCAGGCCAAGGTATTTATTCTTCATCCTATAGGGAAAAGAGTCATGGAAAGTCCTTGAGCAGCCAATTGCACAATTCAAGCAATACTTTAAGAAGATCATTCTGATGTTAACATGCGGAAAAGTTTTATGGGAAATGAAATCTATCCAAAGTATAGAGGAGAAAAAGAGAACAGAATTCCAAACCTATCTCGCCTTCACTACCTGTCCTGAAAAAGTTCTTCCTCACCTTTTGTGAGGTTGAGTCAATCATCAACATAAACATACTTTCATGTGAATCAGAAATGGAACCCCTTGGGAGGGTGGAGCACATGAACACACTACACTGCTTGGGAAGCAGATAACACAGTTGTGCAAAGAAACTACTTCCTCCAGGTGTCAGTAGGTTTTGCAACCTGTTGTGAGTGTGGAACAGGATTACTATAACCCTGGCTTGGATTTAGTCTTTATTCTCCATTTAGTCAGGTAGATTTATGCAGTCCATGCATTGTACACTACGAATGGAATTGGGTTTCACTTATCTGTGAATTGAGAATATCAAATCCTATCTTCAAAGACTATGGTCAGGACATAAACTTAGAGCATGTGAAAGAAAATATCAGACTCCAGTGAGTGAAGAAAACTGTGGTGTGAGGATGAGGGTAAGCAGCTGCAGTGGTAAATTCAGTAATGTCTACTCCTAATATCTTGACTTGGAATATTAAGAGCTTACACTTTATATTAAGGAGAATTAAAGTGAACTGGCAAATTTAAAAATTTTTCAAAATAAAGATGAATTGTGTTTGCTGATGGGTTAAAAATAAGACAAAGCTAAATTTCATTATGGTGAACAAAAAAGGATGAGCATGTTCCAGACAGAAATGGTTAGACCGAGAAGAGATATTACAGGAAGATGGTAAAATCTGTCTTCCATATGATTAGATGAAGACAACAGTGAGGTATTGAGACAGAAATATTTATCAAGTGATTGAAAATATGGAATTAGAGCTTAGTGTGATATAGCTATATCCAATACATGAGAAATTCAAGTGTATAATAAAGCTATAAAAATGGACATGGATCACTGAGGGAAGATATGTAAAAAGAGAGAAGAAAATATGGACGGAAATGATAGAATTCTGCATGGTTTGGGAGTTACTACTGTCCGTTTCAGGGGATGCCATTCACAGCACTGTTAACAGGATAAAGTCCTATAAAGCAGGGCAGTGCTTCTCTGTTCCCCTGCACAGTTATACATGATAGCATGCTTGGGGATTTTCTAACTTCAAGAACCTGCATGCAGTCCAGGTTCTGCAAAAGATGGAGGTATATTACACACCAGTCTGTCTCATTCACTGCATGCAACCATAAAATCAGAAGGCATGAAGTTGTTCTTTGGGAACTCAGAAAATAGTAGCAATCAAACTGGGTAGGAAGCTTAGAATTCAGTGTACTGCCAAAAGAAGGTGAACTTACATTTTCCTCCTCCAGTATCTCCTGGCCTGGGTGCAATGCACACTGAAATCTAGAAATGGCCATCAGCAAGAGTGGAGAGCTACAGGAAGAGCTTGCTAGTTCCGGCTCAGGGAATCCGAACAGAAACTCCTAATGGTCACAGATAGCATAGAGTTCCTTCTTTTACTTTTCTTCTATTACTTATTGCATCCCCCCAGGTAATTATATAATGGTGGTGTAAAGGGCACAATGCCAGGGAAAATCACAAAATCCAAAAGAAAGAGGGAGCATTTCCCCCTCTAGTTGATGGAGATGTGATTCTGAAAGAGTGATTTGGATCTCTCTTGCTTTTTTCTCTTGTTCTTCTGTTACAACTTTCAACTCCTTCTACAGAAATAGGAATACACACACACACACACACACACACACACACAGAGGAAATCTATTGAAGAATGATACAGCAATGGCGAAAATCAGAGATAAACACTAATATGATTTCAGGTTTCTTATCTGATGTGCAAGGAAAGTAACCCACACTAGAGTAATTTCTGGATTCTCGGAATATGCAATTCCTTATCACTTCACTGAGATGGTGACTGAGGTTAAAGAGAATGTGGAAAGAGAAGAATGATGACAAGGAAAGAATATCATGGGCCTTAGGAAGTGAACAATTTTAAAATTACTAAAGAATATGACAAAAAGCCAGGGAAGATTTTGGTAAGTATGATTTGAAAGCTAAACGAGAAGAGAATTTTTAAAACCTAGAAGGTTTGCTGAAGAGAAGAGAGGTGCTATTCATACACCCAGAAGGCTGCCATTAGAGTCAGCCATGAACAAGGTGGGGTCTGGGCCAAAGGGAAGTCTGAAGAATTTTGGATTTATCCCTTCCTAATAGGAGCAATCCTGACAGCCTGCTACAGGGTTAATGGATATAGCCACAGGACCACTGCTATTCTGTGAGACTCCCTCAAAACCAGGACTACTGACCTCTGAGTTTCATCTCTTCTAAGTGTCTTAAAGAAGAAAGGCCAGGCGTGTAGCTGGTCCATAGCTCTGCACAAGGAGCAGTCCTTTGGTGCTGTTTTTAGTAGAGGAGAGAAAAGATGATTTCAACAATTGAAAAGCGAGAGACTAGCAAAAAAGAGGCGTCTTCTCTCACCTCATATTGACTTATGGCAAGAGAAAGAGCAAGAGGTGCCTGAGGAGGACATTGACAATTTGAAGACGGACCACTATAGGTAACTCTCATCTCTAGCAAAAAAAAATGGCATGTGAAAAGATAATTCGTCTTCGGTGTTACCGAAGTTGAAAACTTCTAAAGCTCCCTTTCCAAGAGCTATGGCTTAAAAAAGATTTTCTATTTTTTAAATTCTTTTTATTTTTAACTACAATTTTTCTTAGCCCAGTAATTTTCCATGTGTCCCATCAGGTCAATATATGTTTTGACAATTTTAGAAAACATGTTTTATTTATTTTCTCATTCAAACCAAAAAGCCCCTTAGGAGCCATTGTAGTCTATTGGTTAAATATGTTTTCAATCATATGCTTCCTTAAAAGGTCTATTATTTTCAAATAGACAGTAATGGCTTCATCTGATTTAATCCAGCTCATCATGTCATTATATATTTAGGGCATGTCCTGCATTTAGAAAAATCCCTTTGAGAATTCAGTACAAAATGCCAAGATCCAGAGTAGCATTTGTTAAACTTCCTTCCTGCAATATTATATGCATTCCCCTCCCTCCACGCCTAACAAAGACCAGCAATTAGCTTCTTGCTCCAGGATTTCTCAAGTAAAACCATTTTGAACACCTGATCTTGGTGACTATACAGCACATCCAGAACTTGTGTCCAAATGAATGGGCCACTGAAGAGGCGGTGAGCAAACATAGGGAGCTCATTGGTCTCTATCTAAAATAATATCAAGTGATTAGTAGAGAGTATATGAGCATACCACTTCACGACCCCCAGAATGGGAGGAGATGATAGGAACCTTCCAATTAATGTGTACATTAATGTTTAATGCCATGAAAATTTACTTCTTTCATTTTAAAGTAAAGCAAATAACAAGCTCTGATTTGTTTCAAAGAAAGGTTATATTCATCACTCAATTGTAATCTTTTTTTGTTTTCTCATATGTATAGGAAGGATTATTTAAAATATTTGTTGCTTTGGCTAATCTTTTCCAAATATGCATCTATCCATGTGGGAGGTGAAATTGAAGGCACACTCAAAAAAAGTGATTACAAATTCATGAAGCAAATGGAAACTCTGAACAGATACACATAGATTTTGTCAAAGTGAGAACTCTCCATTCAGGGTGGTGCAGTCCTTTAAACCCTTGCCCAATTGGAAATCTCAGATGAAGGATGTTCCCTGTGTTGTGGCTGCTTGACCAGTCTTTATACCTCATTATATGACAACCTCCCATAGAGAATATGTCACATTCTTCCATTTTTTTTGTTAAATTTAGGGTGTTGTTACTGGCTCTTAATAAAGGTTAATAAATTGAGAGAGAAAGTAGAAAATGCAGAGATCTTGAAAAAATAACTTAAAGCATGGCAAGACAACAGTTGATCAGGAGAGTGCCTTGATCAGCATCATAATGGAACAAAGGTGGCAATAGATTGCTTGTCCCTTTCTGGCTAGTGGAGGTGGCCAGGGATGTTCTGACCATTCAGGTCCTGACCAGATCTCCAAAGCTACCCTAAGATGACTTCAAATATATATATTTAGAATAATAACATCAAGAGATCCTAAATGAGTCTCTTGAAAACTATAGATGTTTAATTTTTCCATTTCCTTCATTCTTCTTTTGTTCCAGACAATTCCAGACTCCATTCCCATTTTTTTTCTATGTGCAAAAACTAAGGCTTTGTGCACTCTGTTGCTATGGAAACAGGAGAGAGAGAAACAGTTTATGTATTTCAAAAGCTGTCAGCCTATATGCTTTGGATTTTGATAACTAAACCTGCACACAGACCATCTTTCCTCTACTCCCAACATTTATTTTTTTGTATACATACATATATATATATATATATATATATATATATATATATGTTCTTGGGAAAATTAAGAATCTATTCATTAGCTTTGCTGAAATCAATTTTGTACTTAGTTTAGTGTCCAGAGGGCAGAGAGTAGCCTCAGTGACACAGTTAGAGAAATATAAAACTGTTTTTAATAAATGCTTACTAAATCAGAAGGAAGACAGAGTTAGCAGGCATCACAACTCGATCTATTTTCAAAATAACAAAAAGATTGAAACTCTATTAATTTCAAAAGAGATCTGAATGTTGCCTGACTTACATTTCATGGAAATGTAATGTCTGCTATACCCTCTCTTCAGCTCTCTAATAAAAGAGCTATTTTGAAATTACAAAATACACTGTGTTCTCCCCCAGAGAACCCAATTCAATAGCTTATTGATTTTTCCTGGCATCCTTAGTCTGGTGTGAAGGGGCTTCTGGGCTCCTGGACCTGGAAGAGGGGAGTTTGTTTGTAATTGATTCAGATTCTGTACAGTAAAGCTACCTTCCCACACCCCCAACTCAAGTCTTTATGATAGTCCAGCCCATTAAGTGCTTGCCTTCTGACTATTCTCGGTTGCTTTCCAGCACTTCCTTATATTTTCAAGAAAATGACTGCCATTGTAAGGTCATTTTTATCAAGTTTAGATGATACAGTTAAGTGAACCAGGAAAAATACATAAGAACTTCGACCTTCAAAACTAGAGCACACTTCCAGTAGTGAAGGGGTCTGTTGGGCTCTCTACTGTAAGACTCACCATCCTGGTTTTTGTAAGGAGATGATCTGCTTAATTCTGAAAATTAGACTTTCACTGAAAAATGTGTTTTTATTTTATTTTCCAAAAACCCATATTGATAATAATTGTATATATGCACAGGATAAGTAAAGGTCTGAGAACTGCTGCTGATATTCTAATTTTCTTTCTTTTTTCTTCAAGAGAGAGAGAGAGAGAGAGAGAGAGAGAGAGAGAGAGAGAGAATATTTTAATATTATTTTTTTTTAGTTTTAGTTTTCCGTGAACACAACATCTTTTTTTTATTTTTATGTGGTGCTGAGGATCCAACCCAGTGCCCCGCGCATGCCAGGAGAGTGCGCTACTGCTTGAGCCACATCCCCAGCCTTTTTTTTTTTTTTAAACTAAAAAAGAAACATCCTTGAATTAGGGGTAAAAAAAAATGAAAGAGAGAAAAGCTGAAGTTCAAATCTACTGGTCACAAGAATTTCAGTGTCGCATTAGCTTAGTCTTCTTGTTTTAGGTACTCAACTACACAATACATGGGAAGGCTTACAGAATTAGGACTCTCCAAAGTCAATTATTTTGTTATTCCTAATAGTCATAGAAAATTTTTTCAAAGAACTCAGAGCATCTAATTGACTTTATCTCACAAATACTTATTCCATTCCCAAGAGGTGATACATTTAAAATTTCTATTAAATTGTTAGAGATAAATGAAACCCAGAGATATCAATCAAGTGGCCTTCCTGAGGCATGTGACAGTGTCTGTGGTTGTTTACTCATAACATGGAGAGAACAAGAAAGAGCTTGCCTGATTGAATATCAGGTAGGCAGATTCTACAAATCCCAACTAACCAGGAAGGAGGTTTCTACAAGGTATCAATGGATTCTTTTCTCAGTAGCCTCTTCTCCTCACAGATTTTGTTAATTATTTGGATGAAAATATCAAATGAGCAGTATGAAATTTTCAGATGGTAGAACATATATTGTATAGTAGAACCAGATTTCAAAAGCAATATCTTGGAACAATGGCTAAAGCTAACAAAATTAAGCTTTGTAGAAATACAATTGCCCAATCTTGGGTTAGGGGAAAAAAATTAGAAATAGTCATGAAAGAAGTTGAAGTCTCTAGTTCTAATGAAGACAGAACTGTGCACCCACCTACCATATGAGGGAGATTTCATTACTATACTCTGTGATACATGTCTGCTCAAGCAGAACCACTTCAGCTACTGCCTGCTATAACCCTGCTGCCAGTTGACTCATAGACAGAAAAGAGGCTGAGAGGTGATTTCCAGGCACTGAGGGAAAACAGGAAGGAGAATTAATGTATAATTTTCAGTTTGGAAGATGGAAGGAGACCCTCATTGTTACACAAAATATACAATGGTGTGAGGGGGAAGGGAAAAAAAAAGAGAGAGAGAGAAAAGTGTCACAGTAGATTGGGTAGAGAGAGGTGATGGCAGGGGAGGAGAGCCGGGATAGGGAGGGCAGAAGATTACAACAGACACTAGGACTGCTGTATGTATATACAAGGCTGTATAACCAATGTGATCCTGCAATCTGTACACGTGGAAAAATGAGAATTCCTACCCTATTTGTATCAGATGTATGATATGTCAAGATCATTGTATTGTCTTGAGCAACTAATAAAAAAAAATTTCAGTTTGGGGAGATGAAGCGTTCTGGAAATAGATGGTGGTGATGGTTGCACAACACTGTGAATGTACTGAACACCACAGAACTGTACACCTAAAAATGGCTAAATGATAAATTTTGTTATGCTTATTTTACCACAGTGAAAATTTGTTTAAAATGAGAAACCCAGATATTCATTCCTCAGGGCAGTGCCAATAATTTGGTGAGCACATCCAAAGTAAAATCATCTTCATAAAGATCTGCTCACCAGATCTTGCCCTTCCATCCCTGAGACTGTTTCCCTCTGACAGTACACACAGACACAGAGATTCTTATGTGGAATGTATTCAGGGTGTGCACATGTACTTGATTGAAGGAGAAAAGATGAGAAGAATCTGAATTTTAAATGAAGGGCTTCAGATCCCAGGTATAATAGGATAAAAATTACCATTTACCTATCAGAAGGAAATAGGGTTACAGACCAGACATATTGAAAGAGTATTCACAATGTGTTGTAATAATTGTTAAATTAATTCACATTTCTTGGAAAGCATAGAGGCAGTGTTATTTACAGTATAAGTTGTCATACTTTATTATGCATGAGATTCAACCAGCAGAGTTTATTTGAAATTCAGATTTACTGCCCCCAACTGGCAATTTTGATCTAGTAGACCATGGACTGGATAAACTAAAATTTTAAAAAGAAATCCAGATGTTTTATGATGAGAGGTGCTAAAAAATATACGTTGAGAAACACTAAGTCCAATAGTTCTCAAACTTCTTTCTCAGAATCTCTTTTTATTCTTAAAAATCACTGAGGATACCAAAGAACTTTCATTCATGTGGGTTATATCTGTCACTATTTACTATACCAGAAATAAATACCGAGAGCTCAGAAAAATGTTTCCTTCTAATTAATTTAAAAATTTGACCCTAACTCTTTTTAACTGTGTGTGGTGATGAAGAATTTAAAAGCAACTAGTGCTATTTGGTGGCTCTGCTGACCCACCATCCAGGGGACAGCAGTTCTTCCCACCATCACTTTTGCATGACCTAGACAAGATCAACAGGATGATAAAGGCAAATAACATCCTATTATTTTTATGGAAAGAGTCATGACCTCATAGACATGAAAGGGGCTTAGAGACCATACTCTGAGATCCTCTAAGGCACCCCAATTGTCTAATGTTTATCCATGGAGATGATGAAGTAGAAGCCAGTTGGTGATGATAATGATTGAGACAGCACCTAATGTCATCATGCCACATATTATTATTATTTTTTAGTTTAACATCTATGTCATTGAATCTTTACTGGACCTCTATGAATTATACAGTATTATTATCTTCGTAATAATATGAAGATTATTGACAGATATGAGATTCAGAGAGGTTAAAATACTTGTCTGTGCTCACAAGGTATACAAGTGGCAAAGCCCACACTGTCCTCCAGACCTTTTCCTGGAAAGAAGGGTGATACACACTGAGAAGAGGCATCACCCAGGGACTGCAGCCCAGGGCATCTGAAGTGTTCCACTGGGAAGCATAGTATATGGAAAATCGTCAAGGTTATATTTGCCTTAATAAAACCCACCACTCTGTGCCAACCATATTTAGGCTTTAATTATCTTAAGGTAATTCATGTCTATTTTGTAAACATTCATTTCTGTAATCCCACCATCTTATTTTATCTTATCTTAGTTTGGTTGGTCCAGTAATCTTAACCAAATCCTTTGCTTTAGCCTTAGTCGCCTGCTTCATGGATAATCTTCTACAATGAACTTTACCAACAGTCATCCAGCCATGGAACAAATAGATACCTGTACATTTCTATCCAGTATAACCTAGAAAAGAGGCTTTGTCGGTACACACTGGAAGAAAAGATACAATATCAGAAGCTCTATGTAACCACAGGATATCTTGAGAGCAATCTGTCCATGTGCTTCTATTGCCATTATGGAGGGGGCATAACCCACACATAAATGCTCACAGTCTCTTCAAATACTTGTCATCCAATCTATAACTAACATTGTTTGTTTTTCCATACATTTGGGGGTTTGTTCTATTTCACAAGGAGACTATTAAGATTTAACTAACATTTATTTAGTATCTATATTATGTCCCTGCTACCTCTATTTGGTTGCTTTTTTTTTCCCTACCTCTTACATCCAGAAAACTTTTCCTATGACTTTATTTACATATCTTGCTTTATATGTTTCTTTTATCAACTTTCAAAGAAAGAAGGAAAACTTACATAATTTAAGAGACTGGCTTGTGGTCATGCAGAGCTTAAATTGCATTTTAGCCTGAGTTTTAGCTCAAGCTCTCTGATATCAAATCCAGTGAAACAGAACAGGCCAAGGAACAAATCAACAAAAGGAAAAAAAAAAAAGAAAAAGTGCATAGCATTCTGAATACCAGGTACATCCTAATCTGCATGAACTGTGCAGTATATTTAAGGCAGCCTCATAGCATTTATTCAAGCAGGCTGCTTTGGTTTATTCAGTAAGCTACAGAGCCTGAAATAAGAAAGCACCTTTGAGGTAATCAGGCTAACACTGGAGTTATACTCACAGCATTAGAGATTTCATTTCCTTCCAAACAGTAATGAATCACAGTTAAGAGTATGTATGAATAGTTCAGAGAGAGAAAGCAGTACCAACACTGCCACCCCTTCCATGCATTTTATTGTGATCTTCTCTTCCATTGAGCCCTGAGGTTGCTTCAATATGCTTCTCAACACAGGACTCGAAGCGGCCACTACGGATTGATCACAGTTAACAATTCAAGATGAAAGCAATTTTCTTCTCAGGTTTAAAGTCAGTCTTCACCTGTATAAACAACTCAGGTACTATTCTTACTTTTAGAGAGTCTTACATATGGGAGTATCACATTTGAGATCTCTATATATTTGCAATTACTTACATGTTTATTGTCATAAAGAAAACAGTCTGACACTATTTAACAAATAATTCAACACATTTTCCATTCTTAAACATCATCTGTGCCCTCTTATCAGAATCTAAATACAGCCACTTGCCACTCACATTTCTTCTATGTCTTTCAGTAAGTCAAAGGAAGGTGAGTCAGAGCCCTATTTTACCTGGGTCCAAAGAAAATGAATGGTACACACCTGAGCATTAGAAGCTCCAGTTCAGACACCTCTGGCTCGCTCATCAGCCCTTTCCTGCTCACTCAAAAGAGAAAGGGGGCAGAGTTGGAGCCTGAATGAATTCCCCCAAAGAAATCCCCATGCAATACTAACTGGACTCTTAATCAACTTCCAAATGCCCTTGGGCTTTTTAGGAGAGTTAGGCAAGGCCTGAAGATAAACCTCTAATAAAATTAAGGTGATTATTCATTGCAGTACAATAGGAGAATCAACATTTTCTGGTAGGCAGCAGGGAATCGTACAACCCAACAGCTGTGCACTCCCTCAGAAGCTCTCCCATGGGTGCTCTCAAGCCTCAATCAGGACAGTGATAAGGGAACTATATAGGAAATATGGGCTGCTGCTGGCTCAGGTGAGTCGGTCAAAACAACAACAACAAAAAAAATCACACTTCAAATGGCTGCTTGCATCAAGAGAAGCACAAACAAAAGAGCAGAGAGAGAAAGCAGCGCCACATCACCAACTATCATGGAGGCTCTCCTTATCATTCCACTCCAGTCCCTGTGATTATGAGGAGGGAGTGAAAGCATCCACTAATCAGGGCAGTGTGGTGTGCTATTCACAAGCTCATAACTGGCAGTAAAACAGAAAGGCCCGTGTCTGCTCTGCTGAGTAATTTCCACACTGAGGCCCTGAGCAGAGATGTCGCGTCATTTGTAACATCTGCCTTGGCATCCAGGAGCCAAAGTAAGCTAGTTAGAGAGTTGCACTGCTTCTTCCCCCCTTTTCTTATGACAAGTCTGAGGGACTTGAGGTTATTTATGATGAAAACCAGTCTGAGCTCTTCAGAGAGTTGTCAGTTTGATGCAGGTGAGACAGAAAGGTGGATCTGTGGCTTAGGAAACACTCTGGCCCCCTATTTACCTTGGAAAGAGGGGAGAAGTAGCACCAAGTACAGATGGAGAAACTTTGAGTATTAAAGGAGAAACAGGCAGTGTAGATGGAGAGTTTCTATAACCACAGAAAGGAAGACTTAGACTTTATGCCTCATTAGTTTCCTGGATTTGGACAATTTCTTGGACAGTGAATGTAGACGATTTTTTTTCCATATAAGAGTATGCCCCAGTAAAAATGATGGGGTCCAATACCACTGCTAATTCCAAGAGCATTTGGCTTTTTTCAAAAAAAACATTTTATAGTTGTTAATGGATCTGTATTTTATCTATGTATATGAAGTGCTGAGAATCGAACCCAGTACCTAACACACGCTAGGCAAGTGCTCTGCTACTGAACACAACCCCAGCCTAGCAATTGACTTTTAACTGGTAATCTTAGTCTGTTCTTTATTATTCTGAAACAAATACCCTGGACAAGTTCCTCTCACTCCTAACGTGTATATAAACTACCTGGGAATCTTGTAGCAATGAGAATTTTGATTCTAAAGTTTTGGATGTACTGGGTATCCACAGCTTCTAGAAGGCATCATTGCTGCTGATCTGTCCCTACCCTTAACCTTCACAGTAGCAAAGTACTAAATAACACTTTTCTAGATCTACCCTTAACCTTCACAGTAGCAAAGTACTAAATAACACTTTTCTAGATCTACCCTTAACCTTCACAGTAGCAAAGTACTAAATAACACTTTTCTAGATCTCAGAAGTGTTTCTTAAACAGTCTTTACTTTTCTCTCTCATAATTATGACTTCCCTTTAAATAAAAACAAAGCACAGTTATAGCATATAAACTATATATTTCCAACAGTAAGTCACATATATATTCCTTATATAATGAGAAAAGTAAAACTATAAAAGAGAACTCCACCCAGGCCTGAACAGGTGTGGGTGGCCACTTTCTGATGAGTTTTGAGGATGAAATAAAGCTTATTGGGTATGTGCCGAAGCAATACACCTGTGCAGCTAATTGCATATTCAGAAATCCTAGAGAAATTGGACAGAAGAAATATGGAACCTCTTAGCAATTTGGTACTTAGGAAGTGTATCCAAGTAACACAAGGCAAATCAAAGCCATTAGCCATTCTATCTAGAAAACGAAAGTCCCAGGGACCTTTCATTACAGCTTCTCTTGCTTGGCCTTGAACCATATCATGATTAATGACACTCAATGGATGGTTTCTTTTGCAAAGCTTTGAAGTAAGTATTATAGAGCATATGAAACATGAGGACTTACCAGATGACCTCAAGAAACCCACCGAGAGGATGGAGAATGGAGTTGCCAATTAACAGAATTTGTTTGATATATTTCCACTGTTTTCCTACAAAATTTCTGCAGGACAGTTATTGCTGCAACAGTTCCTAAAAGACTGGCTCCATATATCAGCCAATGCTATATTGAAGGTTTGCTACAGCAGGATTGCCAACTAGAATAATTTTAATCACATTTACATCAAATGATCCCCACACTAAAGTGGTTTTAAACTTTTCCACTGCCCTTTCTATCTCCAAAATACTCAGTGTTAATCAGGGATGGGTTCTGCCTCACAGCTTCTCTGAGAGGTTCATCAGTATTCGTCTTTCCATTTTACAGATGGGAGGACTGGGCAGAGAGACATTTAGTGACTGCCCAAAGCAAGAGCTGGAATCCAAAACTGCACTTGGGCCCTCTAGTCTCGTCCTTAACCAACTGAGACATTCTGGCTCTGTTACCCCAACTTCTTGCACACACCAGGCCTGCCAACCACTTTAACAACCAGCAACAGACAAGTCAGTATGAGCTGCTATGTAGGGAAAAGAAAATATAAGGCAGATTCTCATCCTACATCACTCTAGGGGAACTTTACATCACTAGGTATCAATCTGGAACCTCTCCTGAGTATTCCGGCTCTCACACACAGATGGGAAAAGTTGGGCTTATGGACACAATCTGGGCCTATCTCAAGTTCAGAACTCAGGAATGGTGGTTGACTTCCCAGGGATTATAAGTGGAACTTTGAAATCTTTGAAATATGTTACATAACCTTCCTGGGCTTCAAATCTCATCCACAGAGAGGGTCTATTTTGCTCATTTGCCAGTGAGTCAGAGCACTGTCATGGGAAAAGAGTAAGCTTTGTTATTGGCAAAGTTGGATTCATGTCTTATCCCTACCTCCTGTCAGTGCTGTGACATTGGGCCAGTTAGTCAACCTTGCTGGGCCTCAGTGATCTCATATCCAGTGGTGTTTAAATGTGACATGAGCACCAAATTTCTGTAAAGATTTCAGAAGCAATTTTCACAATGATACAGGGAAGATTAAATATGACTCAATAGCTAAAATGCCGCTGATACAGGATAGATACTTGATAAATGTTCTATTTCTCCCTTTCCTTGTTGATATTCATGAAAAAGTATCTTGAAAATATTTGATAAAGAGAATAATGCAAATATATCAGTCCTATCTTAATAAGCATTCACTCTGGGTCAAAAATATATCAACAAGTTATCTCATATAGAAGCAAGGTAATTGAGGTAAATTAACTGGAAAAAAATAGAATACCAAAAAGGGGTTAGTTAATTGTCCTCAAATAAATGAACTGTTTTCATTCAATAAATTATGGTTTTCTATTAGTTTTCACCTCTGCTGAAAGACACAGTGAAATGTGTTCTGAATCAAGTAATGAATAAGGAAAAACCTCCTAATGATAATGGTTAAAATAGAGAATATTTTTTTCTAGGAGAAAATGCTCAGAGGTTTATAGATATAATCCCATTTTAGGCCAGAATCCATGAAAATCTGCAATTATACTAACTCTAAAATAATGACAAATGTAGGGTATTACTCAATTAAGGAACTATTAATAAAATGAAGGATTCAAAGAGACAGCTTAATACAGAAGGAGGACAAGAGTTTTCATCCTGAGTTTATCTATAACTACCCTTTTCACCTTTAAATAAGTCAAATGTTTGGTCCCAGTTTCCTCCTATGTGAATGAGATAGTTGAACTTACTTATTTCTAGGATGATATTAACCATGTAGTTGGTTTCTCTCCAATTTAAAATGTGTCTAGAATTCTAAAATAAAAGAGTATTTTCATATTCCTTTTAGTGTCAGACAGACTTTGCAAGATGAGGTAAATTTGTAATATATATTTTCATCTATCTAAAATGACCAAAAACCACTCTTCAGTCTGAAGAAGGAGGAGGAAGTCGAGGTCAAGGTCATGTTGAGCAGCTCAGTGAATCTCTGGCTTCGACAAAAATATTCAACCGCAATTTCTGAACAGAAAGTTATGATCATTTAATCCCAGACATGAGCTCTAGAATGTGTTAAAGTCTTCCTTTGACACTTTGCCACCGGATGGACAGTTTATTCATATCCAGTGGTATTTAAATATGACATGAACACCAAATTTCTTTGAAACTAATTTGCCACCATTTGATTTAGAATTTTCCCAATATTCTCAAAGGAAAATGAAATCCATTGATTTTTGTATTAGAGGGCAGGAAGTGCAAAGGACAGTTGACCAATGGTGGTCTGTAAACTTGTCCTCAGTGGAGAGGCTCTTAGGAGGACAGCTGAGATGAACCACGAGATTAATGGAACCCTCAGGGCAAAGGAATCTTCTCTCAGTCTACAGGGGGTGACAGAGCACAGGAAAGCAGGTCACATTACCTATGTACCTGGAGAGAAATATGAGCTTCCTGTCACATGTAGACTTTATTAATGAATAATCACTGGATTGTTCATTACTCCGCCTACGTTACAAAAGGGTAAAGTGGACAAGGATGAACAGAAAAGATGTCTGCAAGTGAATTTTCTTGGGGATTTGACATGCAGACTGATTTCCAAATGCTTTGACTCAGAGGACTCAGAAAGTAAAAGCAAGGAACAAGTAGGTGTACAGAGTGTCATTTTGGTGGGTGAATGAGTCATACTGTAGGTTTCTTTCCTGCAAATGGTATTGTCACAGTGTCTGCTTGAGTTATTTGATCCAAGCTTTAAAAAGAAACATAGCAAGTCTTCCTTTCAGAAAGGAGACCCTAAGGAGTTTAACAGAAATTATAGTTTCTTTTCATCAACACTGCTACAAGCCTTCCTGCCACCAGCACTAATTACTGTGGCTCACCAGCCCTGTACTCCTTCAATTTAAGGCTTCACGAATACTCAGAGCTAAACAGTAGAAATCCAACACCGGTGTGGGGCTTTTTGCTCTCGTTTTAAAATGCATTATATAAGAGGGAGAATCCTTATCAGGAACTACAGGTCTGAACACACCGTAGGTCTTAAATTAGACCTCTCTTTGAAGCTCAGTAACAGAACAGTAGATAGGAACATAGATACAGCTGAAAGTCATATTCCGGTGACGGTGCTGCAGTGCCTTTTCTGTAAGGGGGTTAGAAAACGAAGAGCAGAAGCCAGAAGACTAGAAGCACTGAAGAGCTATGTTTATCTGGGGGAAGAAATGCCCACATTGGAGAAGGTTTCCTTGAATTTACTCAGGGAAATTATGTCCATATGGAAGTCAGGTTGACTCTCCCTTGGAGGAAAATACACCCTTTCCTAAGAAAAATTAACTCTTTTAATCACAATGTTTTTGAAGGTAGGATTTTAACAAATCTTTTTTTAAAAAAAAAAACCATCTGAAATTTGCAATAATACAACTTTGCCTTTTCTTTCTTCTAGGATAGCATATCCTTTTGTTCAGATTATTCTTGTTGTACTTTCCATGTTCTGTTCTCATCTCTTTACTGGTCTTCTCCCAGTCTTCTTCATTATTTATCTTTATCATCTTTCCTAGTTTTTGCATTGCTGTGACCAAAACACCCAACAATACAACTTAGATGACAAAAGTTGATTTGGGGCTCACAGTGTCTGTGGTTTCAGTTCACAGATGGCTGATTGAATTGCTCAGGGCCCAAGGTGAGGCAGCACATCATGGGGGAAAGGCCCAGCAGAGGAAAGCTACTCAGTTCATGGCAGGATTAGGAAGCCAAAGGGGAGTTATGGAGGGCCCACAGGGAGATATGCCCTTCCAGGTGATGTACCTAATGACCTGCCTTCTCCAGGCATGCTCAACCTGCCTGCAGTTGACACCCATTCAAACCCAGATAAACTGACACTTTACCTCTGAACATTCTTGCACCTACCCAGGAGCTTTTGGAGAGACACCTCACATCTAAAACATAACACTATTGATTATACAGCCTGATTATAAAAAAATGCTGTGGGGCAAGAGGTGCAGCTCAGTGGTAGAGCACATCCTTACCATGTACAAGGCTTTGGGTCTGATTTTCAGCACTACAATTTTTTTAAAAAAATACATATGTATAATGTGTGTGTGTGTTTAAAGAGAGAGAGAGAGAGAGAGAGAGAGAGAGAGAGAGAGAGAGAGAGAGAGAGAGAGAAACAGAGAATATATAAATGAATTAAATCACCCATAACCTCACCACCCTAGTCAGCCAATAGTACTTTAGGAAATGAATACATTTTGGAGGAAACAGAAATCTAAAATTAAATATCATTTTACATCTTTAGGTAGAAAACATAAAATCATACTCCAAGCATTCTTAAAAATGTATTTCCTATATTTAAATTTCCTTAAAAGCCATAACACTTCATCAAAATGTCTTAAGTGGATGAAGATGATCTCATTTAGCAAATGAGAAGAAAGAAAAAGAACTTCATACAACTATTTGAATGACAAAAACTGGATGGGATTTATAATGGTACTTCCAGTTCAGCCTCAAATAGTTGTGACATACTTTCACTGCATGAGCCAGGAATGGGTTTGGAATTGTTTCTTGTATCAAAAAGTTGTACTGAAAATTGCCTTGAAAATATTTTCTAAATTGTAAAACTGAAGAAAATTCTTAGACAAATGTCTCTTATATATATATATATATATATATATATATATATATATATATATATATATATATATATATCAGATCTCCATTTTCCAAGGTAAATATAAGAACAAGAATATCCAAGCAATCCTTAGATTATTGGGACTTGAGATTTGTACTCAGATCATTTCCTCTATATTGACAGGTAAGATCAAAAGGCCCAGCTTTCTGGAGGCCTTACTGTACTCCCATGAGTGATATATGCAAATGTAATTTTTCTCATGTAATGCTGATATAAAAATCCTAGGTACTAAAAAGCCAGTAGCATAGATATCAAAAAATAAGATTTTCCCCCTAAATAGAAACATGATATAATCTCCAAAATAAATTTTCAGTGTTCCATTTGCCCATAGCATGATATTTACCATAAGCCAAGCAGTTTTACAGATATGATTTATTCTCCTGGAGTTTGGTGAAGACAGAGATGGTGGTTCAGGTTCAAAAGACCCTTACTTCACGTATCAGATGGTTGAGCCTCACATTGCCTGGGGGTATTCTGAAGAGACTTGGTGGTCTCAAATCAGATGATTAGCCCAAAATGGATGATCAAAGGAGAAACCCTTTTTTTTCTCTCTCTTACAATATTTGATCGGTATTGGTGTTTTGGCTCAGCATTCGCCTAGCACATGTGAAGCCCTGGGTTCGATCCTCAGCACCACATAAAAATAAATAAATTAAATAAGGTATTGTGTCCAACTACAACTAAATATTTTAAAAAATTGATAAAAATTGTTTTTCCACTTTGCTCATGACAAATTTATTCAAAACGGGAAAAAGCAGTCATTCAACTATCCAGTTTTTGGGTAGTTTGGAAGGAGGAAGGAGTGGGTCTATTGAGGATTAGAGTAAAATTTCAGAGCTAAGCTTGCTTCTTACCAGATCCCTTTTCAAAATATCCTTTGTCTTAATCCTATCAATACCCAAACTCTAAAATCCTTCTAATGCTCAGATTCTAAGAAAATTGCTCTATGATCAGATGAGAAAACCTGTCCGTTGAAACCAACACCTCAAACCAAATCTGTTCTGCACCGTTTGAAGAGCACCTAACTCCTCTTGAGGCATCCCAAACGCTGGGTGCTGCTCCATTTGTTCAACATGTGACTCTAATGAATCCCAGGCAATGCACCTTGCAGTTAGTTCACAGAATGGAACTGATGAGCACAGTATGCCACCTCCAAGGAATGTACCCAGAACCACAAGCTTCCACACAGAGCTGAAGAAGCTCTGCAGGTTCTTAAGCTATAATTTAAAAAAAAAATGCACATGTGAAATATTTAACTAATTTCAGCCTCTAGTGCAAGTTTTTTTGGGGGAAGAGATATTAAGGAGAATGGAATTCATTGGAGGTCTCTGGCCTCTAAAAACTTTCATGCCACTCAACCTGCTGCCAAGCTCAAATGTTTCCCCTTCACCTTACAATAGTGACAACAAATCCAAGCCTTTGGATTGTAGCGCAAATTCAGGAATTCCTTGGAATTCAATACAATTGAATGATAACAAGTCAATCACAAACCACCCATTAAGACATAAGTGAGTATTCTACCCCTGATAAGTGCCAGACACCTTGTCATTCATCAAGAAAAAGGAAAAGAAAAAGGAATTAAAGGATACCAGTGTCAAGAATTACAATGTAGGGCAACAGGTACTATTACCCAGGATACACAAGACAGAGTACAATGGTAAAACTGTTGAAAGGGTTAGGAAAAACAGAGGAGAAAGTGACATTTAAGAGGAGACAAAGCCAGAGATAAGAGAGCATCCTTAACAATGGGAAGTCTGCATATAAAAAGACAGAAATAAAACAGCATGATGGTCTTCATAAATGGAACATAATTCAGCTTATTCCAGAGGAGATGGTGTATGATGCTCCTAGAGGAACTCTCTGAGTAGAGCAGAGGGGTAAAATATCTTGCCCAGAATGAAATAGTGTTAGATGGAACCTGTCTTGCTAATGAGTTGAGTCTATCTCATCAATAATGACGATCCATGGAAGCCATAGAGTGTCTGGATTGATTTATACTTCAGAAAGATCAGTCTCAAGGTGGGCAGGGTGGTATACACCTGTAGATCCAGCTACTCAGGAGGCTGAAGCAGCAGGAACATTTGAGTTAGGAGTTGGAGACCAGCCTGAGCAACACAGCAAGACCTCATGCCAAAAACTCAACAAGAAAAGAAGAAAGTCACTTTCATGGTAGCTTGGTTGGTAGACTGAAGGGAGGCAAGACAAGGTGTAAGTATAAAAGCCGGAAGGAGATTACACTGAAGATGGTTGAGAAGGGGCAGGAAGATAATGAGAAAATTTGAGGAATATTTTAGAAATGGAATTGATGCAGTGAATGTGAGGTTGATGGGAGAAGTGGAATCTAGGATGAAGACTGTGTTTATGGCTTGGAAGCAGGATTTAAAAGGTAAGTTTATAATTAACTCCATTTAGAATGATGGAGCTCAAGATGTCAGAAATTTCCAGTTAGAGAAGTCTATTAAGCCACATCATACCTGAGCCTGGAGCTCAAGAATGAGGTCCAGTTCTCATGAAGACCAGTGGAACAGGATAGAAGACAGAGAGACAAAGCAACAGATATCTGATGCTTGAGAAAAGTGCCAAAAATATATGATGGAGAAAAGATAACCTTTTCAACAAATGTTGAAAATTTCATATCCGCACATAGAAAAATGAAACTAGATTCTTTTTTTCTCACACTGCACAAAAGTCAATGCCAATTGGATCAAAGATTTAGGAATTAGACCAACAACCTCACAACTAATAGAAGAAAACAAGATCAACACTCCAACATATTGGCACAGACATCGACTTCCTTAACAGGACTCAAAAGCACAAGAAAGAAAACCAAGAATCACAAGTGGTATGACATCAAATTAAAAAGCTTCTACATCACAAAAGGAATAGTAAAGAGTGTGAAAAGACATCTAGGGGATTAATATCCAGAATATATAAAGAACTCAAAAAACCTAACACTAAAATCATAATAATATTAATAATTAAATAATAATAACAACATCAATAAATAGGCAAAAGAACTAAATAGTCTTTTCTCAAGAGAAGAAACACAAATGAACAACAAATTGGTAAGGTGGCAGGTATAGAATATGCTACACCACCCACTGGAGCAGTGACCCAGGAACTGCAAAAGTTGGTGCTAGTGTGGTTCTCTGATCTCCACATACTCATTGAGACATAGACAGCAGGCCACCTCTGTGAGTTGGGGACAGAAATCTAAGGCAAAGGACAGAAGAAAAACTGAAAGACAGACATCTTTGTAAAGATTGCTCTGGAGTTCCAAGGTTGCTATCATGATATCCCCAGGACATGTTGCCCTGATGGACAGTGAAGATTTTGGTAGGATGAGAGGGTACTTAAAGTCTCTCTTTTTATGTAGAATGGAACAGCTTGTTCTGACCATTTTCAAGGCTAAGATTATAATCAGGCACTCATTAGCCCAACTTACCTTAAGGCCTATGTTTTTTATTATTTTAACAACATTCCTTTAATCTTCAGGGTCGTGTGTGTGCGCGCGCGCGCATGCGTGTATGAATATGTGTATCTATAGATATAGATATAACATGTCATACTTAAAGCACTTTAATTACATGGATGTTACAATGTCAAAAGTACCAATTTTAAACTCAGACATCTCATTATGAGTTTTTTTTTTTTTCCTATGACAGATTAGACTAGGGAGTAAGTCATTTTCCTTCTCTGGGCTTCTATGCCCAAACTTATAATTCATGACATAGTTAGATAAGATAATTTCTAAAATGTCTTTCCAAACATTTCTCAAAGGGATTTAGTTGATAACCAAACATGAGTAAATATTTATTAATTTACTGCCTTAGTTATCCCATTACTTAGTAAATGAACATGGATTAAACATGTATTAGGTACTCTAGGTACATTAATACACAGCACAGAGACTTGTGTGGCTTAGATGATATATATTTTTCCTTAGGTGAAAAAAAACTATTTTCTCAAAAACTATTTCTTTAGTTTGCCCCCCCCCCCCTCTCTCTGAGTCAGGCTTGGTATATGGGTTTAGAGGTTGCCATAGAGGAACAAAAGCATTTATTGTCCAAAGTGATATCCTGAGAAAGTAATCTTGAAACTGCAGATGCTGAGGTCACAACATAACCACACATTGGGGGACTTTTAGCAAAGAACATTGCCAATAGCTCATGGTTAAAGAGACATCTTGGTAACAGAGTGATTTGAAATAGCAAGACTCAACCTTTTCAAGGTAGACTGGGAGAGAGTTAATCAAAGAACAAGAGAAGCATAAGGATACGGTTCTGAGGTTTCTCTGTGGACATTTATATCTGTTGTGCATAGATCTGCCTGGTAGAGACAGCTTTAGATGGTAGGTGGGATAATATGTACCTGCTGAAGCACCTTGCTCTTTATAAGACCCTTCTCCACCTGTCCCATCAAGTAGCAGATGAGCTGTGTTAGTTATTAGGGCAATTTTACTTATTTCAGGCAAGATAAAGGGGAGATGAGCAAGTACTGATAAAACAGCAACTTTTCATCTCAAAATTGTCTGACAGGGAAGTTAAGCTTGCTTTCTAATACATTATTGCTCTTTCTAAAGTTTGTGTCTTGCTGCTCAACAGCCCTTTTTGGTAGCAGAATTGGTTTTCTCTTAGGGAAGTAGTACTCCTCCATCAGTCTATGATCTTGATGGCTGTACACAGCTTTATCCTCAGCCAATGGACAGACCCATGGCTCAGGAAGCCAGTTATATGCTTTCTCCTTGGCACTGAGAAGTATCCGAGAGGAGTGGTGCATGAAGGAAAAACAGTTGGTGCAGAGTCATTTCCACACAAGGTCCTGGGGGAATGGCCCTTTTCTTGGCTACCTTGGGGCAACCTTGGATCCCACCTTCCTAAGGTTTATTTAATCCTGTACCCTTACCTGTCTAGTTTTCTTTCAATAAGTTCCTTATTTGCTTATGCTAGGATGTCTAAATTTCTCCCATTTATATTAAATAGTTAAGGTCTCTTTCATATATCACTCAGTATGATGAACCCTTTCTGGTAAAAGAAAGGTTAGGAGTTTTAAAGTATTTTGAAGACTACTGCATTTTGAAGTAGGCTTGAGAGATGAAGTAAATGGTCCTAGAGCCCCATGTTTGACTGGTTGTGAGAAAGAACAATATAAGATTCAGACTACTTGAAGTCCTCTTTTACTTGAAAGCTTATTTGTATCCTTTCTGAGATTGTGTTTAAAAGTAGAAATCCCTCTTAACAACATGAAGTCTTCTTTAGGGCTTTTGTCATGCCCCTAATTCATGGTCCAAGTGCTACTGCAGGTAGATTAGTTTCTTTTGCCCAAACCCTCTCTTTTCCAGGAGCTAATATAGAATTTCTAGAATTTTCCTCCGGCTTTTGTTTTCGTTCCTAAACAAAGGGATTCCATTATCTTCCACTCTCTCTTCAGCCTTGTCCACAAGTCATTTGTTATATTACAGCATTTCCTGAAATTTAGCAAATTCTTGAAAAGAAAGATTTAATCTTCTCAGGAGAAGCTGGGGAAGATTTATGGACGCCTATTCTTAACATGTCAAAATGTGGCTTGCCTGCTAAATTTACTGGGACCGCCTACACAGCTGAGGATTTCTGTGACTCTGCTGGAAATAATGGCTTTAGGAGGTAACCAAACAGCATTAGAGAAAAAATATTTGAGAGAAAACAGATTTTTAGGTTGCAGAGTATTTCTTGTTGTAGAAAAGAACATTACGGTTTAGGAGCTCATGAAGTTGTTTCCCCTTATGTTTGACCCCAAATTAGAGTTTGGATTTCTTAATTTTCTCTTCTAAAATCATCTGCAAGATATTGTTAATGATTTTCCAGGTTTTCAAATGCCACACAAAATGAAAGCATTAATTCTCAAGTATTATTATGGAATGAATTGGATTTTGCTAGGTAGCCTTTACAATCCTTATTTTTCCCCCTGTGCTTAATGATTACAAGTAATTTAAAAATAAATACTTATGCAAGTGAACCAATAGAAATATTTCAATCAAAGAACAAAAAGCTAAAAACTCAATTACAACATGTACATTTTTCTGTGGTAGAAGTTTCACTTTTTCTATATCTTTGTTCACCTTATTTAACATCTACAATTTCTCCCCACATATATTGGCCCTTTCTACCCCTCCATTTCATGGAAGAAAATGGTGCTCTGTTACACAAATGTGCTCCCTATTTCCTTTGAAACTGTATTCAGTCAGTTCCCGCAGAAGGAATTGGTAATGAAATTCTATCTCTCAAGTGTGTGTAGACATATCAATCATTTTAAGTGGAAACAATCATTCCTCTGCCATTTGGAGCCAACATCTTTGAACACAGAAACAGTACCATTGCTTTCTGTTGCTCAAAGTAGTTTCTCCATATAATGCCAAGGTTTACCTTCCCACTACATGCCACAGAGGTCAAGGAAAGCAGATTTTCTGATAACATTTGATTTGAGCAAAGGGAGGGATAAAAGGGGCATTCTGTAATCTGGGCTTAGAGCTGACTGAAGACTCAAAGCCTAGAGGAGGTGATTGAGCAGTCTTTTGCTGTCACCCTACTGCCATGCCCTGATCTCTGCCCAGAGTTGGTCTGAAACTACAAAGATTTGTAATATTTTTTTCCATGCCATTGAGACTCAATCCTCTCAACTCTCACATCACCTACACAACTCAGCATTTTTTTCTTATACAGCAAAATGATTTTGAATTTGTGATGCCATCTTTTCCTCAATAATGATCATATATGTTTAGCGTTTGTCTTGGTTTTAGAATTTTAGAAAGTTGAGACACCAGAAGATACAGAAGATAAGGTATTTAACCTCTTTTATTGCATCTTCCCCAGCTGGCATGCCCTCTCTACCTATGATACACTTTGAAATCCAGGCATATTTAAAATGCTGCTAGCTAAAAGGCGTGTTGCTGATGAGCTAGAGAAACAGCACATTAGCGCAATGCATTCTAGTTACCAGGAGGTGCTGCAGTCTACCCAGGGCCTGGCTGCTGTGAAGCAAAACGCTTCTCACTTTCAATCCCCAGATACAGAGCAGCATCAATGCAGAAATATTAAAGAGGAAATTAATAATTTATTTCAAAAATTCATTTGCAGCTGCACTTCAGTGAATTAATTACTTTTTGTCTTTCTCCTCTTAGTCATTCCTCTCTCTTGCTAATGATCCAGTTGGAAGTAGGAAGAGGAAGTAAACGGGGTTGGAAGAGGTGTGAGTCTGGTGCTGCCAGTGCAGGAAACACAAAGAAGAAGGTACTTTGTATGGGTGCCCAAAGGGACCTGATTTGTGAAAAGGGATAGGTTAAACTTAATGCCATCTTCTTCACACTAAAAGCAATAGGAAACCATGTTACTTTGTTATAGGTTCCACTTAGTATTTTAAGAAGAGGAGAAAATTAAAATCCAGCAAGCAAAAGTTGCCAGTTATTAAAAAATTAATCTCTTGTTTATCACTACCTCATCTATGCAATTCACTTCCCTGCATGCTCATTAAAATTGTGTGGCCACACAGACAAAGCAATCATATAATTTTGCTTAATTGTTACATGGAGCTTGTGTACTGACTTCCAGAGGGCTGGGGGGTGTGCACAGCAATTTTTGCATAACACTTGCTTATCACAACTTGCCAGATGACTCTAAGGTGATATTATGGCAAGGTTCAAATTCATAGCCATTTTAATCATTTTCTAAGCTAGAAGAGAAAAATCAGTCAGAGAATTTCCATTTACCAAACCCCAGACTGAGGCTTTCCTCCACGTTTTCAATACTCATGAAACAAGACAACCGTTACCATCATGCCAGTCCAAGCCACCATTTCAAAGAAGGCAAAAAGATGTGCTTTTTATTTACCTTATTCTAAGTAGCCCTTTATGGTGAGAAATAACCTTTGTACTAATGAGTTTTGGGAAAAAAAAACCACAAATGAATGTAAAAGCAAACACTGAATTTTCTCTTATAATCTTCTTGTTCTGGCACAGGATCCGTAGCCATTTGAGCACCAAATGATCCCCTCAGGGATAAACAATTTCCATGGGTGCAATTGGATGCTCTGGCATGTGTATCAGCAGAAAGGGGATAAAGTTAAAGGAGAAAATGAAGAGACTTGGTGTTTAATTTTATCCAAAAGACAAGAGACAGGGAAAGAAAAAAAGGAAGTACAAGGGAAGAGGATATCAAGAGACAATGTCGATGATATTGGGCATATGTACTGTTCTGTTCAGAACAGACTATTGCCATAAGACTCCTCTCACTTCTTTGTGAGAATTTGTTTAATGTGCCCAGCACTGTAGCCCACCCTGTCATTAAGAGTCATTTGCTCAGCTTCCACATGACCTGACAAACAAGCCATTTTTATGACCAAGAACTCATCAGCTAATTTCAAATTTATTTATTTATTTATTTGGAATATTGGCACCCGGCAGCACCATCTAAAAGAATATTTGATATCATCTCATATCTGAGTAGGGAACAAAGGCTTCGTGATTTTCAGTACTCTAGGTTGTGGGAATGTAGCTTTGAATACCATAAAAATCCTTTCCTTGGGTTTCTAAGCCATGCCCAACAAGTAATCAGAAGAGCTGATCCTGAGTATCTTGGTAGAAAAGACTTCCTCTCTTCACACTAAAAACCTTTCAGATCAGTTGAATTCATAATTACCGATTCTGGCTTATGTAGCTATCATAACTTAAAAGAGATTCAATGAAATGGAGAGATTTGTTCAGTATTCAGCCACCAATAACTTCCATGCACCATCCCAGTGAACTTCCACTGGCTATGAATGTGTTCTTCCCTAGAAATTCCTTATTTGAAAATTTACCAAAAGGAACTCATCACACAATAAGAAACTGAAAATCTATCCTGATATACAATCATTATTCCTGAAAATCTAGAATATAATTGGATAATTTAATTTAAAAGGTGGAGTTTTTTTTGTCTGTTTTAAGCTGTATGTGTTAAAATAAGTACAGCTTGCTGGAGTAATCAATCAGAACATTTCTCCAGCATCTCCTGGCAAGCCATGGCACCAGCAGCTGGAAATTCGGAAGACATCTTTCTGTCCTCATTTCTTCAGCAAGAACACTTAGAACACTGTAATGATTGGCTTTAAGGAATCTTGTGCTTATGAAAAACTACCCTGCTTCTGCTTGATGCATTTAAAGTTCGTCTCCTGCCAGACTCATTACGTGCCCTGAAAGCTCTTGGAGGCTTTTGACTACCTAGTACTGCCCCCATGTGGGCCAACGCTGTTACTAGTACAAGGAGCTACCTGCGTTCCATTTTTGACATTAACAGAAGGAGGTAAAAGCCTTGATTTTTAATCGTTTCTATCCTATACATTGATTTGAGCTCCCAAGTGAAACAAAACTGTTTTCCAGTCTCAGAGTTACTCAGAAAGAAGGAGCGAGGCTGGTATGCCCGAAAATAAAAAAAAACAGAGGAGAGAGGATAGGAAAATCTAGGCCAATGTTCTCTCTCACCTGGGATTCTTGTTTTTCTCCGCCCAGAAGGTCAAATCTCAGCTGAATCAGTATGCAGATCACATACACAGCAACTACAGTTCCAGACTAGGGAATGTGCTAATTGGCTCACCCGCCCGAAGAACCGGGGTACCAGTCGTCTGACACACAGCCTCTGAGGGAGCAGGGCTTAATGCAGGACACAGTGTTCTTGCCACTCTGCACCGCCGCCTATCCCTGCTTCTTGCAAGCAGCCTGGCCATACGCAGCGGTGACTGGAGCACTTCCATAAATATTCCCACCTCGCAGACTAATGTGTACACTTGGGATTTTACAATGCTATTTAATTCAGAAGAAATTAAAATTAAAGCCTGGGCCCCCTTAGGCTTCTTTCCTTGTACACTTCTTCTATAGTTCCGAATAGAGCACTGCAGGAGGCAATGCATAAAAAGATAGGTAGAACCATGGCATCACTGGTGTTAATATCCTTTAAGACTGTTCTTAGCACTGAGAATATGGCTCCTGCTACATCCTATACCAGACAGTAAATCACAAGGAACAACCACTTTTGGTTACTTGCATGTAATCCCTTCTACAATTGTCTCAGGATTCCAGTTCTCAGACATGAGCTATTTAGCTCTTTTCTGAGATTGCTTCTGGGAGATGGAATGCTTCAGAAGAGCATGGAATCCCATGACAGACAGACAGCCCCCACCTTGTGTTCCAGGCAGCAAGGATATCCTTGGAGCTCTCTCTGAATAGGAAGCTATCTTTTTGAATCACATGGCATCCATATCGCTGATGCAATAGGAATAGGAACAAACTATAGCCATCAGTTGTTGATTAAGTCTGATAACTTACCCTGGCTAATGAGGTGGAAGTTTTTCATGCATCTTCTGCCTAATGCCACTCATTAAGTGTACGCTTATTAAATATTCTGATAATTGTGGTAGTCATAATAGTGGTAATGATAGTCACATGATGACAATGGTGACAGGAGAAAGCATCCTCAAAGGGAGGAAATCAAAAAAGGTTATAGAGCTGCCATGAGCCATGTGCTGAATACACAGTACTATTTAAGCATGCATTTGCTTCATAATGTTTTTAATAAACTAAGAGTAATCACCTAGAAGATTTCTTGGGATTATTTGAATACAAAAAAGTACAAATTCCCAGGCAACACAAATACTTTCTCCTGATTTGAGTTTGCATTTTGACCTGAAACCAGCACAGAAAATCTCGGTCTCAGCACTGTAATTTATAATCTGCTTCGGTTCCTTATTTATGATAGTTAGATTTTAGGTCAAATACCCTTGTGGAGCCAACTATCTTATATTAAAGAGAGTCTTCAACCTCATCTAAATGACGCTGGCTTTTTTGCTTGTTTGCTGGATTGGTAGGGATTTTTTGTTTGTTTTCTTTACAGGTCTGCAGCTGAAAATTTTTCTCTTGCTTGTATTTTTCAACTTTCATGTTTGTTAGAGAGTCTCCAAGTTTGGGGCAAGATGAGATGTGAAGATGTCAGAAAATTCAAGGAAATTTCTATTTTGTAAGCCTCAAAAGGATTTGATAAGAATATGAATTGTCAGTTTTGCTCATCACTCAGTTCTAAAATCTATACTCACAACCTTTCATGTCTGTCTTATCCCTCACTAGCATCAAACATAATAAAATCAAAATAAACTTCTGATGAAAATCAGATTTCAAAATTTTACCATGGGTTTCTTTTCTCTTTGATTCTTTTTGATCAGCACCAGATACACCAGAAACAAACATGTTTCTCCCAAATCCCATTTTGTCTCAGCAGTACTCCTCACAAGAAAAAAAAAATAGACGAATATGGAAATGATGCTCTTCAGATACTTCTTCTATCGTCTCTTTTAACAAGTTCATAAAAGCAATACTCATGTTGGCCTTTTGAAATTTCCAATTTGAAAATAAGATAGATAATACAGTAGACTCAGCTTTAGAATGTGTGGTGATTTTTCTCTTGCATTAGAAAATCTTGCATCCCTGACAGTTCAGTAGCACTATTTCCTCTTTTCTCTTAAGCCTAATGTAAGTCTAATGGGCTCATTTAAGCTTGTAATGAACAGCTTAGGAGTTTTTACTCCCGGATTTCCAATCCTGGTAGGTGACAACAGCTTGTTTGCATTTGCCTTATGTATTTGATGCTCCACAGTAGTGAAATACAATCCTTTGCTGTCTCTACAATTATTATGATGCCCTTGCAACATGACATGTTCACCAACACTAGTTTACCTTTTGTAGCCTGAGGCGTGCAACCTGGTGACATTTGAATGTACCTGCTCCAAAGAAAGCATTGGTCTTATGACAGTCCTGTGATGTGAAATAAACTGAAAGCAGACTCAACTGACCTGATTATAACAACATACCTGAAACTGGAGACTCTTCTAGCTACTGATGATTGCTTTTCACATATTTAGAAAAGCTATAACATGGCTAAAGAGAAGAGTGAGTCTGCCTTTGATCAAGTCTCTGAAATATAGGAACTTGTCAGAGAGTGTGCTTATTTTTTGTCCTAAGGAGAATACCAGAAACACATGTATGATAATTGACGTAATAGAATCTTTTCTCATATTGTTGACAACATCAACAGTGTCACTCAGAAAATTTCTATCTCGGAGGGGATTATGGGAGAAATCTGATTAGGAGATATTGCATAGAAATTGGTAATCATACTGTATTTATTTAGAATGTAATATTGTCTTATTACATTCTAATGTAATAAGACTGTAATAAGACAATATTACATTGTATTATGTGCAATGTACATAATACAATGTAATATTGTATTGGTGGCGATGTGCTTAAGTGGTAGAGCACTTGCCTTGCATGTGTGAGTCACTAGGTTCAATCCCCAGTACTGGGGGGTGGAGAATGGACAGAGAGCCAGAGTGAGAGGGAGAGAGAGAGAGAGACAGATTGAGATTGAATGATTATATACAATCACATGTCTTCCGTCCCTTGGCACTTCTAAAATCCACTGCTGCTTGATAACCCATTTGGAAATTGTGTGCTAATTGTTTTTATTCTGCATGCATGTAATATGTAGAGTGACATAAGCTTGATAGGTTCAATAAAGAATATTTATTTAAATTAACCTACCTAATGAAAACAAACCAAACAAAATATTTATTTTATGTCAGTGGCTTTTGTTCCAATTTTTCCATGAGATCTAAATTGGTTCTGTTAAGTCTAATTCCCAAAAGCGTTTATTGTGTGAGTCCATCTGCCAAAATGAATTGCCATTTATAATGGACCCAGAAAATGATAAACATGTTGGGTAAAATCTGCCATAAATAAGCCAGTTACTGCTGACATAGAACAGAAATACAGTGTAAGTTTTCTGTGAAAGGAAGAACTGAAAGCCAGCTACTGAATACAAGGATTTCAGCTGAGACCCCAAAATTCTTCCTTACAAAGCCATCCACCAGAGAGAAGAAAAAGAGGAGGAGGAGAAGGAGGAAGAAGAGTTAGAGGAGGAAGAGGAGGAGGAGGAAGAGGAGGATTCCAATGTTAAGAGAAAGAAGTCAAGAGCTGAGGCTAGTACTTTTCTTATATTCTTTCTAAAGCTGTATGGAATACTCTGTGCTGGTAATTGTTCCCAATTGACTGGATGAAAGAGAAAGTGAAAATAAGAACAACTTCTTGTTGTCTATCTAGTATATGTTCAATTGTCTTCTAAGATAGAGGATACCTGAGCAAATCCTAGCAAAGATCTTGCAGCTTATTTTTTTTTTCATTTATTACATAGTTCTTCTTGTTCTTTTCTCAGAGTTCTTTTAATACTTTCCCTGAAAATATATGACAGAAAATTAATCTGATAACATATCAACAGCATGATGATCATTAAGGCTCGCTATAGCCCAACCTTCAATAAGTTCTAATTGTGCTAGAAAATAGATTTTGAAAAAATAGAACACTCCCAATTACATCACTCTACCTGGAAATAAGGTACTACCTTGCTTTCAGCAAGGTGATGCTTGGGTTCTGTGATCTACACTATTGAATCCTATTCTTTCTCTAGAGTTACAAAGTTATCTTTTGATTTAATATACCAGAATAAAGTGGCCTGATATTTAAAACAAAGCCATAATGCACATGGTACTTAGAATGCACACTCCCAGAGAGCTGTTCAAGAGAGTGCTAGTGCTACCATTTTTATTTTTATGTACCTCCTCACTCAAGGAAAAGACAACGCCCCAGATCTACCATATATTACAGAATCCATAACTAGATTAAACACAATTGTGTGTTTAACTCTCAGTCTTTCATTCTTTTTTTTAAAAAAATTCATTCTTATTTATTTCCATTGTTTGGATAAAAGAAGACAATGATTTTAGCAGCCAATTAGTATTAACTTACTATGAAGAAATCATGAAAGAAATTTAATAAGAGGATAAATATGCAAAAAATTAACATAAGCCACACCCTCGGGTCTATGATCATGTACTTTTTTCATTGACATAAATTTGGGAACATTTCCTTATTTAGCTGTAACCTTTAAAGTATAACACTTCTGAAGGCATTAGCAATGCTCTATAAGTCTCCATCATCCCAGATTACAGAATATCTAACCAATAATTGGGACTTAATAAATACCTGCTTAAAAATTTAAACCAATGGACCTCCACATTTTCTCTCTTACCATAATAATATGCCTTGCAGAAGAATGCAGAATTTTAGCAATTAGTCACATCTATCAAGTGTATCATGAGATAGCTAGCTCTTCAACACTGATTTGCAAAAAGTTAAGTTTATTTCTTTACTTTTTGTTCTGGACGTGTCTAACAGAGCCATCTATCCATATTCCTTTCTAGACGAAACTGGCCTTCTCAAATTTCTGCAAAAGCTGATGGCCTGTTCTGAAAACAAATGATTTTCTGTGCCAAACCATGGAGATGGGACTGGATCTAGTCATTTGACCAGGGAGGTGTTTTATTTTGTTTTGTTTTTCTCATACTAATGTACTATCCAGTGATTTAGAATCCATGTGGCCCACTTTAGTACATGGTCTTAGTCAATCATATTCTTAGTCTTCAAAACTTGAATATGAAGAAAACAGTATTTTCCAATTAGAAGAGGAAAAGACAAGGAGGGAAAGACATTGGTGATGATGGGGGTGGGGACAGAGGGAGTGACGTAGCTGACTCCATTCATAGTCAAACATTAGGAGAAGATTCTAAAATTCCTGATACTCAAGTTCTTTCACGACCTCAAGTTCAGAACCACTTCCTCCAGGGCCAACGTTCTTACAGATACTGGACATAGATATTTGAGAGCCCATCATTAACACCATCTAAAACAGATTCTATGTGAAATCTTAAGCTGCCTTTTGCCCAGCTGGCTTAAGTAGGAACATACTCCTCACAATCAAGTAATCCTAATGAGACATACTTGGAATATTTTCACATTTGTAAGTGATAGCTTTTTTACTATTTATTTATTATTTTTATTACCCAGCCCTCTTCACTGAAGGATAAAAGGATAACTAAGGGAGATAAAGAAACATAGAAGGAAGGATGCTAGAAAATTAGGAAAGGTCCCATTGTTTTTTGAGGATATACCCCAACTGGAAACATCTGCTTATTGGTTGCATGTAATAAAGAACATTAATTTTCTGTGTGTCTGAGATGGACTGTATAGACAAAGAAGTCTTGAAAAGGCAAGGAACCATAGTAAACCTAGGAAAAACTGTAAAGTTAATAGATGCTCGTTAATCTTTAATGTCTATGAGAATAATCTGGGAATCATGTCAACAGTGGAAATTTTAATTCCACAAATGTAGGGTGGGGTCTAAGAGTCTATATTACAAGTTTCCATGTGATGCTCAGGCTGCTGACCAGTCAATCACATTTTGAGCTGCCAGGATATAAATAGAGGGTCCCTACATGAAATTACATCATCATTCTCATTATTCCTTTCAGGATAGCAAAGCAGAAGATGACCACTGAAACCAGACAAGTTCACCATTTCTAAGCTATGTGGCTTTAAGCAACTCATTGAACCCATCAAAGTTTTAATTTCCTCATTTGTGAAATGGCGATGATAATATTTATCTTGCAGGATTATGCAAATTATATGATGTAAAATATGTAAATTTCACAATAGCTCCTATGCAAATGGTATTTATTTTTCCATTAATTCACTATGGTAATCAGAAACCATTTATTGAACAATATGCAATTTCCTATGATAAGTGCTAGAGAAGTAATATATGATCTCTGTCCTCAGGGGTTTACAAACTAGTAAGAGTGAAAAATGATATATATCTCTACAGGTTTTTATAATATAACATGGAAATAAAAATCATGGACAAATAAAAACAAAGTACTTTGTGGTTTAAAGAAAAGCAGGTTTCAGAGGTATCAAGGAAAAGTTTCAAAAGGAGACTGCATTTGATCTAAATTTTGAAGGATGGGTAAGAATTTGCCCAGCAGAGAAGATGGGAACTTTCATTTAAAATAGAGGTAATAGTCTTCAGAAACCATGGCAATGTGAAAAAAGTGTGGCCTTTTAATGGCACCTCCAGAATTCCAATGTAGCTAGAACTAGATTAAATTGAAGAGAAGAGGTAGATGGAGCTAGCTGCATCTCAAAGGTGAAGACTCTATATGCCATACTAGGACCGTAGGACTCACTGCATCTCCTCTCATAGCTCTCATGACACCTTATTATGGTTATATGCTATATCATATTATATAACTCTGCAGCTCTAATAAAAATGTCGAGTCCATAACAGGTACTCAATGAATTCTTGTTGACAGAATAAATGCATAAATGTTGGAGGGAAAGTGTTTCCTGTGGAAGGGGAAGAAGACTTAAATAATATTCCTCAGACAGATCCTACAGACAGTTGCCTACTCTGCTTATCCTGCAATGACCCTAGCCCATATGGGCGCTTCAGCATAAATATGCTCCTTAGAGTGACACCAAGCATTTTTTCTTTGGAATGATTGCTACATTATATAACAAAAACAACCATCCCATTATACAACCCATTACATGCATTCCATTTGGCCTCCCTGTGATGATTCAATCTCTTGGTGGCGCTTAAGATGGTAAAGGTTGAGAGAAACTATTATACTCTAAGCAGATTGGGATCATCAGATGAAAACTATGGTGTGTCAGCACTGCACCCACCATCGCTTGTAACACAAAGTTCAGTAATATAGCTTGCAGCTACTAGTCGATTAGAACGGCTTTCTAGAATAGGACTTCTGCTTTCTTAACACAGAGGAGCACAGGGCTGCTTGTTTCCCACAGAAGCAGAATGGCACAAAATCTCCAGTAAAAATATGATTTCAATACAGAAAGCTGGCTTATGTCTCACTTCATTTTCATTCCATCTATTGATTTCTTCAGGATTGTGCACATGTATTGGAATACCTTTATTGAATCCCCCAGGCATTCTGAGTAAACATAAACAGAATAATGAGGAGCAACTGTAAAAGAGCAATTATAAAGTATCTCATGGCTTTGTATTGTATTAGAAATAGAAAACTTGGGTTTATCAGATGGAGCCATTTTAGGGCTGGCTGTAGGCAGAATGCAGAAGCAGCAAAGTTCATGTTCAACAGAGGAAAGATAGCACAATGGTCAGGGTGCAGGCTGGAGGAAGGCCACCTGGATTTGAAACCACTTGAAGACCTCTGGACTCTGTAATTTGAACTTCACTACTCAATCTCTCATGCTTTAAGCTCATCATCTATATAGGGGGATTATAAAATTATTTAATCCATGAAGCTGTGGAGTTAATCCATGAAATATCATTTATAATAAAGCTGGCACAGTACAGAGTAAGAGCTTCATGAATGTTAATTATTTTTTATAATCTTCAGCATCTCCATCCTACTAGTTTAGTAAATGTGATCTACTTCCAAACTACCTCAATTCACATTTTGAGTATCCCCTTATATTCATTTTTTGGCATGCTTATATTTGCGGCAAGATCTTGAGTTGTTTGTCTGTTTATACAACTGTTTTCTCACAAAATGTTGCATCTTACAGAAATAGATATTTTAGTATAAAGGAACCATAGCATCAATAATCAAGTGGTCAGAAACCTATTACCCCAGTCCACAACAAAAGCCCCTGAAGTTAAAGCAATAAACAGTCATTCACTGAAGTGTTCTATGTCAGATACTCCTGGATGTTGAGGGTGCAGGGTTAAACAAAGCAATGTAGATGCTCAGCATTCACCAGGGAGCATGTAAGTACCAGGGAACGGGATTTATTTCAGTCTGATGAAGGGGAGGAGATGGTGACAAAAAAAGACTTCTCTTCCTATATCACTGTAGACTTTTCTGGAGTTATTTAACGACAAGCATCAGTTTTCATTTGCTATTTGACATCTATCTAGTTAGACGACAAAGGCTTCTTCCTCTTCCCTCAATAAATCCTGAAAACGTATCCTTCCACACATTCATAATGCTCAGGGAACTGGAAAATAGATAATGATTCTCCAAGTCAGAAGTTGAAGACTTGGGTCACATACAGAAAACTTTCCTTCAAACATTACTCACTAAGAAGGTAGCACGAGAGCGCGTGTTCCTCCACTCACTCCATTACCCCTTTGTGCCAAGCACTTGGGCATTGCTCACTGAGCGCTCACTACGCGTGTTAACAACCTTAGACAAAACGAGTCCATTAAAGAAAGTAAGTGTCCCCGTCCAGGTGGGAGTTAGAGAAGATATATCTTATGACAGAAATAGTTAAATAAAAATGAAGTGAAATATATGACTGAAGCTCAATGAATTATTCAATCAGAGAATATTGATGTTCTAAAAAAGATCAGCAGATTCTGAAAATTTCCTCTCACGTGCCCACTTCCTATCAACTGGAAGTAGATGCCCTGGAAACTGTATTACCAGCAATTGCGTGACTTCACCAGACTCAGAAAGAAACTGTTTTAAGAACCAATGTTGGTCATGCCGTGGGAGTGAGAAGCATCAACACTTTGTCACATCTTTTCCATGCTGGACTGGCTATGTTGCATGACAGTTAAAAAAGATAAAGAAAAAGTGGTTGTAGTATATTTGTAGCCTTGGACATTTTTTTTCCCTTCTCTGAGCCTTGCTTTCCTCATATAAAAAGTGAAGAAGTTACCATCTCCAAAATCATCAGCAATGATCATTTTACTCATCTACAAGCTCCATGAAAGATAAAACCAAGACTCTCTTGTCCACCATACTGTGACATAACAGGTGGTTCAACAAACACCACTATCTACATACAGACACAATGGGAAATGTCTTTAAAGGAGTTAGATTTGAGAAGAACTTTAAAGGATGGAATTAAGTCAAGGAGCATGAGAGAAACTGTCATCTAAGCAGAGGAGAGTGGTAGAACATAGAGACCAAATAGGTATGATGGCATGGACTACAGAGGAGACAGATAAGCCAGAAACAAAGATAAATAGTATAAAAACTCCTTTGACTTTGGGAAATGCTAAGATCATTTCATCTACAATCATTTAGTGAAGAAAGACAACCAAAGTTCAGAGGAGTTTAAGTAGTTTATAGAAGTAGATACTGGCATGGCTAAGATTACAACCCCAATTGTCTACCACATTCTCCCGTGATCCTTTTGAAGGGTAGCCAGAATAGGCTGGGTAGCCAGCCTGAAGACATTTGATGGAATTAACCATATGGGAAATTCATTCTTAAGAAGTGAGAATCTCTCTTATTTTTTACCATCATGACAAGGTCAGAATGAAATTCCCCCGGAGGGTCCCTTTGGGAGGCTAAGGCGGGGGAGATAGTAAAATCACACAGTTTCCCAGGGAATATGAGTAAATCATTCCAAGTTAATCTACAGAAAAATAACCTAATTGTGCTGGTAAGAAGGAAACAAGGAGCTGATTGCTTCAAGTGGAGACTAGAAACAACAGACTGTGTTTGTAATATGCCTAATACAACCAGAAGATGAAAACCGTACCTAGTAATATTCTTGTTACTTTAGGGTCTCTTTTTTAGAAGGAGAAACAGGAAGGCATTCAAGATATTCTCTCAGATATTACTATTACTCATGATATCTACACCTTTGTGTTTAGGGGCAAACATATTTTAGTTCTGTTTTGTAATAGAACAAAAGTTAACTGTTATATATGAAGTATGCACTGGTTTCTTCACTGCCGTTGCCTTATTTCTTACACTTGATGCTGTCCTACCCCCAAACTGAAACCAGAACCTGATGTCTTCCCTGAGTGGGTAAATGCTGCTCATTTTTATTTGTCATCTCATAAATAAAAGCCAGATTTGGAGGTGGAACTGTCAAAGTGAAGTTGCTTCACCCTGAGAAAATGTTGGTGTCTGTTTACATCCATATATTAATGGAATAATCTTCCAGATCCGTCAGAGTACTTGAGGCACAATCAATGATACATATGCCCCCATTGTTCTTAATTAGCTTCTGATTAAAATGTCTTCTCATGCTCTTCAAGCTTAATTGTTGTCATTGAGATCCAGGCAAGTACTCTTTGCAAAGATTTCTGTATCAAAAGTTAGAGGCAGGGGATCCATAGTGAAGCACTGTGTCCCCAGGAATTTCTCTTCTCTCTTCTGATTATAATCAGCCTCTCACTGCCATCATGCAAGAATTATAATACCCAGGTAATGGACACCCAGCGACCATACTGTGACTATAATATTTGAGTTCTTCAAGTAACCAGACCCTGCAGGGCCAGTCCTCCTTGTGTTCAGCAGTCTTAGCAGTTTCATCTGGAAGTTTCTTCCATCAGTGAGCAGTGTTTACTCCTCTTCTTCACTGGGATTTAACTATTGCAGGGCAGAATTTGGGCCTAAATTCCACAACTGGGTTCCTTGCAGTAGACCTCAAATTGCTTCCTGAACACCAGTTTCACCCTTAGCCCATTCTGAAACAGCACTGTTTTTATAACCCTGGATGCACAACATAGTCTACATTTAAGAATTTGTTAGGATGGTGATGAAGATCTTGATAATGATCATCATCATGAAGGAAATGGAGCCAGGACTTGACAAAATCCAGCAGGACTCACATTCTACCTCTAGAATTATCAGATTTGGGGTCCAGTAAGCTCATTTTACTTTTACAGTTTTTTTTAAGTTTGTATTTTTTATTATTTGCAATGGATAGGCACCCAAAACTTAGGCTAGGCTGAGCACCCTAGCTGGATACTCTACCAATACTATAGAAAGAACAGCAGCAGAAGACCTAAGTCCTAGGCTGAGTATTGCTCTACCTGAGAGAATATCATTTCAAAAGCCTTTGCAGTATTCTCTTTACTACATATAAGGGTCTGGGGCATTGGAATCTAGTAATCCACCTACTAGCATTCCTCATCCTTCATTTCTGTTTATCTATTTATGGAGGAGACTGAACTAGAAGAACCTGAAAGATGGTCAAGCCTAAGAAATCCATGTCTTGATCATCTTCTGGAGGCTAAAGGATACCTTAGTTATTAGGATAAAAAACAAGAGGACTGAACTTTGCAGTGCATTGCGTTCAAGCATTTCTTTCCTTGCAAAGGAGTTTGTTTTCCTCCCTCTGTGAGGATGAATAGGAGGAAAGTGTTCAATGCTGCTGATTTTCAGAATGGAAACCAAGGCAACAGGAGAAAACAATACCAAAGAGGTGCTGATTCTAGATGGCTGATGAATACAGAAATTACCTGTCTTTGTTGTGCTTGGAGCAGAGGCTTTCTACAATTTATATATCTCAAGAACCTGAGTCCAAATCACTGATTTTTTTTTCAATAGAAGAGATTCAAAAACAACACTATAAAAAAAGCAACTGTCCCTTGCATTAGTTTACTTTCCATGAAGCCCAGCCTAAAGTAAGCTTACTAACCTGAGAGTGCACACAAACATTTTAGGCTGTGACCATGCAATTATCCAAGCACCCATTTGAGAAGTGAGTTCTAAAGCAGAGAGCACACACTGACAACTGAAAGGCTTCGTCATTCCCTATGGCAGCAATGGGCTATTCTAAGTGGAGTGGCAGCTGCCCTGAGACAGTCGAGTTTGCTGCAGTCCTCACTCTCTGACATCTACAGGACACAGAGGCTGGCAGCATCTAAAGTTTTGTTTCACTCAATTCCACCAATTGCATGACCCTTGTTAATACTAGCAACACTAGCTTACTCTTAAACTCTGTCCATATCCAAACTGATGGGCCTGAATTTGACTTTGTACAAATTGGAGTGCTTCAAATGGTATAGCAAACAGGGATGAAGAACCCTGGCTCTATGATGCCATATAACTTGTTTAACTATTCTATATCCCAGTAACTTCCGATGACCTTCTGTAGGCAGAGAAATGCAGTTGCACGTATTATGAACTTAAAATACGGACTTATACCCCTATGTGTCACAAAAAAAAAGTGACTGTTCTTCAGATCACCTACTGAGATGAATTGAGGAAGAGCTTTCTGGCATAGACCTCAAATTGCTTTATAGATTAGCCTGAAGCCTTCTCTGCATTTTCCTCATTTCCTTTATGGGGCTTAAGTCAGAAACGACTTTTCCAGCACGATCTATTAGAAGCTCATGAAATGTCAGGCCAGATTTATGGATTCAGAAATTGACATTGGATCATAATTCAGTTTAGAATAGAAGGAACAAGAATGCCAAAAATGACTTGGAGCCAATTCCTTTGTGGTCACAACAACAATAAAAAGAGAGCATTGGTATCTAAGCCAAAGCCATTTCTCTTTCCATGTCTGCCCTCAAATCTCATCTAGAGACATATACTAATTTCACAAATACAAAGTATACAATTAAAAGAGAGACCTAAAAATCTACTTGCCATTTCTATGATTTTTTTCCAAGGCAGGTGACTCTAGGCATCTTCTTTATAATCGCCATTTCGTTTCTTCCTTCTTTTTCTTCCAGTTCCTACCTCTACTGAATCTCTCTGCTTTTGTATCTGGGTGTCCCTTTTTCTCCACTGTGACTGTCATAGTAAGACCTCCCTTTTTCATGACTATTCCCCTAATTCCTAAGCCTGTTACTTGGCACTATGAATGCTCAAAACCTATTTAATAGATGATAAATGATTGATGACCTTTAGTACCTGAATCTTCTCCTCGGATTCCAGGACATTAACCTCTCTCTGGTTTCATTTTCTATTCTGCTAAATTTAAATCCTATTGTTATAGTTTGGATATATATTGTCCCCTGAAAGCAAATATCTGAGACAGTGCGTGAAAATTCAGCGGTGAAATAATTGGATTGAGAGCTATAACCTAATCAGTAGATTAGACCATTTGGTGGATTAATAATTTGAAAGGACTTCTGTGCAGGTAGGGTGTGGTAGGAGGAAGCAGATCATTGGGGGTGTGCCTTTGGGATTTATATCTTGTCCCTGGTGGTGTCACCTTGCATGTGCTTGCTCTTTCTCTTATTCTCTCTCTGTTCCCCTCTCCCCCTTCCTGACTGGTATGAGCTGAGCAGCTTCTCTCTACTACACCTTTCTATCATGATGTTCTGCCTCACCATAGGCTGAGAGCAATGGTATTGGCCAATCATGGACTGAACCTCTAACATTGTTGAGCCCAACATAAACTTTTCCTCCTTTAAGTTGTTCTTGTCAAGTATTTTGGCAACTGCAACAAACACTAACAGACCTATGTTCAACTACATTAGTTAATTCTTGGGTTCTACTTTCTTCTACCTCCTTTTGCTAACCAGGCTGCCAAAAGTTACTAAAAAAACAAAATGTTTTGGAAAAATATCTAATTGTTTAAAGGCAAAGGTACTCTATAAATTAGTAACTGATTCCTCCCAGACATATAATACTAATTCTAGACAATCAAGTCTGTGATAGTATGTATCTTCAAAATGCTCTAGAATCTTTAGTTTCTCAATACCAGATATTCCTCAATCTTGATAGAGGACCTTACACACTTATGGAATTCAGGTAACTTGACTTTAGCTCCCTCATTCATTATTTCCCCTTTTACAATATCATCATATTGTTTCTTCTCTTTATTGTTTTTGTTTGTTCATCTTTGTCATATAATTGATCTACTTGCTCATTTGTTCCTTAAGATCCCACAATAGCTTTAATATTCTCCTGGCTCCTTCTCTCTATCTCTCTGCTTGCTCTCTTCTACTGCTTTCCTTCTGTTTGCTATTTGTTTTAATATTTCATCCACTTCTCACATCTAGAGAAGCTCCTTCAAAGGTTAATGGTGATTTTACAAATGCCAAATCCAAGCTTTCCCTAAGCCGAGTCCCTTCAAAACACTTGCATTTTTCATTTCTATCATCCTTTTCAGATTCATTGGAACGACGGCTTTCATGACACTGCCGCATTCTGGCTCTATTACCTTTTCAGTCACTTCTTACCCACCTCTTATTTGGGGCTCATCCTTCTCTCACACTCCCAATCACATGGGCTCCTAATCAATTTTGATTCTTCTCTTTTCTTTTCACCCCTTGTGCAATCAGTCCCCAAGTACTGACATGCACTTCAGAGGACAAGATACACATTTAACTTGCCATGTTGCCTACTAGTAATGTGAATTTGAACATTTCAGTGTCTTTTAGGAAACTAAGATGTTCTAGAAGTATACTGTGAAAAACTTCAAGTAAGAGAGAAAAATCAGGAAGAGAGGTAAGACGGTAAAATCATAAAAGTAGTTCAGCCTTTGATGTATGACAGGTGAGATGATGCTTTGGCATATTTGTCTTCTGCCTCTACTGCTATATAGGGTTTTGATTCAGAAGAAACCCAATATTTAGAGCCACTCTCTCATTTATTCCCTTCATCCTGAGAGGACTAAAAGGAGAAATTAATTTTATACAATAGTGGTGATCTTTCTTGGTTGCAAGGGAGAGAAATCTAACTGAAACAATCCTGGGCCAAAGGAGCAGATATTTTGGCAAGCATCATTAAAATTGGGGAAAGGAAACAGTGACTCTGGGACAACTATGACAACTGACTGGTCCTTATTGCTTGCCCACACTTCTCTTTCACTTCAACTACATTCTCTTTAGTCAGTGTGGTAGTCATCTTTCCACGACCATAACAAAATGCCTCAGATAATCAGTTTGAAAAGAGGTTTATTTGGGCTCTTTTATTATTTTGAAAATCTTGTCCCTGGTCAGTTGACCCTGCTGCTTTTGGGCTTCAGGTAAGGCAGGAGTGCACGATAGAAGAAGTTCATTCACCTAATGACCAGGGATAGAGAGAGGAAAAGAAAGGGGCTGAGTTTCCCTTATTCCCATCAGCTGGCACACCCCGAGTGGTCAACCTTCCACTAGGCCCCACCCTTCTTAAAGGTTCCACCACCTTCCAATACCTCATAGACTGGGGACCAAGACTTTAATACACAGGCCATTGGGAAATACTGAACCACACCATAGTGGTCACTTTTTTGACTTCACATATTTTTATTTTTTTTCCCAACAGGGAAGAATGGTCTCTTTCCCTGAATTCTAATTTTTGAAAAAAGTAGAAGACTCTGTAAGTTCAATTTGGATGATATAGTAGCCCCTATATTAACCAAGTGGCTTGCAACAGGGTGGTATAGAAAGCCACTTCGTACAAAGTAAGATCCATGTGATATAAACTTATATAGCACCTCCTTCAAGTTAAAATCAGTCTGGCTGATATGTATTCATATATGATATATATGGTTTGTGAGTGTATATATAGTTTATATATTTATATATGATATATATGGTATATATACACATACATACATACACACACACACACACACATATATATATACATATGTTACATATTTGTAAGAAAAATCAATTTTGTACAATAGTGGGGATCATTCTGGGTTGTAAGGGAGAGAAATCAAACTCAAACAACTATGACAATTGACTGTTTCTTATTGCTTGCCCATATTTCTCTTTTATTTCAACTATATTCTCTTTAGTCAGGTGTTGGTCAGCTTTCCACTACCATAACAAACTACTTGAGAGAGTCAGTTTGAAAAGAGGAAAAGTTAATTATTTTGGAAATTTTATCCCTGGTCAGTTGACCTGTTGCTTTAGGGCTTCATGTACGGCAGCATATCGTGGCAGGAGTGCATGGTGGAAGAAGTTTATTTGTCAAAGACATATGTTACAGTAATGGAAAGCTTAACTAAGGCAGGATTTCACATTCTGGAATGGAAGGCAGGTACAAAGTCATGTTATCCCTCTGGTCTCCCTATTGCTATAGTAGACAATGATGCTGCCATTCTCTTCCAACGCTCCTCCTCTGGACATCACCAGAAACCCATGTTCATCCAACAGAATGAGCATTTATTTGGATTTGAGGTCAGAAAAATGAAATAGGTAAAGAGATCTCCTTGTCTCACATAGAACACACAAGCACACACACAACATATATATATATATATATATATATCATGTATATACGTATATTATATATATAACATGTATATATATAAAACATGTATGTGTATATATATACACATACATGGTGTGTGTGTGTGTGTGTGTGTGTGTGTGTGTGTGTGTGTGTGTGTATGTTACAGAGAGAGAGAGACAGAGAGAGAGACAGTACTTTCAAAAAATTCTTACAACATCCATGGAGTGGGGCTGAGGATAGAGCTCGGTTGGTAGAGTGCTTGCCTTGCATGTTCAATCCCCAGCACCCCCGCCTCAAAAAAAAAAAAAAAAAGAGAGAGAGAGAGAGAGCCACTAAGGTTGAATTAAGACAGTGATTGGATAAGTGTCCTCCATAGGTCCCTATTTTAAAGGTCTGATTCCCAGTCCAGGCCTCTACTGGGAGCTGGTAGAACTATAAAGAGATGGGAAATAGTTGGAAGTTTTCTAGGCATATGGGCATAGTGGGACTTTGCTTCCTCCTCTTTCTCTCTTTTTCACTTCCAGCTGCCATGACATATAACACCTGTTCCACTACATATTCCCCAGCATGATGTGCTGCCTTGCCACAGGCCACTAAGCAATAGGGCCTAACTATTATGGACTGAAACTTCCAAAATGATGAGCCAAAAGAAATCTTTCTTCTTTTTAAGTTTATTTATCTCAGACATACGTTACAGTAATGAAAAGCTTACCTAACGCAGGATTGCACAGTCTGGAATGGAAGTCAGATAGGAAGCCATGTCATCTCTCTGCTCCTCCTATTGCTATATTAGACATTGATGTTGCCATTCTCCTCCATCACTCAGCCTCTGGAAATCACCAGCAACCTGTGTTCCTCCAACACAATGAGCCTTTCTTTGTATTTGAGGTCAGAAAAATGAAATAGGTAAAGACATCTCTTTGTCTCACAGCACAAACCCCACATGAACTATTCATTCCCAGATTACAACCCACTCTATACAACACCTAAATGAGTAAAAAATTATTCCAGAGACCTGGATAATACACTTATAAATCTAAGGTCCTTTTTTGACAATCTTTTTTTTTTTTTTTTTTGTCAGCAAAACCCTGAAGGGAGAGAAAAATCCAGAATAATAGATTGTGAGTTACTGTATGTGTCTGAGAATAGATGTAATGGAAACTTCAGAAAGCCAAGCAATCAAATGGAGAGATGGCTGCTTCCACACTCCTCATACAGAAATCTTCTTTTTTGGGGTGATGCAATTGAAAACAATTTTCTAGGTAAGACACAAACACCACAGTTGAGAAATAATAATAAAGGGTTACAGAATCAGAAAATTCTTTCCAATCCATCTAAAAACACAAAGCCGGACAAAAATCAAAGCTTGGAACGAGGCAGCACAGACCCTAATTCACCAATTCAGCTTGCTTAGCTACTGCTGCAGGGTTTTTGCTTTTCTAATTGGATACTCAAGGTCAGTTGTTGCAAAATCAGTAATTGATGATGTATTGTGTTAAACTCATAGGAGTAACAGTCAATTCTGTAAGAATGACTGCTTTAGTAAGAAACTGTTGTTAATGCCTTCAATATCCCAAACAAAAATAATAATACTAATGAATCTGCTGAGTACTGATGGGAAGGATATAATGTGCATTTCCGCAGAAACGTCTTGTAATTTAGGATTAATTAATGTCCAATTATTGTAAGCTGTTACTAATAAATTTTAAAAGTCAGCTCTGCACTTCCATTTTGTAATGTTTTTATAAAATGGAACATTAGATGTTTTTAATCTTGTCTGTTCTTGCAAAATACCCCAGATAACATGGTGTTTTGCATTTCAAATAATATATACTCATTTAAATGCAAAACCAGGGTCCAATCAGAATAAGATGGCAATCAAATTACAATATTCAATGAAGAGTTTTCCAAGCTGACTTCATTAGTAAACTATCATGAATTTCAAGATCTTACAAGGTTTCTATTTGTTTGTACAACTGCAAAGGGCTCAATTATGGAGCTCTGAGAGAGTCTAAAAATAACATCAGACTAATTAAAAGTTTCAACTGGATTTGGGCTAGCACTGTTTTGAAACTCCTTTAAATCTGTTTGACTTTCAAAATGGACTTAGGAAGCTAAGGCTCTGCTTTTAGAGTGGTGGAATTAATAACAACTGGCAAAAAAATAAAAAATAAAAATGGAAGCCCCCCTTCCTCTTCCTGGTATCTAAGAGGACAGAGATGTCTGTGCAGCTCTGTGTGAGAAGACCAGCCCTGAGGGTGCTGATTCTATGTCCTCCTGGGCTCTTAAGGGAATGCAGCCTTCATTTTCTGGCATTATTGTACATGTTGAAAATAAGCCCGGAGAGTCTGTAGCGCCAAGTTGCTGAATCTTTGAAAAATGCAGGCAAGAGGTTCAGTCTTTGAAGTCATTTTCCCTTTGGGAGGTAAGATCCAGGTAATCAGGAAAAGCTCAGGAGGTCGGGCTATTATGATAATGTTCCGTCAGTGCAGTTGCTGCTCACAATGTTACATCATTTGGATCATCGAACTTTGTGGAAACTCACAGCAGGGCCTCTGCCTCAACAGGTGCTTTCTTTGTTTGACAAACAGGGCAGTGATAGGGTTGGGGATAGAAAACACCTAAATGGCCAAATTTTTTTCTCATTTATCAGACAGCACAGTAGTGCGGTTCACTGAAGGTAGAATGCGGGGGAGGCTAGTACAAGGTGGTTGTTTTACTTTTTCTCTTTCTTTACATTTCTGTTTGAAATTTCTGTTTGAACTGTCTTTTCCCCCTTCTTCTTCTACAACAGAGAGTTTTATGCTCTCCTAAGATTTTTTCCCCCATAAGAAATGAGTTAAAATGTTAGGAAATTATTGTCTTTGGAGAAATGCTAATTTATCACTCTCTAAGGAATCATAGAAATGAATCTCACTGATTTCAAGGTTTCCAAAATTATATAAATACCACATTCATTAAGCTCCTATTCTGGAGGTTATGAAGGTATGGGAGCATCTGTCAGTGCCACAGAAAAACATTAGAACTGTTGGTTTGAGGAAGAACACAGCCTCGTAATTTGGTTTTATGTTGTGCTTATTAATGCACAGACTACTAACGGCAAATAATGTTTGTGCTTCTATGTAATTTAAGTGAATAAAAGAGAGACTACCCATGGCAATAATGTCATCCTTACACTGAAGGAGGGGAGTTATGCCTTTTAGATCTTCCATGCAATAATGAAAGCTTCACATCAGCATGGGTTTCCTTTGTGGTTAAGTATTTTAAGGGCAGCAACACCTGATAAAATGCTGATGATCAGGGAACTCGAAACTCTTGTAAAGCTAACTCAGTTATCCATGTAAATGGGAGCATGGGTTGCGTAAATGCACAACTTCTTAGGCTTATTCCCTGTTTCCATTTAGCCAGTAATTTCTACTTTTCATTTCGTCTCTTCAAGGAAACCTCTACTTTGTCTCTGAGACAGCTCTAACAGAGCTGCAGTGAAACCAAATGGAGCCGCTTGCATTTCCTCTTACCTTCTCTTTCCATCCCTTAGAGAGCATCTGATGATGGAAATGGCCTGGAGGCATTAGAGGACAGGGTAGAAACAAAGGACTGGAGTCTGCCCAACAGCATAAGGGATGGGACCAAGTGACTTCCGTGTCAGAAGTTGACATATTCTAAACTCAAGACTGTCCAGAAGCCTAACGGACAATATTTGGTAGTTAGATTTCACTGGTAGAGGGTTTTCTACAGGACTAGATTTGTGCTGGGTATAATTTGGATGGCTCTCAACAAAACGAATTATCTCTAATGTAAGAAAAGGGACTAACTAATCAAAGAAAATAATGAAGTGTCATAAGAAACACAGACACTCTTATATAAGAGTAGGTAAATCCAGTGGAGACTACAGTGGTGGGAGGAAAAGTAACATTACAGTTCAACAGATAAACAGAACTGAGGCATAAAAGGGAAGCCAGGCTACTTCTTTACAAGGGAGTTCTGGAAGCAGATGGAAAGCAGCATCACTTTGCAAAAATATTATGGGATATGAGCCCACCTGAAACAGCAGGCTTACTCACTGCTACTCGCATACCACGTTCCTTCATGATACTGAGAGCAGGAGCCAGAAATATGATAAGCAGGCAGAGCAGGCACCTTATTGCAACAATTCCACTTACAAATTACCTGATGGGCCAGACAAGCACTGTGATCAAGCACTTAAGCAGCATGTGATGAATATCCTGATTGGACAGTTTCTACAGATACTCACTTTGATTGGATGTAGAAACTCCCCTCCCTAAAAGTCACCAGCCAATAGTTTTCAAGATCACCTCTAGCAATACTGTATACATACCTAGAGAGCTACTCAGTAGCAACTCATCCAGGACCTCTCCCTGGTGGGAACTCTGCTTCCTTTCTTTTTAAAAAGTAGATCCTGTCACTTTACCCTACATTCTGTTGCCCCTGGGTCTCTGACTCACTGCACCTCAACACTTTTAACCTAAGACTACTTTATGTATCATCAGTATGTTTAGGGATAATAAAAACATTATTTCATCAAATAAATCCTATTTTTAGAGGAAGTTTGCCCAGTTTGACTTTTGAATACTTTTGAATATTTTAAGGCATTTTGTTTCTTTGTTTTTTCAGTACTGGGGACTGAACTCATGGGCACTCCACCATCAAGTTACATCCCCAGCCCCTGGCTCCTCAGGACATTTTTCTAGAGACAGAGTCTTACTAAATTATTGAGTTCCTGTTCTCTTGGGACTTTTTTTTTTTTTTTTTAAGACAAAGTCTTACTAAATTGTTGAGTCTGGCCTCAAACTTACGATCCTCCGGTCCCAGCCTCCCGAGTCACTGGAATTATAGGCATGTTCCACCATGTCCAGCCTTTAAACTCCTTTATCCCCATAAAGGAAAACAGATTATAAATGGTTACTTAGTGTTTTGTTCATGGATGCACAACTATACTATTCTAAGAAAAATGAGTCTCAGGATGAAGTTGGGGTTATAAATGAAAATAACATACTTTTAGAAAAGAGATGGAAACTAGAGACTTAACCTTTTTTTTTTTTTTTTGGTCAAAAGAAGATGTGAAACAATGCCTATTCTTAGAAACTTCTTTGCCTTCATAGGAGAAAGTTGATCATAAGAACATGCATGAACCTTTGTCCTTTGAATATCTGCCCAGCAACTCCATAATTTTTTTAAAAATATATTTTTTAGTTGTAGATGGACACAATATAGTTATTTATTTATTTCTATGTGGTGCTGTGGATCAAACCCAGTGCCTCACATGTTCAAGGCAGGCATTCTACCACTGAGCCCTAGCCCCAGCCCCAACTCCATACATTTTCGAACAGAACCCTGGGGCCTTTGCTGGATATTTGCTGCCTGGATTATGAATGTAGCACCTGATGAAGAGGCAGAAAGTGTTGCAATGTCTCTTTTTCTGCAGGTCAGTCTCCTGCTCCGACGCCCCCTGCCAGCTGACCACTGTCGTTTCCACCTGTGCTCAAGCCCGGGACTTCAGGCTTCATACATTCACTGAGCTCACTATTTCCTTCCAAAAATTTTCCTTTTGTTTAAGTAGAGTCTAGTTCTGATACTTTCAGCAAGAGAATTAAGACGGAAGTTTTAAGGCAGCTTAGAAACCGAGAGTACATGAAATGTGGAGAGAAGAAGCAAAGATGAATGCCAGTAACACAGAATTATAAGGCAGACCATTAAAAAGGGCTGATGTTGGTTCTGAGTCCTCAGAATCATAGGGGAATGTTAAGAGGAGAAAATGAGGCCAGGGAGACAGTATGGCTGTGGTAGGATTGGATGTGGAGTGTACCCCAGAGGCTCATGGGTTGGAGGCTTGGTCACCAATACAGCAATATCCAGAGGCAGGACCTTTGGGACGTGGATTGGATCATGAGGCTCTAACTCATCAGTGGTTAAGTCCATTTGGTGGATGAATGATTTGCATAGAATAACGAGAGGAGAGGATAACTGTAGGTGGATCATACTTGGAGGAAGTAGGCTTACCAGGGACATGCCCTTGGGGACTATATTTTGTTGTGGTCTCTTTTTCTCTCTTTCTGCTTCCTGGCTTCCTAAGCTGAACAGCCTGCCTCACTATGGACCCAAACATTAGAGCCAGCCAACTGTGCACAGGCTCAAAACTCTGCCATTGTGAGTCAAAATAAATTTCTCCTCCTTTAAGTTGTCCTTGTCAAGTGTTCTTATCATGGTGATACAAAGCTGACTAACACACCCCTGAAGGGACCCTTCTCTTGACACGTATGCTTGACATGCACTAGAAGAAGGCTTTCTGGGAAGACTGTAGACCAATGCATTTGAATTCTTCTCCCCAGCACTTGTCAGATTTAGAGGACAATTGCATCTGATGTTAATAGACAAGTTGGACTAAATTTACAAAGTAAACTAAATACAGATAAAGCCAAGATGTCACAAAAAATACACCAGCATTAAAATATGGGATAACAAAAGTTAGAAATAATTTAGCTATTCATTACCTGGATTTTAAACTTGAAGAGATTGAAGCACTGATAGCGAGAACACTCCCAGGTTTACACAACTGGTCTATTAGGGATAACTTGGGGCTCTTGGCTCTCAAAGCATGCTCCATTCCATTAAGACCTGTAGCCTTCCTATTTTTAAGATGTCGCTCTGCAAATAATTATTGGTTCTCAAATTTAATGCATAAGATGATTCAATATATATTAACAAAGTTTCATGGTACAGAAAAAGCATAACTTGGTTATTTATTATTTCTTTTGGTTTCAAATTTTGATCTGGTAAGAGACATCACATGGGAATTGCCACTTAAGTTATAGATATAACACCTGAAATGTTAGAACCAATGTCCAAGGAAATATTTGACACATTGAACTTAAATTTATTGAGCAAATATTATAACTCTGCACTAGGTAACTCTGATAAATATTATATTTTAGTACAAAATATATAGCAGAAGCTCAAATTAATTTTATGCATTTGCTTTATAAAAGTAGCAAGAGAACTAAACATGAAATTTTATGAAATACTGTATCAGAAACTCAAATTCAATTATTCAATTTAAATTTTTTTTGCTGAAAAGAAAATTCAGTAGCAAGCTTCTTTAATAAATGATAATAATGAGGAAGAGGAAGATAATGGTGATGGACACTAGGTATTGAACCCAGGGGTGCTGTCACCCTGAGTGACATCTCAAGGCCTCTTTATTTCTAATCTTCAGACAGTATCTACCTAAGTTGGTGAGGCTGGCCTTGAATTTCTGATCCTCCTGCCTTAGCCCTCTGAGTCATTGGGATTACAGATGTGTGACACTGCGCCTGGCTATGAGATGATTATTGACAAGATACTAAAAAGCATGTCTGTGTATAAATTGAGGTATATCTTTAATATAAAAAATGAATGCTAATCTATACTAAATATTGTTTAAAATGTCCTTTAGATGCCCTTTCAGATCCTAGAGGACCCTGAAAGCATCAACATTTGAAACTGACTTTAGTAGATGTGAGTCCAAACACTACTTTATTTTCCATAGAAACTACTATTTTCATTTTTTTTCAAAGTAAAAAGTAATTGTGTCATTTTTGACAGTCTTTGGAATGTTTTTTTCTGGGTAATCTTTTGTTCTTTGATATTTTTTAAAGTATAGAGACTTGGTGATAAAGTCATCAGGCAGTTATCGTTCTGTGCATTCCTATTTGGTTTTTGTCTTTCTATTTCTCATCATTCATTGATGATATAAACAGTCTTGTCTTTTGACTAAAATTCCTTTTTTTATGGCTCATAATTTATGAAGAACATGGCCTTCTGTGATAAAGACCCATCAAAAGCATCATTATTCTGCATTAATCTGCATTGAACTGCCTGTTTTATCTATTAGTATTTAAAAGGTTCTGCTTCTTTTTCTGTATCTGGCTATAGTCTTCCAATTCATCTCATCTCTATTATCTTCTGGGAAAAGCTTTGCCTAGATTGTGGGTCAAAAAAAAAATCACATTATTCAAATTATCTGTGACATTCAAAATAAAAAATATTTTCATGCAATCTTATTATTTTGGTGAAGATGGCAAATGAATATCATTTAGCACTTCTGATGCTGATCTGATCTTTTGTACCGCTTGCCTCTGGTAATGCTTTGCTCTACAAGATGTACTGAAATAAACGATTTGTCCTTCGGTTCTTTCAGTCCTGTGCTCTTTATCTGTTAATGGGGCTCCACATGTTTTGCTTTTCAAAACTCCTTAAATTTCTGCTTTGAATGATAACGTTTTAGCTGATCCTGTTTCTGAACACTGGTCATTATAATCTGCATATCAATAACAAATGGGTAAAAATGGTTGGAAAAGAGGTTGAGAATTTTAAATGAAGTTACATTCAGGTGGGATAAACCACAACTTGGAATAGAGGTAGATTGAGGCAAATAACCAAGATACTCACAAATTTTCAGAGATCCACAAAGTCCTGCTTATTCAGATATACAATCCAAAATTTTACAGAGTAATTTAACAACCCAGTACCCAAATATGACATGAAGATGAATATTATTTCTTATTTCATTAAAAACAACTTGTTGTTACTGAGCTCTTCTGGATGGTTACTTGATTTTTTGCTTTTCCCGGACCCCTAGATTTGGCCCATCAATGCTGATTTAACCTTGTGATTTGCATATTATTTACAAAATGTCCATGGAAAATTGAAATTCAAAGTTTTCAAAAAATATATTAACTTCAAGTTAAAAGATTATAGAACCAGCTGGGCACAGTGGCACATGCCTATAATTCCAGTGGCTCAGGAGGCTGAGGCAGGAGGATCTTGAGTTCAAAGCCACCCTCAGCAAAAGCAGGGGCTAAACAACTCAGTGAGACCCTGTCTCAAAATAAAATACAAAATAGGGCTGGGGATATGGTCAGTGGTTGAGTGACCCTGATTTCAATCCCTTACATACCTCACCACCAAGAAAAGATTATAGAACTAAAAGGAGTCTTGAGAAATATCTAGTTGACTTAGGGCAGTGCAATGCCTAGATTAAAAAGACAGGTGTTGATTTTAAAGCCCATCAAAGGAAGTTAAATTATCCAACATACTTTTGTGATCTGTTCAAGGATATCTCAGATATTTCAGCCCTATTTAAAAAAAAAATCAAGTCAGGTCTAACAAATTCATACCATATGTCCTAATTTTCTGGCACCAAAAAGAAACCTTATGTAACATGGTGTGGTAACATAGCCCTGGAATCTGAATCTAAAGAATCATTGTCTCTTTTTAGCTTTGGGATCTTTTCAAGTCATTGAGCTTCTTAGAGTCTAGATTTCTTCATCTGAGAAAAATGCATCAGCATAGATGTGAAAGAATCGCATACAGTTAGCGTAAGGTCATCACTAGCCTTCTCAAGTGTAGGAATATTCTCAGCACCTACTCAGGGTATTTGTCAGGTAACATGAAAAACAGAGGCAGGTCACATGGTCTTTGCCATTAAGGAGTTGAAAAATTCAGAAGGAGACAAGACATATCCATAAGATGCCATCTAAATCAGTATAATAACATATGCCACCTATGAAATCATGGTGTAAGAGGTAGGTTCCACTGGAGTTTATAGGAGGATTAATTTAGCATTTGCTGGAGCAGCCAGTCCATCAGCACATTTCTAAAGAATGGCACATGAAATTTTTGAGAGGAAGACAATAAAATACTATCCCAGGCCAAGCTGAGGCTCATACCTAAACACACCAACCAAAACTTATTCAGGAGTAAAATGAATTCCTTGTGGCCTTGCATTAAAAAGGAAGACATTATCCATTTTAACAAATAATGACAATTTCTCTACAATGTGCTAAATTTAAAGGATATACATAAAAATATACTTATTTTCTGAAAGATTCTTTCAGTTAAGTGGAAGGAAATTGAAATTCAGATAAAATCAAGATCTCATTTGACCCAAATGGAAAACAACATGACAGGATTTCAAAGGAATTGGGATGATTTCCATCCTGAACATTCAGCCCCAAATTCCTCTTTCACAAACACACACAAAGATGCACATATACAGGCACATGTTACAGGGAGAGATGGACATGAAAGTAACATGACCATATTCAATTTGAGCTACATTTTAGAAATACCAAGCAGAGATGATGATCTTGAAAGTCAAAGTTTTATTTTCAAGAGCCAAGCACTTATAAAGGAACTATTTATGTTTTTATTTTCTTATTTCTAACAGCTTTATATATTCATAATAAAACTCAGAATATGAATTTTTAACTAAAATTAGCATTTCTAAAAGCATGGTTTGAAAATCATCTATATCAGAAGCATTCGAAAGTGTCATAAAACTGCAGGTTGTGGAACCACACCCTGAGTCTACAAGGACAAGAACAGGAATATGCATTTCAACAATTAACCCAATCGTCTTTTTCCATAATGAAGTCTGAGTATCTCTGCTAAAACTGTGCTATGGAGAAGAAATGATGCATACTCATTTTTCTGCTTGATAGAGATATGTATTTCCTTGGTAAAACAAAAAAAAAATTAGAGGGATGTGATTGGGTAGAGATGATTGTGGGTCTCTGAGAAAGGTCCTGAATTTCACCTGGGTTGAGCTCATGGGTGAGGACAGAATGAAAGAAACACTAATAGAAACCTGGGTATAAATGGGAATCCCACATCAGACAGGACCAGACCATAATCTGGTTTTCACATTCTCTTTCTTTCACGAGATTGCCAACCCTATAACTAAGCTCCACTTTTCCCCTCATTATAGAGTAGTAGATCGCCAACAGCCAAGAAAGGGATAGGAAAGGATGTGTTCCAGAGAAGTCTCACAAATTCTATGTCACCTTCATTGGTAGATGGAGTGTCCGAGAGAGTAAGTAATTCGTTCAAAGGGCATGAGGTTAAGGGAACTAAGTATTATGGGTTGAATTCATTCTATCAAAAAAGATATATTAGAGTCCTAATCCCCAGAATTTCAGAATGTGTACATTATTAGTAGATAAGGACTTTGCAGAGGCATCATATTAAAAGGAGGTCATCAGGGGACCCTAATCCAATATGACCATTATCCTTATGAAAAGAACTAATTTGGACACAGAAAGACATGCAACAAATGTAGATAAGGGGTAGTGACAAAGGGAACAGGAACCATCTATAGGTCAAGGAGAGAGACCTGGAATGAATCTTTTCCTCACAGCTTTCAGAAAGAACCAACCCTGCTGACACCTTGATTTTGGACTTCTAGCCCCAAGGTTTATGTAGACATGGATCTATTTACAAAACTTACAGTCTTCCAGAAGATACATGGCCTGGTCAGACAGCAGGCTCTTTCTGTTCTGAGATCTCTCAGATTTGCTCGGGGTTCCTATTGTTCTTTCTGTCATCCATGGACCTCTGTATTAGGCATAGCAGTGCCAGAGACTGGTGTCTGTGTCCAGGCAGCGGATACTACAGCTCAACTAAAGGCATAGAGGACCACAATGGCACACAAATGCAACACCCCAGAGAGTCCTGGCAAGTACATAATCCTCCTACTCTGTCCTTGAGGTAGAAAGGCAGATTAGGGATGGATTCTCCAATCTACTTAGTAATTTCCAAAATATTACTTCTCATAAGGAAAGTGACCTAGCTATCTTAACACTAGTAAACACTCACCAACCAGTCACAGAATATATATACCCTCCCTTGTTTCTTATGCTGGATAAATGCTCAAGCATGTGTGTATGTGTGTGTGTGTGTGTGTGTGTGTGTGTGTGTGTGTGTGTGTGTATATATATATAATATTTTTTACTCAAGCCAAGTTAATAAAGGTATAAATACCTGTTATTTCCATTTCAGCAAATGTGCTTGTCACATGATGAAGATTGGGAATACAGGGATGTTTTTCTCCCATTTGTTGTTTAATGAATGTGCCAGGGCAATGTCAGGCTCCTTGTATACAGTTTCTTATCTTATATCAGATGAACATTCAGGAATTATTATCAGTGTTCAGCAAAATAACAAACTAAAGATGAGCAAAATCATATCAATGTCACATCACTGTTGACTGGTTAGCAAGAATCAAACTAGGGTCCCTTCACCTCTGTTACCTGCCTTTTGTTCACTAGGCCATAGGAAGTTTTGTGTAGAGTAATATGAGAAGTATTGAACTGTAATAAATAATTCAGTAAATGCCATAAGAAATGAATGAATTGAGTGAAGTAGGAGCAGGGAGTCACTACTGCCAAAGGCCCCAGGATATGTTATATATAGGAAAGTAATTTGTTTAGCTGTTTTGATCTAGGATAAGAGTTTAGGAAGTGATGAATGGCAAGGGAAAGTGTTCCAGGAGGAGAAAGTCATTCACCAGCCTAGAGTTATGAAAGTTTATGGCTGTATAGGGAAGATTGAGGGATTGGTCTCCTAGCCACAGCCCAGGTCTTCCAGGGAGCAGGGGGAACTCTATTTGGGGAGGTGAGTTGATACAGAATGTAAACACACTGTAGGGTCCACAAGCTTTATAAGTGCATAAGTGATACACTCAGAGTTGTTTCAGAAGGAACTAACCTAGGAAAGGGTGGAGGATAAAATTGGGGAGTCAAAACGTATGACCATATGATGGAGAGACCTACATGGGAATCTCTGCAGTGATCTAAGGGTAAGATAATGAAGCAGTGGGAGGTAACATGGATTCTGGGTTCCTTGAAGTGGAATGAGTGGACACAGGTGCCCAATGATAAGTTTGGAAGGCAAATGAATGTTTAGCTGAGAACATTATTGCCTGAGACAGGGTGAAATAGGATGATTGTAATCAAAAGAGGGAAATCCAGGCAAAACTATCAGATTTTACAGGGAGAATCATATAAAGAGGGATGAGAAGCTAGCCAAGTAAGAGGCCAGAAGAGCAGCAGTTAAAAGCTTAAGTATAATGGAACTCTTGGCATGTCTTTGCCCAGACATTAAGCTATTTTTTTCTTAAAATAAATGTTCTAAATATTCAAGAAATGTATAGTTTTAGTGGAAAGAGTTCTGACGTAGGAAGCTTCCATGGCCAAATTTGCCATTAATTAATTATGTGACCTTTGGCATGTCGCTTAATCTAACTTATACTTGGCATCCTGATCTGTGGAAGTAGAAGATCTCTAAGGCCCCTGTTTCTTGCCTTCACATGTAATAATTCTCACTTTCTTTGTCAGAATGTTTTAATTGAGGCCTATATTGCATGATGTTATGGGTTACTGCACCAGGTGCTTCCCAGATATTAATGGTACAAAAAACTCTAATGATTATCCTGAATTCATGACTGTACAACATTCGGGCTTTCACACCTCATGGATGTTTTTCTCTCTTTCTACCATGACTAAGAACAAATTCTATAGAATAAAAACATGTTACAACAAACTGATAGATGGGGAAAGTTATCAGCATAGAAGTTTTCCCAAATTTATCCCTTCAATTTTTTAATATTTTTTTAGTTGTAGACAGACACAATATCTTTATTTATTTTTATATGGTGCTGAGGATCGAACTTAGTGCCTCACACATGCAAGGCAAGAGCTCTACCACTGAGCTACAGTTCCAGCCCTCCCTTCAATTTTTTTTTATCATAATGCCCATTATGAACAGTGTCTACAGACAAAGGTGTCATATAATGCAAAATATTCTTCTTCATCTGAAATGTTTATGTTCTAAACAGGAAATAATTTATGAATTCAGCTGGATATTGCATTTAACAACAATGATCTAAATCACTCAATATATTGGCTTTTCAGTAAGAAAGAAAATTATTCCCATCATCTCACCCCTAAGCTTTAGATCCTCTCATTCTAAATATTGTACATAATAAAAAAAGCCCCACTATCTAAACTGTTGTCTTACGACTTATCATTTAATAAAATGACCTATTTCTTAAAAGGTGCCCCACTCTCTCAGAGCCCAGAGGAATTCGAGCGAAGACTTTACAAGGTGAATTAATGGCCAAAAGCATAGCCTTTTTGCCAAGCTAGTAAGTCAGAGAAAATCATTTCAACCTTCATCCAGAAATTAAATGGTTATTGATTGATATGGAAGATACTGTAACCTTTCAGATTAAATTAAGAAATGTTGCTGAACACAATTAAAATGTTTCTAACGTAACACTGTTTTCAGAGTGCATTTTTGACTAAATTCCATCTCTGAGGTTAATTACCATGTCTAGGGTCCAGGAATAATAGATTAAGTGGAAAGTTGGCTCCAAAAGCTTAAGAGTGGGAAGAAAGCAAGAAGTATCCAGCAGTGATTTATGTCCTAGTGATGAATATGAGGGAGGAAAGCCAAACAACCCTACCACTCGTCTATGCTAAAAGTTTTAGGCTGAAGTATGGGGAGAAAATTAAACGGATGTACATTCCCTTCCACGGGGAAGGAAGGAGTGGTTCTTCATTTTTCTCATAATTAGAAACCACCTAATTCTTACTACTAGGGCTAATAGTGAAACATCTTAATGAACATTCTGGAGACATTCTGAGTGGTATAACAGCTTTTGTTTCTAAGGAACTCACTGCTCTTTATGAGCATCAATGTAGATATGAACAGCTCTGAGAAGGGGAGCAAGCTAGACTCATAGTTCCAAATGCAAAATTTCTCAGACTGACAAGAGTAGCATAATATTCATGAGAGGCTTAAAGGAACTGAGTCTTTAGCTTGAATGTATCATGAAATGGCTGGTTTCTGACAAGAGCAACTTTGCCTCATTTTCTAATCTGTAAAATGAAAGGTTCAGGCTAATTGTCTTCTAAAGTTGTTCCAGCTTTATGATAAATGTTTAAAAATTAGAAAGAAGAAAACCACAGAAGTTATATACACATATACCTACATATAGACACATATGTATGTATGTATGTATGTACATGTATGTGTATACTAATATATATAATCTTTATCCTCATTATGAGGGCTCCTACTGGGACTCTGCCTCTCTAGAAGCATGCTGGGTAGAAAGTATGCACTTTTGGGGAACTTCAACTAAACTTGTTTTCATATAAATCAGGTTTCCAAAATGAAAGCCCAAGTAGCTAGCTCACTGTGAAAACAGCAAAGATATATACTTTAAAAAAAAAAAACAAACACAGACTAAAAGGCCTCCGTGACACATTCAGTGAAGAGATGCCCTGGTAACTTTTACCAGTTAATTGATGCATAAAAGGTTGTGAAGATTAATGTACATCAAAATCAAAACTAAATTGAATTTTTGACATTTTTGCAAATAAAAACCCCAAAGAATACATAGGTGCCTTTTGATTTGTCACAGCTGGAAGACTCTGAATCACGAAGCGCTCTAGGAGAGGCCATTAAATAGCGTTAGATGGTTTGTCAGTGTGGAGGAAAAGTAATTGAAGAACCAAACTGTGTGTATGAGCATTGCATTTTAAAATATTTACCAAACAGAGATAAAGTGAGTCTTTTTCTTTCTCAACTAAAGCATAAAGTGTTGATTAGGTAGCCAACAGGAAAATTTAATAATTCAAATCCTTAACTCTTTTATGGGGTCAGAATAAATGATCTTTGCTTAGACATATTTCTAGTTTGCATTTAAAAAATATTGACCATCAAAAATGTTTCCTCTTTATGAGCAGATAAAAGATTTTAAGGCCAACAACTGCCTTATAAGAATGATATTTGAAAAGACAAATTTGGTCTAGAGTTAATATAGAAGGTAAAGTGAGTATAAAATTCTTAGAATTGGTTCAGTAAGACTATGAATACAAAAATAATCTCAGATTACCTCATTCTGAGGGAAGTCATAAGGGAAGCTGCTATAGAAATACCAATGAAATAAGCAATTGCTAGAATGTTACTAAACATGAGCTTCTGTTGTATTCTTTTAAAATAATATGATTAGGACTCATGGAACTGTAATATCTTTTTTAATACAAAAAGCATGTAGAACACCACAAGGTCTCTATGGGAGTAGAAACACATTCTTGTTGAGGCCAATAGAGGAGACCTCAGGGGACTTTGTCCTATGGTCCATGTGGTTCCATGTGTTCTAAGGTGACCCAGGAAGAGATTGGTTGCAGCACATGAAAAGTAATTCTGCCATCTCTTCAACTGGATAGATACTGGTGAGCATATACAGGTGTGTTTTTCTCCTTAGATGAAATGATTGATTTATTCCTCCCTCTTTCTCTTCCTCTTCCTCCTCCTTCTCCTCCTCCATCTTCCTCCTTTTTCTTCCTCTTCTTAAACAGTGCCATTTTAGTAATAGACAAAGTTAACAAAGAAAATGCAGAAATGGACATGCATTTGGTAATTCCAGAAAGTTCTTGCCATGCTCTTCATCATCTTTACATCCATACTTACTTTTTCAGTTGGCAAACTACAACTGTTTGCACCATGTAGGTATTAAAGACCAATCCTGGTCTTTAAAACTGCTGCATGGAATAGAAGAAACCATTTCTATTCTTGGAAGGACAACAGCACTTTGTTTTAATCAGACGCAGTGGATCTAAGACTCTACAATTCTAAATGAGGTTAATAAATCAAGAAGAGTTAAAATGAAAACAAGTTTCATAATCAGCTTGCAAATAAACACTGCTGCATATTCTATTAAGATTAGTCCCAAGGTTAAGGCAAGTCGGAACAAATTTTTCATACATGTACACAGTTCAGGCCTTTTAGGTAGAAAGAGATCATGGGGAAAATTGTAATAAACAATACTGCTATTTAATTTAAAAAATGATAAAACAGCATGCAACCAGAGGCTATCCAACAGACAGCTCCTTCTACTGAAAGCATTTTTGTAAATCTCCAGTTACCTGTATTTTCGGAATCACCTGCATAGGAAGTCTAAAACATCTAGTCCTACCCCACTAAAGTCATCTCTGCCTCTCACTGAGAAATAAGTATTCATAACATTCAAGCTTCTGAAATTAATGCTTTGATTGAGTTCAGATGTCAATGGAGTTCCCCACCTTATCCCTGAAGTGATACTATTTGGGAAAATGGAATGTCTGAAACAAATTCTTCTACAGATCTCAAGAAATATTCCATCTTTCTAATTTGTGGAGGAAGATGACCAAGCTCAAAGAGCCAATATAACTTTGGGAGATGACAATTATTTAAAACTTTGGTTCTTATAAGTAGAGGTCAACAGAACAATGGAAAGGAATAACTGTGGTTACCCAAAGAGCAATTGTAGACTGAAAAGTTTAAAACTAAAACTTACAATTAAAATATTGAAAATTTGGGAAAGAGAAAAACCTATGAAGAAGACCATGAACAAGGAGACACAAGTAAAACAAAAATCCAGGAAATCAGAGACTAAACAACTTTATCAAATACTACAGAATTTGGAGTAAAATTAGGGTGAATTACACCCATTGGATTCTGCATATTATAGAACAATATTAATGACCCTAGCAACTGTGAGTCAATGAGAAGTCACAATAGGAAATTAAGAAGAAAGTAAGAAATGAGTTGTTGAAAACAGGAACTCTGGTTCTTAAGGCAGCCTTACTATATTAGCTAAATATATGTTCTCCAGTGGCAGAGAGACCTGGATTTGTATACCTGCTTGGACATTTAAGATGGGACCTTGAAAAAAACCACTTAATGTCAAAGAACCACAGCTTTTGTCTTTACATTTGAGAATATCAAATATCTTCCTAGGGTTTTATGAAAATACAAAGAGATATTGCATGTAACTTGCTAGACTAGTAAATGGCATTTGGCAAATAGTCAATAAAAGTCAGCTATTATTTTGAGAAGAAGTGAGATATAAAGTCAAGTTAAATCGTTTTTGTGTCCTTTGTAACTTTGTTTAGTTTTCAAATTTATTTATGTGGATTGATGTATAAATGGGTGTTTCAGATAGGCATAAATTGAACATAGTTATAGGCTAAAGGAAACACACCAGTAAGTAAACAGATACTTGAATTCAGTCTAGGGTAAGAAATTTCTCCTTTTGGAAAATTATACTTTCATAATCCCAGTAGGGACAGACGAGATCTTCTGAGGAGTAACTTTGAATGGTGCCAAGACATCAGAGAAGGAACAAAAATGCTTTAAATGAAAAAAAAAATGAGATCCTTCTAATACTGAACACAATTTGAGCCAAAGACTTATGCACAAGTCATAAATTGAAAAGTGGTCCAAAGAAACAGGAGTAAGGAACCAGAGAGATTGAAACTTGGAAGAGAAGACCCTAATATACCTCTGTGTTTCCAGAAACTTCCACCTGAAGATTGAAGAGGGGGAAAAAAAAGCATTTATTGATGATGTTCTATCCCCCAGTGGTGGATGGTGGTCCAGAGAGCAAACTGAGTCCCTAACAGTTGAGTCTGTGCTTAGCATTTGCTGTGAAATTTCCTACTGGCATATCATGATGCACAGTCAAAAGACTTTTTTGTTTTAAATTTTTTTGGTGCATGTTTGAGACAAACATGCTTTTAGTTCCAAGTAAATTGAAGTCTTCATGGAATAAATTTGCTGTAGCTTTGACTAGAATCAGAGATGAGGCAAGAATGTGTGAGTTAGTGAACAAGAGACACCTGATACAGTTTGCTTATTGCAGTGTTCTAAACTTTTCATTAGTTCACTCCCTAAGTGAATCTTCTAGTTTGGGCCTTCGGAAGACATAGTAGAGGAGGATCTGTTAAACTAGATACAATCCCCTTCTTTTCCTGAAATAGAACCTTAATTGATAGACATCTCTTGTCTTTAAGGCTTGTTTCAAATTTCCCACATGCTAAGTCATACATCAACTAATCTGGCTGCTTGTCTGGGGGCGAAGCTGACTTTAAGCACTGGATGGTCTGAGCCCTCAATAGTTTTGTCATTACAAAATGGCAATTATTGCAATGGCCCATTTACCACAATCAATGGACATATAAGTGCTAAGAAATACTCCAGTTGATGCCTTGGGTTTCTTCCTTGAGTTCCTTCTTGCCGCCACTCCAGGGATGCTTCTGTGATAATAGAACTTCCTTTTTTTGCTGCTGTTCCATTGACACGAGGATCCTGAAATGACCTGGTAAGAGCCATAACTTCAAGTTTAGTAGAAACCTTGTGTCCAGCAGGAAAAAAAAAAAGTTGTGGGATAAAATTTCCTAGGGAAGCCTGGTGGCCTTACTCACAGGCAAACCACTCACATGCAAACCCAGAGTTGCGTGAATGCTAACACCTTTTGGGATAATCTTCAACCAAAAGATGCCAAAAAAAAAAAATGCTACTTCTTGTCAGTCTGTTCCCCAGAAAAAGAATTCATCTCTGGAAATGAGCACTTCTAGGTCTGCATAGCTTAATGCTGAAAGCACAAAATCTGCAAATGATTAACCAGAAATAGTGTTGAGAGAGACCAACCCTGTTCCCAATGCTCATTTCTCAACCCAGGTAGTCTAGCTTTTGAGGAAAAAGCACATTAATTTAGCACTCTAACATGGCCGGGACTGACTTCCAACCTAGTTCTAGAAAATATGTGAATAGGCTACTCCTGTTCTGTTTGATCTCCTGCTTTCTGAGAATGCATATAATTATGGTAGGACCAGAGGATTCCATGGTCACATATCCCTTACTAAAAAATAGATTCCTTATTGTGGAAAATTCTGTGCCAATAAATAAGGCACGGTGTGAGTTTCTAGATAACGGAGGTGATAGTGTAACTTTGGGCAGGGAAAGTAAAAACAAATCTGCATTGGCTTTGGATCCTTCTATAAACTCTTGCTGTCTCCTCCAGGGTGTAAAGGTTTTGGTAAAATCTAAAAGCCATCTCAGTGGCTTTCTTGGAATGGTTCTACAAAGAGAAATCATTATTGGTCTCGGATAGTGACAGGTGGGGTGTTCAAAAATGTATCAGCCAGGCCAGGCTTGGGAAAGGGGAGTTGGTGTCTCTGGAACCTCACTTAACTCACTTGCCATCTTAGTCTCTCTTTTCCTGGCCCACTGTATAAGCACTTGTGTAACTTCAAGTTTAGTAGAAACCTTGTGTCCAGCAGAAAAAACAAGTTGTGGGATAAAATTTCCTAAGGTCAGAAAAAGTGGCTCACTGAGGTCCATAATATAAACACAGGAAACGTTTCAAAGATGGGCTTATACTTTCCTTTGAAGCCCCTGAGCCTGATTTTCACTAAAATCCACAGTGTAGCTATAGAAGATGAAGGTTTTTCTAGATGCTGCCTTGAAGGCCTTGATTAGAAATCTGGCAATCTAACCCACCCACTGCCCACCCACTGCCCCCCAGCTTAGGTCTTTTGAAGCTAAAAACAAAAGACAGCCATCTTCACAATCTTTAAAATTATGATTGTTATCACTGAATAACACAGCACTCCCACTTCCTCTTAGCCTCATCCTATTTCATGCAGGTCAGAGACTTGGTCATTGTGACGCCTTAACATGCCTGGGTTTTCTCATCTTGCTGTTGCCCCCTACCAGTGAGATTCTTGTTTCTATCTGTTCTGCAGTCATACCTTGTAGGGTAACAACTGGTCCTAACTATGGTCCCTCAGAAAGCAAAGCTTAATCAAAGAGTGCAAAGGTAGTTTATTTGGAAATAATCAAAGTGAGCAATCAAACAACAGCAAAATAAGTAGGGAGAAAAGGAGGTATGTTACCAAGCTAGTCACTGCCCTAGCAATAGCACTTCAATCACTCCAAAAACTTCTGAGAAGTATATAAAATGCTTCTCAGAATTTTCCACTGGAAAATTGCCAGAATAACATTCATCAATTATTGGTTGAGGGCTGTGTCTGAGGATGTCAGCTTTCCTGAACTTTTGAGTTTTGCACATGGATAAGGTTCCCCTGACATCCCATGCCAGGACCTTGGCCAAGCCTCATATAATGCTCAGTGTGCAATTAAGATGAGATGCTGAGAGAATGAAGTGAGTCAAAATATATACAGACGACGTCCCCCTGCAGCCACAGCTAGAGACAAGTAAATTGGAAAGGATGGAGGTAGTCCACAAGGGGCCTTGTTACAGAAGGAGGGAGGAGAATATTAAAGAAGAAAAGATTAGAAAAATAAATATGAAGAGAGGATAGAACCAGATGCAGTAAAACTCCAAAATGGTGGTGTGCAAAAAGGACATATTTATGAACAACAATACCTATCACATTTGAAGTGACAGTCATTATGACAGTATAGTCACTTTTCTATGTGCCTATAAAATCTTGAATAAAAAGTCCATGAAGCCAGTGAAATCTGTATGTTAACATATATTTGCCAGAACCTATGGAAGTGTGTACCTGTTACATATGAGTCATGAGGATAGCACTCAGAGAAGGCAGGAGGCCTGAAGGAAGAGGAAATCAAGAAAATGATCTAGGTACATTGGTGCATGCCTGTAATCCCAGTGGCTTGGGAGGCTGAGGCTGGTGGATTGCAAGTTCAATGCCAGCCTCAGCAATGGTGAGGTGCTATGCAACCCAATGAGACTCTGTCTCTAAATAAAATAGGGCTAGGGATGTGGTTCAGCAGTTGAGTGTCCCTGAGTTTGATCCTTGGTACCAAAAAAAAAAAAAAGAAAGAAAGAAAGAAAGAAAGAAAGTAGAAAAGAAAGGAAGAAAGAAAGAAAGAAAGAAAGAAAGAAAGAAAGAAAGAAAGAAAGAGAGAAAGAAATGTTATCATGCTTCTCTCTAAGAAATTGAAGATACATCAATCAGGTGAATGCTTTTGAAATTCTAGTAAGTCATAGGATAATTTTTCCACTGAAATATAACCTTTACATCATAAAGTGTACAAATCACAAGTGTATTTTTACAAAGTGAATAATCCCATTGTTTTAGTCAGCTTTTTTACTGCTGTGACTAAAAGATCTGACCAGAACAATTTTAGGGGAGGAAAAGTTGATTACAAGGCTCACTGTTTTGGAGGTATCAGTATTAGCTCTTACAACCTAATCACTTCCCCTCTGAACCCTCTTGCATTGTCTCACACGTGAGCTTTTGGGGGACCCCTCACATAGAAACCATAACACCCATATAACCAGCATCCATATGAAGATACTGAATATTGCCTGCCCAGTATCCCAAAAGTCCACCATTGGGCTCCCCCTGCCCCATGACAAGAGATGCCATTTTCTCATTACTCAGACCATAGCTTGGTTTTGTATCTTTCTGAACTTTACTCAAACGCAAATGCTAAAAAAGTACTCTTTGGGGTCTGGTTTCTCTCACTCTACGCTTGTCTTGTGAGATTATGCAAGCCTTGAATTTTTGGTGGTGATATTCAAGCCAAACTTTTTATATGTGCTATTTCTATTTATTTTTCTGATACTTAAGTTGGAGGTCCTTAACAGCTATGGATTTGTCTTCTACTTGGCTACAAGGACCTAGATGTGTCTTATTAATCTTTTTCTCCCTAGTACTTTATTCAGTGCCTAAGATCATGATAAGGTGAATGACATCTCTGTTTATCTACCAAAGGACTGACTAGCACAGAGCCTGACTTTTTCTGGCACACAATAAATGTGAGTTGACTTTTTGATCACAAAATTATTGTAATTTACATTATGTCTCTAATTTGCTATTAACAGCTCAATCCATGAACACTAGTCTTTAGTATATAATTTATGCTTATACAGGTCTGTGTTTTTATTTCTTTACTTAATTTTTATTGAGAGAAAAGACTCTTAATTTTGCAGCCAAGACTCCCAAAATAGTATTAAGTAACAAAGAGACTCAGTAGTGATAGATTCGAAAGGAAGAAACTCTGATTTCTCAAATGGCTAAAGCAAACAGAACCAAAGTGCAAATTTTCAAAGGCCTCCACTAACTATAATATCAATACCCCCACCATGTACTTGCCATTTTTTTTTGGTGGGGGAGGGTGCTAAGTTACTAATGTAGACCAAAAAAATAGTATAGATTTGGAGATACTGGTTTCATGTATCCTTGGAGATAAAATTAAATTTTGCAAATTTAAACAAAAAACACAAAAAACAAGTTTTCAGAAATTAGGAATATTAATTAAAATTACACTTTGTAATCTTTATTTTATCTTAGTAGAACCTATGTATAGGCTTAAAGATTAAGAAGACATTTTTTATATGTTGTTTACTTTATTATCTCTCTTACAGAGAACATACTCTCTTTACAGAAAATAGCCTCTCTTGTCTTGGGGGAGGGGGAGCACAATGGCGGACTTTTGGGATACTGGGCAGGCAATAATCTATCCTAAACTACTCTGTCATGATTTTTCATGAAATCCAATTCTCTTCATTATTGTAAACAAGTTTTGTAATAGTCTCAGTTAAAGTATATATAGCTATAACTTAGCTATAGTAATAGGAATCATACAATAACATGCTAATAATTATACAACAATTAGCATAACTAGTACTTACTATGTGCCACATATTATCTAAATACATATGTCAAAACTAAGCAAATGTTTATTTATGTAATGCTCATTTAAATATTAACCTGAATATTAACCATTTAATCTTTATCTAGCATATAAAGTAGAAATTCTACTATCTCCATTGTATTATTAAGAAAACTGAGCCTCTTTGAAATTAAGATACAGAATCATATATTAGAGGTACTGACAGACTATAATCCTATAATCCCAAATTTTAGAATCTTTTTTTTTCTTTTGTTACTGGAATTGAACCCAGATGCACTGCACTTTATCCCTGAGAGTACGTCACCAGTCCTTTTTTTTGGGGGGGGGGTTGCTAAGTTGCTGAGGCTGGTCTTGAACTTGTGATCCTCCTGCCTCAGCGTCCTAAGTCACTAGAATTGAAGACATGCACCACCATATACTGCTGTCCTTTTAACTACTACGTTATACTGCTACCCATTAAACTAAAAATGGAAAGCATTGACATTTATACATAGTTTTAAAAGGATTTTACTTATTCGTTCTCACAGTCAAATGTCTCTTTTATGTGAACTTTGTTGAAGTCTGGAAGAAGTGTAAGTGGTCTGGAAGAGAGGCAAAGAGCTGACCGGAGACAGAGAGGAACAAGTAAGAGGTGGTGGTGCCTAGCCTCAAGGCAGATGGAACAATTGGGGAGGGAGTTAGATCAGGTAGTGTGACTCTGGGTACTTTCCACAGCAGTTAGAAAATCAGGAACGTGTCACTCATAAGAATAAGGAAGAAAATCACCTGGATGTTAATAATCTATCCTAAAATATTATTTTCAAAACAAAATAGAGATTATGCCTTTGCTAAACTATCACTTGGAATGAATGTTAAAATATAAATTAATAAAAACAATTTTTAAACAGGCGCTAAAGGCACTTTAATGTAGTTAAACAATCAGAATGAGAACTGAAAGGAATTAATAAAATTAAGAGGGCAATTCTTAGATGACCAATAACGAACAAAATATCAAAGAAGAGAAGCACAGAAATCTAATTAGGAAAAGGAGATCTACACATTACCCTGCCAGACAATATAGCCCAACTCTACTTCCATCCTTCTTCTTCCAGTGCTTTCTATTCTTTTCCATGTTAGAAAAAGCTTGTGTGTGAAGAGTCAAACCCCTTGTTCAGAACAGCAACTTGGAGTAGCATTTTTGAATACCTTTTGCTAGAGCCCATCAGACTTATGTAAATATTATTAATTGATACTTTATCATTAAAAAGATATGTTATTAATTAAGCTAGATGTCACAAACAAATCCCCAGCCTTCCGAATCCCATGTGGAATTAATATATTAACACTTTTAGGTAATAAACACAAATTGTACAAGTGACTCCATATCCCAAGATACATGTGGAATCAATTTGGAAACATTAATGAGCATGTAATTTATTCAAGACAAGAATTCTGAGATTTTATTCTGCATCTGTATTGCTGTTTGCAACTATGATTGATCCACAGCACGTACATATTTTCAGAGGGCCTTAACCTTTAGAATTTGAATAAAATGTATTAAATCTGTGAATACCT